>NC_036246.1:43030179-43043239 GCF_002742605.1 Olea europaea var. sylvestris
TGAATATCTGGTGTATGATTTTGATACAATGATATACTGTGATATTCAATGCTCTTGAAATTTAGTATGTATCAATCTAATTGTTTTTAACTCAGTACTTTTTAACTACTGACATGAAAACACGAGTTTCGAATAACCCGAATAAATCAAAGAAATTCTGCAAAATTTTGTGTCCGATTCTAGGCTTGAATATGATCAGTGAAGGGATGTGCATTATATGTGAAAGCATGGCAGGCTATATATAAACCAGAAGATAAAGGCAGTTTAGCCACTTGTGTGTGGACTGAAGCAATAAGTTATAAGTTTTTGTTCCAAAATACCCCACCACTTAAAAGGCATGTAGAAATTGACTTTCAATATGATATGCAAAAGATCATTACACCGTTCGACTTGCAAAAGATTGTGATGATATCGACCTAGATAAAATTCCGTGTCCAAGTTTTAATTCTACAGAACGCAAGACAATAAGATATTTCTTACCTCGACCCAAGGAGGTATAGATGAAGTCAAGAATCAAGCCTCAGGCATTAGGCAGACCCTTTTTGGAGGTGAAGGCATAGTTTCGTACAAGTTATATTACAGAAAAGAAAAAAAAAAATCAATTATGAATGAGCTGCTCATTATTACTTTAGACGTGGTTGGTTTGGTGGGTAGTATATGTCCAAACAAGTGGCACCAGCAGAATTTAATGGACTTTTTGTATTTTGGTGATTTTTTCCCTCGATTCAGGCCAATTTTTTTCTTTGCACATTTTCATGGCAATGTAAAAGGTGGTGTAGAGCTGAGAAATAGGCTCTCTTTACACCAGAAAGATCAAATTTACATGACTGGTAATGACCTAATTGGTATCAAACTGAGGAAATGAACTTTGCTATTTGTACACTAATTTTTGACATTTGCATTGTTGTCAAGTGTCAATTGAATAAAAAAAATTGTTTGAAATGTAAACTGTCCAATAAAATAATGACACATGATAAAGTGTACACCATAATGTACATGTAGCAAAATATACGAACTTGTTAGTTTTCTAACACGTAATGCCATAGTTACTCGAAAGCAAACAAAACGTCTGAGTAAAATCATAAATGACATTTATGTGGCACGAGTAAACAAAGCTTCCAACTAGAATCATTAATGAAACATAAGTTATATTTATGCATGCGTGTTGTATCTATTTAATTTCTTTCAAAAATTATTTTCTAAGGGCAAGGATTCTTACTGTCATTTTGCAGCCTCTTCCTCTTTGAGAATTTCTTGATTATAACAGTACGCCAAAATGTGATGAAATATTAGTAAGGAATGAAGTATTTTGTGTGCAACTCTTTTGTGAATTCTAAGCAATATATACATACAAAAAGTGACTGAAAATATTATTTTGATTTTGTATCTTTCAATGACAACCATTGAATCCGTTTATGGCTTATCATCCACCCTTTTACTTGATGCAGAATATGGTTCTTTTGGAATTAATTAATCATCAATCCAGTAATTAGTGCTATTTGCTTTGTATAGTGCATAAGCAATCAAGAGCCATCAACTAGTTAAACATTGAGTAATGCTATTTAGCCAACACAGTCTAGGTGACATTAAATGATATGTGAAATTAAATAAATCATTTAATTTCACATTTCATTTAGTATATCATCTAACGTCACCTAAATTGGGGTTGTCACCTAGTAGGGCACGTTGCATTAGTATTTAGCTCTAGGCTCAAACTTCTAGGTAAGGATTATGCTACTTATATTTAAAAATGATACACAAGGGATTATATAAGATAATGTAGAGAGAGAAAATTGAATGAAAAAATTGATTATATTCTAAACTGGCAAATGATTGAGTGACATGTGACATTATGTAACACATTATGTATAACTTGATGTACATGCAACAAGATTCTCTAGGCAAAGAGAATCTTGCTACATGTACATTATGATATACACTTTAGTTTACACTTTGTCATGTGTCATTATCTTATTGAATAGTTTAAATTTCATACAGTTTTTTCATCCAATTGACACTTAACAACAATGCAAGTGTTAATCAAAATATATAAAAAAAATCAGTGTACAAATAGAAAAATCCAGGCAAATAAGGGCTCTCCTTTAACTAGTTAAACATTTTAGATGCGTTTACTTTGATGTTTTCAATTTTCAATTTCGCAAATTATTGAAAAAGTGTTTGATCTAAAAATGATATAATTATAACATAAAACTCAAAACATATTTTTAACGTTTTGAGTGTTTAGTGGTGAGGGGGAGAAAATGAAAAACCTCAAAGTATGGAAAACAAATGTTTAAATAAAATTTTAAAAAATATAAATATAAAATTCTAACAAATAAAATTTTAAAATTCAAGAAAAATAAATTCTAAAAATAAAATTGATAAATTCTAAATAAATAAAATTTAAAGTTCTAAAAAATAAAAAATAAGGTTATTGTAAATTCTAGAAAAATAAAAATAGTTCAAGCTGATAATGAGTATTTACATAATAATTCATTAAAATATATTTAAATGAACAAAGATATTCTCAATCCACGTCATTAATTTTTATTTTTATTTCCTATATTTTGAACTCAATTATTTATTTATTGATTGATTTTATCTTTGTGGCAAGAAAAATATTATGAGACTCACCAACTTTAAAACGTATTTATTACTTGATAATACATTAACGTGAAATTATTATATTTTTATTGAATAATCAAATTTCAGAGAATATAATATCAAAAATAAATGTTCAAAATTTCAAACCAACATGTTTTTTAGTTTTTTGTTTTAAGAAATAATTTTTCAAAATGACAAACCAAATGCACTTTTAGCATTTATGTCATTTAACTATAATTAATAAATTCATGTACAATATTTTTATCTTTATGGAGGAACAATCATGTGTTACAATTACAGATGTAGCACCGATTAATATCAACTAAGAGATTAACATATTTCTATCGTGTTGTTGCATTATAATGATTATAATTATAAAACTTTGGTTTGTAATATTTTTAATGATTCTATTTATGTTTTAACATAAAATTTTAAACTAATATTTATAATTTAACGTACTTAATATATGTTTCTTACAATTTCTTACCATAGCAAAACTTGACTAAACAAAAAATATTTTTAAGGGCCTATTACCAGTGGAAAAGTAGCCTTCAAGGAAATCATTTTTGGCGTATACATATGAACTCTCCACAACTAATGATATGATGGTTACCTAACTCACATACTTAAATATGCAATGCCTACAACAGACTTACACTCTAGATTTGACAAAACTTCGCCATAATCACTTTTAAGTAGGTAGAGAATTTCACGACCTAAAGGTCTCTTATTTCCACGCGAAATTACTTTTCAGGTTTCAAAAAATTGTTCACTGTCTCGCTTATCAACTTCATCATATTTCATCTCTAACTTTCAGCATAGACTCATCTACATCTTATGAGTATCATAAATAATGGGATTAGTATAACAAATTTATGTAATATTTGAAATATGGGATTCTTTCTCTTTTCATTTCATGTAATATATGTAAAATGCCCAATAACAAACTTATGCAATCCATAATTACCATGATAAAAAATGTAAATGTTTAGGAACCAATAATTTTTTCTTACTAGGATGTTTGGCTATGCTTACGCTTAGAAATAACTAAACATTACTTTTTTAAGTTATTGTCATTTAAAAATATATATATATATTTACTTTAATAGTAATTTCAACCGAAGTCTATTGTTTTATATACTTTATTAATGTGCCTTTATGACATTCTAAATTGGCAGACAAAATTAGTAATCTAAACATTTTTATTACCTCAATTCTTGGAAAGAATATTTTAAGAGCTCAGAAAAAAATGGTAATTGGCACAAAACATTCATATCTATTAAGTTTATTGTGAAAAACGTCACTACATTTTATATTTCTTTGCGCAAAACATCATTTTCACCATTTTGTGTAAAATGACTAATATACCCATATATTTAAACAAAACAAAAGAAGAAAGAAAAGAAAAATAAAGCACAAATTGCAAATATACTCCCAAACTTTTTATTAAAATTGCAAATGAGTCCAATCATTTAACATACATTCACCATTTGAAAATTGCTCGAGAAAAGAGGGAATCTTGGGGGGATTCTACTTTATTATGAGTAGGTTTTCCGTACTTAATCAAATGTTCCATTTAGTATAGCTGTATTTTCATTCTCTCTTACCAGGGTTAATTCAAGTTTCAATTGAAAAATTGGATCTAGGTGATTGAGTTCATTCACTTTTGAGCTTCTTATAAGTGGATTTGATTTTATAGATTTGCTGATCCTGAAAGTTTTCGTGCGGTGTGGAAATATTAAAATTTGATTTTGATGTTGGGGGCATGGGATTTTCATGAGATTTTGCCATTTTGATGTTGAGGGTGAAAAAATCAATTTCTTTAGTGGAAAGGCAGCGACTATAGGTACGGCCTTTCTTCTTTGATCTTTAGATTCCCGTCGAACTTCATGCAATAGCTAAGCAACAAGGCTAGAAGGAACGCTGGCAACATCGGTGTGGCTCAAGTGGTGGCGGCTTTGTGGCCGAATAACCAGCAGACGTCAAGACTCCTGTGGATGGCTAAGGCCATCGATGCAGCCAACTCTGCCACCATGGCACTAGTTGAGGTTGAAATTGACGTCTGAAGAGGTAGCCGTTGCGGTGAAGAAAAGAGGGAATCACTTCTTTTCTCCCCAAGATTCCCTCTTTTCTCTAGCAATTTTCAAATGGTGAATGTATGTTAAATGATTGGACTCATTTGCAATTTTAATAAAAAGTTTGGGACTCATTTGCACTTTTTAAAAAGTTTGGGAGTATGTTTACAATTTGTGCTTTATTTTTCTTTTCTTTTGTTTTGTTTAAATATAAGGGTATATTAGTCATTTTACAAAAAATGGTGGAAAGGACGTTTTGTGCAAAGAAAGGTGGAATGTAGGGGTGAAAAAGCCAAAAAATGAAAGATATGGATGTTTAAAACAATAAACTTAATAGGTAGAGATTTTTTGTGACAATTACCAAAAAAAAAAATCAAATGAATAACTACCATAGTAAGTGAGCCTTAATCTTTGACCACAGCACTAAAACACAAAAGACAAGTTAAGGGGAAATTGCATGCACGGTCCCAAACTTTCGAGATCAATTTTACTTTAATCTCCAACTTTCTTTTCTTGTTAATCGATTCATCAACCTTCCATTTTTGGGCAAGTTTCTTCTTTAGTCGTAGTTTCAGCTTTATTAAGAGACATATTGTAATTTTGTCACCAAATTCAAATGAGAAAAAAAGATATTAAAAAAAAAAATTGAAAAATTATTGTCTCCTTTATATATCCTACCCCACTCTCACATTTAGGCTACCAATATATTATGATAATAGTGCAAAGGACTATGATGCCTAAAATAAACTGAAAACATATATGTTTGCTTCAACATGAAACACAAGATTTAAAAAGTCAAACAAAAATGAAAAATTATAAATTTTTGTCACTTTGAAAATATTATTTTAAAGTTTTTCTTTGATTTTTTGTGAGTTGTAAACAATTGTCCACAACAATGTACCAAAAATATCATAAACTTACTTATTGGAAATATTTTGGTGGATGTATGCCTAATTTTGTACAAACCCCCTTTCTATAGTTGCGCCTAGGGCTGGGCAAATCTCCCAAACTGAACCGATCGAATAGAACTCGAACCGAACTCGACGGTTCTTATCAAATTAAATACCCGAACGGGTATCTGAATTGAGAATCGACGGGTACGGTTCAGTTCTCGATTCTAGACCAAGAACCGAAGAACCGAATCTTTCTAATTTTTTTTTATATTGAATAAATCAAATTATTTTAATTTTAATTTTAATTTTTTCTAAACAAATTAACAATTTCTAAATTCAAATTTTTGACCCAATAATTTGTTTTATTTCTAATTTTTTAATTTTTGGTCCAATTACCCATTTTATTGTCTCATTTCTTAGCCCAACAAGATCCAACCCACTAAATAACCCTAAACACCTACACTAAAGTGCGTATCGTTGTCTCGACTCTCGTAGCCTCGCTGACATTCCAAAACCTATACAATCGTCGACTGACTCTGTGACCTCCGCCAACCGAAATTTTGACCGTAGGGATCATTTAAACAAGGTAGTCTACTAGTCTCTGACATTTCAAAATCATTGAACGTGTTATTAGTTCTATTTATATAATGTTGTTATAAATGTTAAAAAATTTAATTATAGTACAGAACCGAATAGAATCGAACCGAACCCGAACGGTTCCATAATTATATTTGGACCCGACGGTTCCAATTACTAAATACCCGAAAATTTTGATTCGGTTCAATTCTCTATAAAACCGAACCGAACCGCGTTCATCCCTAGTTGCGCCACCACAACCATCATGGCACTTCTGCCACCGGCACCAAATATGTACTAATTCATTGATTCAACAATACAATATTTTAAATTCTTTCTCTTCTATGTTTCCAATCCCCATTTAATCAAACGTGTAATCCTTTATAAATAATATAAAGTATCTAATCTACGTCTTTATATATGAATTAACGAATAATTTATTGCAATTTTACTATTTAACAAATAAACTAAAGGTAAATATATTCACAGCACAATTTATATTTCTTGCACCACATTTTAATTACACTTAAAGTTCTTAATCTTTGTTCATCATAGTACTTATGTTCCTAATAATTTGTAATGTTATTCTTATCCACAAAATTTCCATTAATTAACACGTATTTAATAACAATTTTATGTTCAAAAGTCCGTTGAAATAGAGTAATAGTTTATTTTCCCATCACATTTTGAGAAAATAAATAAATAAAAAAGTGCAAAAAATTATTTTTCCTTCATTTCAAAGAATGGAAACAAAATATTTTGATACAAGTCATCATCAAGAATAATGCTATAAAAAATCAACGAAAAAAGTCAAAAAAATAATTATTACAATGAGTAAAAATTGAGAAGTTTAACTGTTGATATACTAAATAAAAATTGTGATGACAATATAACTATCCATAAACTAAAACACTCCCACTGAGACATCAATTTGTAAGTAGGAATATAACCTACCAAAAGGTCTTCTAAACAGCTGAATTATTTGACTCAATCAAACCACATGTGTGAACCTAAAAAAGCCATTAGAGATTACTTTCACTTTTCATTGTTAAACTTTAGTAGGTTTCTGTCTTTCCTCATGCCTTGATCTTTGATAAACATACAGGTGTGAAGCAATTGGAGTTGGATGATAAAAATTAATCGGTTGTGCTACACGAACATAATAATTTACATACAAGTAATAAGGAGAGATCTAATTGTGTCAGAATTTCTTTTCCCATACTCATTTTGACACTTCATCTAAATTATTATGAATTTCATTATATACAAGTAGCATTATTCAAAATTAATAAAGAAAAAAATTAATTCTTGTTGAACCAAACGAGAGTATGGGACAACCCACTCGTATTGCACCTTTTGAGTTATTGGAACATTGAGAAGTCATGGCTCAAAAAACCGGGGTTAGTCAAAATTTGACATGCCATGTATGTGAAAATTTATTCGACCTACGAGTTAACAAATTATATTTAAAAATGAATAAATGTATTTATTTCTCAATTAAAACTTTTATATGAACGGAGTATTTAATAAATTTTTTTTATTCAATTCTAAATATTTTTGTACAAATTGTCAGATAACTATGTCCTCATTTGGCCCCCATTCTCATTTTCATTCTTTTTCTTTCTCTTATTTTCAACCACATAATCTTTCATAAAATAATATTACGCACAAATTAAAAACTTTTCTTTTTTTTTTTAACCACGCATTTTTCAAAAAATTACTATTTCAACCATTAAAATTTGACAAGAATGGTGTCAAACGGGAGCATATATCTCTATTATGGACCTAGAAAAAGGTGCCATTCATTAATTTTCTTGATTTTTTCCTCTTATGGAAAACAATAATCAATCTTGTTATCCATGAAATTGTTGAAGATCTATATGAATTGCCGTAAATGCAATGGTTCACCACCAACAGATGCACCAACTTGGCTTTCAATAACACAAATGGCAATGCACGTATGTGAGAACCTTCCATGGAGCAATCAATTCAATTCTACCTATTTATTTACCTATATTTACATGTCAATTTTTTTCAAAAAAAATAATTAATTTGGTAAGACAGGGTAGAAATAAATAAACTCATCGTCTCTTTAATATCTTAAAGCTTTTAGCTTTCCATTGCTAGAAGGTTCAATACCAAGGTTGCTCATCAAAGACATAATGGCATATATCATATTACGTATTGACACAATGTCCTTAACTAATATTTATGCGTGGGATGTCTTTCGCTGCACGAATATAAGTGAATATATAAAACATAGTGCATTATGATCGCAACATTTGAGATGTAATGTCACTGTTTGTTTATGATTATCGAATCTTTTTATGTCACTGTGAATCGAAACATGATATAAAGCTTTACAACATTCACAACTAATAATTCAAGAATAATCCATGGGCAATAAACGAAAGAGATGCAACTTGGCTCAATTGTTTTTGTCGCATCTCTTGACTTAAAAACCGAAGCGCCATAAGTCAACCCTATCACTATTTGTCAGATGCACAAATGGTACAACTTGCTATCCCATGGAAGGAAAATATCAAAGGTAAGGTGTCCCATTCAAGATTTACTATATACAATAAGGTCCTGTTTGAGCCCCATTATTTTTTCATTGAAATGAAAAATATGATCGTTGTCATCAAGTCATCATATATGATTTTTTATTTCTTGTGTGAAGCTCATAACAATTATATTTTTCATTCTCATTTTTTTAATAATGTGGCTCAAACAGAACTAATTAAGATATATGTTCAAGAAACTATTTATAGGCACATTGGATTTTATTGAAACTATATGATTGGGTCTTGCTCTTAGAATATGTAGCTACTGATCTTCTATATTCTGTGTATATACATGCATATATATACATGTACATGTATGTATATATATACATATGTGTACGTGTATATATATATTATGAGGGTTGTGATGCCAAATCAGTTTGGTGGTTCGATCCATTTGGGTGAAGATGAAAAAATATGATCCAACAGATACTACTCAGCCCATTGCCCAATAACACAATGTTGAAATATGCTATGAATTGGCCCAAACCTTATGATACATGTACGTGGCTCTGGACCCTTAGATCTCGTAAACATAACATCTACGGTGATGACCATTTCTATATATTAGTTGGTCTGAGATATTTTTTGGCTCACTTGTTTCATTATTCTTGTGTCTCATCATGTGCTATGTGTGGAACCTTATGGATCTTCTCTCCTTCGAGACTTAGTGTATCTACCCTTTCTTCTTCTTCGTGATTCTTGTTCTCTAGACCATAAATTTCTGGTTTTCTGGTGAATCTGAATGCATTGAATCGTGGTGATTTTTCGGTTTCAGTTTGAAAGGGTTGTATTGGTGTTTTGAAGAGATTTAGTCCATTGAGTTACTGTCTCTGTGTCGTGGTTTGGGGCTATGTTTTGTGAGCTATTAAACATTGTACGGACAAGTACAATGCTTGTTCTGAGCCCAATCAATGAGAACTTGATGCCTTTTATTTCGTCTGTGTTATGTAATATTTTAGTTGATCTTGGGTCTTGAGTTTTAACATATATATAGACACAATGGATTGATGCAACTAAATGATCTATTGAGGGTAAAGCACCGTTTCAATGCTTTTAGCTTTACATTAAAAATATATTCTTTGAACCTATTCGTGAGAAATATAAATTTTCAATTTGTGTATATTGGAAAACAAACTTAAAATCTAGTCTTATTAAAATAAGATGGGTAAAATCAATTCTTAATGTTTTAAAATTACTTTTCAAGTAACTTTCTATTTTTGAACAATGTTAAAATAAGTTATTTTTTCTTGTTTATACTTAAAATATTACTTATTATAACAGTAGAGCTAGCGGAAGTTACATACAAATATGTAACTTATTTATAATTTGACCAACAAAAATGTAATTATTTTGAAAGTTACTTATTTACTGATAAGCTTAGCCAAACATACAATCATGGATAACATTGTCTCCTTCGAAAAAAACAAAGTGTTCAAATAATGAACAAGGCAGAAGGACCATGGCACAAGACTTTAAAGTAGCCCATGTCTAGAAATAAGTTTATATGTTACAAATAGTGGATAACTTTTTTTTCACTTAGAACTTGGTTAACCTTGTTGAGGTTGTCCTACATCGATTGTCGATGGAATTGATATTTAGTTTGTAAGTGTGAGGAAAAATCTCACCTCTTGAACTAGCTTTTGAAGGGTGAGAGATATTCAATACCACCCAATACTGTTATCAGAGCTCGATTTATCAACAATATCCGACCCAACAGTCACAGAGATACGAGTTTGTGTAAGAGAGAGAGAGAGACGAATTTGGTCTCCCGCAAGGGTCGATATGTGGGGGGAGACTTGTTTAGTCTCCCACAAAATCCAATGTATGAGGAGGAGATTGTTGAAGTTGTCTCACATCGATTGTGGATGATGTTAGTGTTCTATTTATAAGTATGAAAAAAAGTCCGACCTCTTGAACTAGCTTTTTGTGGAAGAGAGATCCAACACCACCCAACAAACCTCTTAGTAAATGCTCCAATTGTCTAAAACTTTATATTTAGGTAAAGTTTTAAAGTATTATAAATTTTATTTTCAAATACTTTTACCAACAAATCTCCAAGTTCAAATTTTGTTTATGCAATAATTAGAAAAAAAAACTAGCTTTTATAAATTTAGTTTATTGACAAAAATTATATTGTAAATAAAATAATAAAATAAAAAATAAAAATTATGAAAACTTCAAGAGTTTTTATATTACTGAAAAGGGAAAATTGACCGTGCAGCTATAATAAAATATTAGAAACCAACGTATTACTTTTTAATATATGAAGATTAAATTATCGTCTCAAGTTGTGGATCAATTTACGGGTTTCTCTAAATTAAAAGGAAAACTAAGAAATCGAGTACGCTTTCAATAAGAAAAGTGACATGGTAATAAATAAAGACAAATAAAAAAAAGAAAGTAAATCTATTTTTATGGAACGATTGGAGTACTAGCCAATGAAGCCGATCACTTGTTTCTTCCAACAAAATCACAAAAAGAATAGTCTATTTTTTCAACCACGGAACATGTATGTGTAAGCTTATAAGTTAGTCAACTTAAAACAAATAAATTTCTTCTAAAATGTTCGACGAGATGAAAATATTTAGACTTTAATTCCACTCAATCTTTCAACTTTAATTTCTTTCACACTTGAAAAGACAACATTATCTTATCAAATTGGATTACACTTTACCAGAAAACCAAAATATAAGAAATATTTTAAATTATATATTTAGAAATAATTGGTTTCTGTTCTGAGGAAATAATTTCGATAATTTTTTTTATTAACTTTGTACTCTTTTTCCTTTTTTTTTTTTAATATCCAGATATTCACCTTACAGTAACTAAATCCTGGAGTCTACACCTTGACCCCTCAAGTTGCAGACAGGTTAAACCGCAGGTTGTGCCCCAAACTGACCAGTGCTCAAGAGCCCCCCAACTGATCTGTCAAAGTGTTAAGCAAGTAGTTTCCCATCATTGCACATTGCCTTCCAGTAGAGCTCCTGCCTTCCAAGAGCTTTTCAGAAATTGAACTCACGACCTCTGATCTGTCAGCTTTGAAGCGTCCTCATCTTTGCCAGTTGGAATGTGCCCTGAGGGACTTGTACTCTTTTTCTTTATTTTATTAAAAGTCTTGATACGTATACAATATTCATTTAAATGCGATAAAGCTAACCAAGAATATCTTAAGTTATTGAAGGGGAAATATCTAAAAAACTTGACCCTTCAAAAATGGAAAACGTCCATTTGAAGTGGCCAAATGAGGAAAAAAACAAGTTCGAGTGCGGAAAGTCACACTTTATGTGTATCTACGGCCTAATAATGGCCACACAAAATCACATATCTTAAGTAGCACTTAATGTATGTCTACGCCCTAATAATAACATATATTTAGTCCACCATGGACGGTCATCAAATGGTCAACTATTGTATGAAGAGGGCCCACATAAGACTTCATGGGTAGAACGAAAAATTTAAAGAATTTTTGAAAAAAATTTATAAAGGATTTTATTTATAAGTAAATAAATAAGTAATATTTATAAATCTCACGAGATATATAATAAAAAATAAACTCAAAACTTTTCCTACTTTTAATTACACATTCTTCCAAAATTAAAATTCATTTTTTCCAAAAATATTTTGTCAAATAGGGTTTTTTTAGGAAGAATGAGTTTTCGAATAGTAATTTTTTGGCAGAATATATGGTTTATGTAGGAAAAATTTTAGATTCACTTGAAAAATATTTTATTGCTATAATGTGTAGCTAAAATTGAATATGAGAAACAGATAGTTTTGAAAGAAGAGTGATGCTTGACGGCCATTGGCCCTGGCCATCCAATGGCGCCCCCTACTGGTGGGGGGGTTTGTGAGGACCAAGCCACAAGTATCATTTCCCTTGAAAGAATGATTACCAAGGCTAAATTTCCCTTTGAAACTGGTTACCTGGTTACAATTTGCTTTAATATGGATTATGTTGTTATTCAATTTCACCATTCTATTTCTATCTATGAAGAGAGGCTGTAATGTAATTGGAAACCTTAATCAATTTTTTTAGGATCTTTTCAAAAATAAATAATTAAAAGTAAAATTATCATCGATACAAAGCTTGTCAACTATTGCCAATGGTACATTGCCATTTATGGTGACATAAATCAATATATATTTATGAGCCGCCCCAAAATTGCCAATAATAATAATCAATTATCATCGACCCACCCTCGCCAATAATCATAAATCATAGTCATCAGTTCCAACAGTGATTTGGTGGATGATCACAAATAGAATATATTAGTGTCTCGACATTGAGTTTCTCAGTCAAGAATCATAGACATCTTTTCTAACAGTCCTCAGTTTCATTAGAGAT
>NC_036246.1:43043723-43069415 GCF_002742605.1 Olea europaea var. sylvestris
TACTTATTAATATTAAAATTTTTAATTATTATCTGAATTTTGAATAAATAAACTTCAGATCAGAATTTTGAAGTTCGATCTTAAAAATTATGGTTAGGTGTAATTTTCACTTCTAGTGGTCAGCCTTATCGTCCAGAGTATTGCTCCCATCTGAGCCCAGTAACTGAAATAAAGTAATAACTTCAAGTTTTAAATACTAAATAAAAAAATAAAAAAAGATAGATATAATTTTTTGGAGTCAATCTCATCTCATAAGCAACAAAAGGCTTCAATTAATCCATCATCTAATCATATCATCTGCAAATCCTTTCTTCTCTCCACCTGTCAACTAAACAAGTATAAACCAGAGCGTGCAGCCAGGAAAGCAAGAATAAGCATACATAAATATTTTTTTTCCAGCAAAAATAATCTTCAATCTTATTTTAAATTTACAGAAACGTGTGATGAATGATCACGCAACTCAACATGCACAAATCAAACTATTTCACTGACAATTACCCAAGTCCACTACGACTGCCTATGTTTTTTCGTCCTGATTACTGAACGAGAAGCTGCTCTACAACAATCCAACACAGAGTGAATATAGAAATAAACCAAAGAGCACAAGCAACCCAGAGACATAATGATTCCCAGTATGTCATCTCAGGAACAAAGAATAAACATGGAGCTTCTTCTAGTGAAGAAACTCGGAAACAGCTTGGTGTTTAGGGCTGGGAAGCCCCTTCCTATACAAGGAATATGAACTACCTCAACATAGCGGCACCAACTTTATTCTGAAAACTCATCTCATTTCCTCAGAATTGAATTTGTTCCAAGCTTCCTGTGAAAATTTACGATTTGATGAATAGACGTAGCTTGAGAGGAATGAATGCAACACTTAACATGCAAATTACACATGCATAAAATGCAATGCCATGGAAATGTATTTGTACAAATAGGTCTAATCATTTTGAAAATTTGTTTTGAGATGTTCAGATCTATTGGGATTTATTGGTTTATCATAAGTGTACTTCTTTAGTATTTTTATATTCTTTTGAATATTTTTATTGTTTTGTCTTGAGTCTTGCGCCTTGCCATGTTTTATAAAATTGGATCTAATATATTTCAACTCCGTTCAGATCCTCTATTGGCATAGCAAATGGAATGGTAGATGCATGAATATGAAAATGTTTAAATTTCAACCAAGTGCAACAAAATCATGAACCTCTTGAACAATGAAAGTACCTTCAGAAGATCAAAAACCTTCTCAGCAATGTATTTTTGTTGGATATTGGCTCCTTTCTGTTGAACCTTGTCCGGATGGACACATAAGGTTGCTTTATAATAAACCTTTTTCACTGATGTGGAAGTAATTAAATCAGTCAATGGAACTTGCTGCCAACCACATTCAGGCCACAACACCTGCACATCATCCCATAGACTCGAACAATTAGTTTTTTAAAATGAAGTTGTCCATACTAGTCAGGTGAGCAATCAAATGATTTAACTTGTCTCATTCCTATAGCGTCTCAATTCATTAACAAATCAAAAAGATAATTTTCGAGAATACTAAATTCAGGCACCTATTTATGTATTATAAACATTCAATATACAAAAAGAGATAAAAACAAAAGGCACAAGCTCACTTCTACATAAACCAATTTCTTTTGAAAATAAAGTCAAACTGTTGATTTCAGTATTACAATTTACATCATATTTGATCAGCTGGGGGATGGAATCCTGCTATCCCAAACATGTTTGTTCCTCTGAATTTTGACATTTGTTCCAAAATTCAGACAGCAAACTCACGACACTTCATATCCTGCATTATTATGCCCGGAAGAATGCATGCTGGAAATTTTGGAAGTGGTGGCAGCAATTTCAAGAATGGACTGATTTTGGATTGAGAACGATAGTGGTGCGGATATGATGCGATGGTGTTTTGCTGGACTTGGGGTTTGAGTTCGTGTTAAGGCAGTGATCACTGTGTTGGTGAGGCAGTGATCTCCCTTGTGTGTGGTGGGTGTCAGTGAAAATGGAAAAGAGATGGTTCGGCCATGATTTGGTTTATAACAGAGAAAGAAAAAGGAATTGCATTTTATTTTCCTCCCAGGTGGGGGTGGGGGTCTTCAACCTTCTCTCCTTTTTACGTTTCTGGCTATTCTTCAACTAAATCATTCAATTCAACTCATGCTAGGTCATATATTGACTGACTGAAAATGGGCAGAGTACAAAAGGAATGATGACAACTGGTCTAAGTTTTATGTGCCTTTGAACCATATTTCTTTCTTTCACGTTGAATTAAAAACCTCCCCTTGAATCAGTCTCTTTAAGAAGCTTCAATGTGCCAAAATCATCTTCTTTCTTTGACTGGGCAGAGTTTCTGAGTGATGACCCGCTTATAAATTTAATGAGGGTCTTTTGGAAAATATTGTTCAAAATGTTTTCATTTTGGGTAAGCCACCATTTAGTTTAGAACATCAAGATAATGAAAGAACCACTCAATCTGAAAATGGAGGAGGAGGAGGAGGAGGGAAGGGAAGAAAAATTGTGTAATAAAAGAAAAATAGAAAAACGTTACATAGTACTATTAACTCTGCAACATAGAAGACAGAAAGAAAGGGGTTGAATGGTTAACAAAAAAACCTGCTGCAACGACGACAACAGAGCTCGCAAGTTTCCTTCTTTTCCTGCAGCCCAACACTTTATATCATTGTTCATAGTTTCAGCAAGCATCTGTAACATAAAGTTCAGTTACAAAGGGAAAGAATGACTAAATTCCAAATTTTGAAGTTGAGTGTCTTTACTATACACATTTGCTCACGATTCGGAGCACCGGTGATGAAACTCTGCTAGTGTGTGTGTGTGTGTGAGAGAGAGAGAGAGAGAGAGAGCAATAAGAAGATACAGACCACCAAAAATAAATAAATACAGTTCGAAAACTTGTCACTGCCCCATAAACTGAAACTGTATAAAACGTACACATGCAAGCACACGTAGAAGAGATGTAAGTGCCGTAGAAATCAATAAAAAGCATTTTTCCAGGTATCTTACATGTCTTTCCTCCTGCTCACGTTGTACCTGAAGATCACGTTGATTCTTATCAGCCAATGCTTTAGCCTGAAAAAAAGAAATAATTGAGAATTTTTAAAACCACTAAAGAAGGGTATCAGTCTAACCATAAATGACGTTAAAGCATTTTCACGTGATCAAACTAAGTTAGAGTAGCTTTATATTTGTTTCATTAGAGCCAATGCACAGGCTAAAGTAATGAAGGCCCTGAGTGCAATGCGTTCTCAAATCCTAGAAGGAACGGGATAAGAAATGGAGGAAATGGCAGGGATCGCTTTTCTTCCAATCAGCATAGATGATAATATATAATATTTCAAAGCAAAACTTGTGATTTAATTGCCATCTTGGCATATACATTGGAAGCCTGACTTACTCTGGCACTATTTACCGAAGTTACTTTAGTACAAGTTACATAACCTCCCCACAAATGACAGCTAACAAGGATTATTGACTCCATTATTCTTTTTTTTATGCTCTCTCTGCCATTTCATTGATTTTCGTATCTCAAGCATAAATTTGAGAGGCAAAAAATATGGTTATCATCTCAAAACAATAAAAAGTAACAATCATAATCCGAAAGCAATCAGATTAACTAAGTGAATGTTGAGTTCTGATACCATACCATACGAGCTTGGGTCCTCATATGATGATTTAGTCTTGCTCTTCGTCGTTCCTCACTTTCCCCTTCTTTTTCCTCAAATTCTCCAGATGAAGTGTCATCTAAACACAAATTACAAATGGAAATTAATCATAGAGACTTAAAACACTAGCCTCACCAAACATTCTATACGAGCAACAGATATATAGTTGATCCTCTGGGTATAAATCATTGTGGACGACAAGCAAGAAAACCGTTCGTTCTGATAAAAGATGTTTCACATAAATCTCTGCCTAAAAAGTTCATCATATGACTTGCGTTGTTTAAAAAAACCATTTGAGGCTTACGCCTTGAATCCCCCAAGGTGACTAAGGTGGTCTCCAGTTTGTTTTGTGCTTTCCAGGATTATATTACTGACCTTAGCTCTTCGGGCTGTCTCTTTACAACCTACAATGCTTTACAGGTTCTTTCATTTTCCTTTTCTGCTTATATGGAAAAAGGAAGGAGAACACAACATTGCAAATGGAGGATCATGACTAAGTATGAGAAGACACAAATAGCAATGACGAGGAAGATTTTGACAATTCCATTAAAGATTCTATTAGTAGTGATGATATGAGAGATTTCCAAGCCGTTTCTACTTCTATTAGTATATTATAAAGTTGTTACTTGATTACTAATTTAAGAAATTAATTTTCTACTTTATTGACCTTTTTTATGTTTGTTTACAAGTTAGACTATTAATTTTGTTAATATATTTTATTATGAATAATTTATGGATCATTATGAGCATGTTTTTATATTTTTATATTCTTTTGAAATATTATATTGGTTTTTATGCCTTGCCCCACAGAGGTGAAATGTCTCGTTACCCGATTAAGCATTTTTAAACATTGTCTACTTGTGTAGAGTACAAAACCTCACTCTAATTTTATCCTTAAAGTGAAAAAATAAATTATAATCTAGCCTCTTTAACCTTTAATCAAAAGCTCTGTATCTATATCTTGTTTTGACAATTTTGGACCCTATAACACTAGAGGATTATAATACATATTATTCTACGTATAGATCATTAAGCACGGGAGAGAGAGAGAGAGAGAGAGAGAGAGGTGTTGTCCTCCAAAAGCCTGAATAGTCCATTTAACTAGCAAAAAGATATGACGCGGTAGAAATTCCTTTAATTTTCGTACTGCATCTTCAACAGATGTTAATTCGCTTATAAACATTTAAAGCATGTCCTAAACACTACATAAACGAAAATTTCATGTTTGATCATTATATCCTACACTAGAACTTTTGCAAAACAAAAGAAATCTCGGGTAGGTGAATATGTAAAAGCATGGAATCATTACTAAGCTATTAGTAACCTATGGAGTACATAAGAGCATTGATATTAAGCAATTCTACAGTGAAGGTTGATTTAGCTGATGAGAGTACCTCCAAAAAGTGAAGAGAAGTCATCAAAATTATTTGTCATTGAAGATGCCTTCTTTGTGCTAACTGACGATAAAGAAGTACTCTTAACCTCAGACTCCCTTTTCTCATGGAATAGCGTATCAAACAGGGAGTCCTGGAATCAACCAAAAAATGAAGGAAAAAAGATAATTAAGAATGAGTTTCATGAAGTCAGTACACCACAAAACTATTTGAAGATTTAGTTTTCTACCTCAGTTGGAGAACTTCGCCTTGCCATATGGTTTGACTGTACACTTCCACCAAAAAACTTATTGAAATCATCTTCATTCTCAAATCCTTTATTCTTCAATTCATTGGCCCGTTGCGCAAGCTCTTCATTTGTGCTTCGACTTTTGTGAAGTGTCTCCTGTTTTCCTTTGAGTTCTCTCGCATTTGGATCTACATTCCTTTTTCCTAGGGAAATTTTTATATTTTCAATTCTCTCCGAATATGGTCTATCATTTGCAGTCCTCACATGTTTCAGTTTCCCTGTTCTATCAGTATTTGCATCATTCTGGACTCTACCCATGGCAAAATCTTCAAGTTCATCAATTGAAGATTGAACTGAGCCACTTCCTGCATTTTGTTCCACAGAACCAGCAAATGGCCAAGAAGCATCTCCCTGGGATACAGAGGATTCAAAAAATAAAAAAGGATCATCCACCAACTTGGAATCTGAGTTTGATGAATGGCCACTTGACTGCTTTGTGTCGGAGTGCACTCTGTGTAAAGGTTAATTTACAAGAATGGTCATCTTTATCAGAAAATTAAAAGAGAAACGAATGTACAGTAAGATAACAATTTGTATAGTTGTTCAACATAAAAGAGAACAAGTGAGTTATTTCAGGCATTTTAGGTACAAAACCGCTGAATCACTTGATGTCAACAAAACACACATGATTGATGTATATGTACTAAGTTTGCAAGCTACAGATACAATTATTGAAAATCAAATTTTGTTTTCTGCCTTTGAGCCATAAATTAAAAAGTTCTCGGCGCTTAGATTCACCATGGTGCATTTGTTTAGAACAGAAAGCAACATAACCCAATATCACTCCTCTCAAAGAGGCCTACTGAAAATCTGAAGTTAATAAAAGACAAAAATTTCGGCATTTCACCTGTAGGTTGTCCTTAGACTTTGTCTCTTATTGAGTTACTACTTTGCTTTAAAGGTTTAGCTTTTAAAAGAGGGTATATAGATTTGTTCTGAACTTTCCAAGTTATCAGGCCACTTCAATGCAGGCAATCAGCCAAGCACGTAGAAATTTTGAAAGACAAAATTTGAAAAAATGCCTTTCACGTGCACTGGTGCTAAATCATATCGCAACTGTATCTGAAGATTTAAAGAGATCAGGATATGAAGAGATCCAATTCAATGTATTCAAATGCACCAATCACCTCTATGAAAATTACATTTCTAAAAAAATCGTGGACCATAACCAGAGTTCTAACTATTTTCTACACGTTTCACGAGAATATTACCTCAGCCACAACACAATAAAACTGTGTCTTATTCCCAATACATTTTTGGGTTTGCTCATGAATATCCAATGCAAACAAATCCTTTGCAACCACACTAGGTTTGTTAACTTGGCCGACCTCTCTTCCAACATATTCTTCCAAGATTACATCAGTTGCATGAATGAAAGCTTCTTTATGTATGTGCAAGACATGTCTCAACCATCTAGGTTCTCTTCCCTTTAATCTATTCTTCCATCAGTGCATGTCCAGTTGCTAGCACATTCTCGATTTGTAGCTCATTTATGTTAATGAGGTTAAATAAGATTACGAAGATTTTGACGTATATATTATCATTATAATTGTATTATATATGTAGATAGATTGTTTTTACCATATTTAAATTATAGGTTACCATTAATTAATATTATAATTGATTGCTTATTGAGTATATTTGATATAGTATCAGATTCAATTCCTTAGAATTTTTTTTCTCGATTTCTTGGTTGGGCTTTCTCGCAGCGGCCAGTCTTCTTGGTTTTGTGTTCTTGATTTTCAGGTACATAATTCTTCTTGGGCTATTCATAGTCCATTCAGCCCAAAGTAACCATTAGAGTCTGTGGCTCCTTTTAAACCAGCAGCAAGTTTCAATTCCGACAAGATTTTGTTAACATCTCCCTTTGTTTTTTTTTCTTTTTTTTTTTTAACATTGTTGTCTGTTCAACACATCCTGTTGGATTCCATGGAACCCATATCATTATCTCTTTTACATCTTGGTGCGTGTGAGCTTCTCTTACGTTCTAACCCAAGTACAATGCCTCGTTGTGTCCTGAACAAACATCCAATTTTCTTCTCAAGTAAGAAGCCATTGAGAAAGAGACGAGAGGTAAAATTTACTGCATTTGGAATCTGCGTCGTTGTTTGAGGGGTAAAATTTTGCTGGAATCAATTCAACTAAGTGGTCAAAGAATTGTCTATGGAATCGGATTACTCATTTCAGGTTAATGGTTGGCATAGGCATGGAGGAAAAGATTGTAATCTTCTGCATCTTCATTGTGCATTGTTTATTTTTTAAAGGTAATGGGCTTTATTAGTTTGTGTTTTGGGCTGTTTGTTTTGGTTAATTTTGTGAGTTTTATCATAGTTGGGCTGCTTTAGGATGCATTACTTGGCCAGCTTTTGGACTGCTTTATTATCATAATTCTGGTGATTGTTGGGCTGCATTATCTAGACTGATTTATTAGTTTTAACTCTGGTTAATTTGTTGATTAATTTTATTGTGGGCTGAAATTTCTTCCTCGGCATTACGCTAAAATTTGGGAGAAATATTCATCACCTCTACTCAGCTTCTTCATCAACAAACTTTGAAGACAATGACATGAAGAATAACTAAAAGTTTGAAGGTGAGTGAAGACATGGGAGTGCAGACCATTAACTTTTGGTTGCTCAGGTGATGAGCTAGAATTTTGAATTCTCAAAAGAGGATCATCCTTAGGTAGTTTCGGATTCTCAGATGGAGATAATCATTGGGTTTTTTGGTGTAGGCTATTTTGTGGGATTTCTTCCAACTTCAGCATCTTGGCTAGCGATATATTGTTGGATTTTTAGCTGGTGCATTGGCCGTAAAGCTTTTGTCGAAACACGAATTATGTGTTCGACGGAGATCTCCCAACAAATAGAGCTCACTCTGTGTAAAATTCTTCTTGGGGTGTAAGCTCTCTGGAGTGGCTTTGGAGTGTTATTAAAATGGTTTTGGAGTAGTTCTTAGCTGTTTTTGCACTATTTGTTGTTATTGGTCTCTCTTCGTCACTATTTTCAGTAGATGGTTGCGGAACAATACTCTTACCGATCTATTAACAACAAGTAAATCCACGCCAGGAGAATTAGTTTAAATAAATCCTTCTTGGATGAAACCATAGCGAAAAATAACATTTTTGTGATTTAGATCTCTTCTTCGTGGGTATAAGTATTGTCACCATCGCCAATTCATGATTGCAAATTAATACTTTTACCAACATCAATTTGAGGGAATATTAATGAAGTTAAATAAGATTACGGAAACCATCAATGATTACGACTTGATGTCTATATTATCATTATAATTGTATTATATATAGATAGATTGTTTTTACCATATTTAAATTATAGGTTACCATTAGTTAATGTTGTAATTGATTGCTATCATGTTTAGTGGTGATTTTGATTCTATATAATTAGAGAACCTCTTACATTGAGGAGCATCAAGTTTTATTGAGTATATTTGACAATTTGTTATATTATAGACACGCATCCATCTTTACATCCTCATTTCCACTACAATCATGTTATTGATATATTGTCCTTTTGAAAACCCTACAATCGATACTATTAAGCATGGAAGATATTAAATTTTCTGGAAACTTGATTTTTAACTTAAGAGGATTCTCCTATCACATAGAATCCCTAAAGCACTTCTTCATTTCATCCAACGAGATCTAATTTGTGAATCCAATATATTCAGCATCGAGTTCAACCTTGTAAATATTGGATCCTAAATATATATTTCAATAAGTTTTTAGGTCTAATATAACTATGTCCTTAATGAATAACATGCACGAAAACCTCATCTTGCCTCGTAAGCTCCTCCATGACTAAAGAGGTAAAAACAATGACTTAAAGGAAAACCTTGACGCAATTGTATGGTGATCAAGATGTTTCTACTCCTACTACATCTCATATTCATGGTTACTCTATATTTCACATCCTTAATAACCGGCATATCAAATAATTTTCTTGCGAACACCCCATAGAACTTCTTAGGACACCCTATCATAGATTCTTTTCTAAATTAACAAAACTTTTTGCAAATCTTGTTTATTTCCTATATACCTCTCCATCAATCTCCTAAGCATGCAAATGGTCTCTTTAGTAGGCATAATTTCAAAGTGGTTATTTCGAGACCTCAGGTTACATCCCAATTTGTCCTCCTTTTACTCTTCAAAAATCTCATTCAATGCTTTTGTCAAACATAAAATATTCACCTCACCGGACACTTCCATACTTGAGAATTCCATAAGCACTAATTACTTTTCTCATACTCACCCTCTTCATAGCCTTGTTTGGTCTTGAAACCTAAACTATTAAGTATGATGCACATTCTTATCTGCTGCAGAGTTTAACAAATTACAATCCTTCAATCAAATTATTTTTCAAAGAAATTCCTCCATATTATTCAATCATCTCATTTCTCTTCAGCAAATTCTTTGATTTTCATTTTTAATACAGTGGTTTAGATCTCTACTTCGTGCTCCCTTTGGCGAGATACCAATTACCTATTCAATAATTTCTCATCATTGTTGGAACCAAAATAACTATAAAATTTAACAATAAAAATTTCTCATATACTACAGCATAAGAGTCCTAAATTATCCTCTTAGCTTCAAGCATAGTTGACTTAATATATTCAAAGGCCTCGGCATTTTAATGTTTTAGCAAGTTTTAATAAAGTTCTATTTTAGTCTGATATGTTACTAAACCTTCTTGATCCACCACCATATATTAGGTGATTACTGCCTTTAAACTATATTAATACCGCATCACTACTTTCAAATGTGTCTAGCACCTTATTCTATATTGTGTTACAACCTCTTTATATATCTCTTCTACCTTCCTTCTTTCCTTCTGAACCCTATCCTCAAAAATACGCTTGTTTTCTCCCCACAGATATCAGCATCTTCGTTCAATGAAATCGAAGCTCCTTGGTACTACTTTATCTTTCTTAAAAACTGCCTCGAGCACTGCTAACTTTGTAGTCAAAGTCTGACGAGAAATTACATTATAATCCTTGTCCAAAGATCTAATCACCCTCCTAGTAAGGATAAATCCTCTTTGACTAACTTGAGTCCAATTTTAAAAGTCATAAGGTTGGAGTCTCTCTTTTTGAAGCATATATTTGCAAGCAAATCATAAGCCAAAAAAATAGCATTAACTACTACATTCAAAGACAACAAATCCTTGTGCTCTTTGTATCCTAAATTACCTCTCTACATGAAAGTTCAAATCCACCACCCCAGATAAAGATCCTAAATTGACTGGGCGTTTGCCTGAATCAATTCTTCCATGTCTTCCCAATATATTTTCTTTGTTGTCTTAACTAGTCTTGTTTCTAGAGCATATGGCCTAATAATACTTCTTCAAAGAAGCGTAAGTAATATGATCATACGACACCTCATTTGACAATAACACAGAATTTAAAGTCATGATAGAATCAACAGATTCTCCAATAATCCTAAGTTCGAGGTAATTGTATGATCAAGAAGACGATTCACAGCTGAACCACTGCATTGCACTCACAAATCAACACAAGCAAATAAATTAACAGAAACATATAGATGAAGTTAAAAGTACATTTCGCACATACCCATTATTCGATGGGCTAGTTCCTTCAAATCCTGGGATCAGATCATCAGATCGTGGCCCATTTTCCTCCTTTTTTCCCTTCAAACCACTTGATTTCGTCCCAAAATTCCCTAATAAATCATCAACAGAATTCCTTCCTTTTGGCGCTGACCACAACAAGTCATCATGCCCATTGGAACCGAATGAATTCTTATCATTTGAAGAATTACTCGAACTCTTAAACACGGAATCCAAGTCAATGCCCTCAGATTGATTTGTACTCGAAAAGTGCTCGCCGAAAATATAATCATCATCAAAATAATCGTGAGATTTTCGGTTGCTGATATTAACATTGGATCTGAAAATCCCATCAAGATCATCAACAACAAAAGAGGAATCATTAGATGTTGTTGAATGGGTACCTAAGCTTTGAGGGAACCCATTGCTGCTGCTGAAATTGGGTTTCGACTTCAATTTGGCCATGGGAGCTGATTTCCCTTGGGCTTTGAATCCAATACTCTCAACCAAACCTCCAAATTCATCCATTGTTCAACTGGTTTTGTAATAATACTATCAAACAACCTATGAAAGAAGAAATGCTTGAAAAGAAAAATACAGAAAAGTGGAAATGCCCTTGAAATTGTATGTATGTGTACTTTTGGTGGAGGAGATATGAGCGGAAAAAATGGAGATCTATTTACAAACTAACGGATGAAAATAGAGAGATTATATGATGAATTACTAAATGGATAAATGGAGTTTACTTGTTTTGGTGGGTATTTTTGGGACTGCTAAATCCTCTCCCCTTTCCGTGTGTCGGTACAGCAAGGCATGGAAAGATTCCTAGAGGAGAGAGAGAGAGAGAGAGAGATGTCAATGATTTGGGTAAATGAAGGTGGAGGCCAGATGAGGTGGTCCGGCTGATTCAAGCTGGCGGGATGGGGTTGGGACTCGGTGACGTGCCTTCAAGGCTTCAACCTTCAAGGTACTACACCGTTTGGCTCTCCCATTAGATTAATTTCTATTTTTCGCTCTTCTATTTTCAATCACACAATCTTCCATAAAATAATTTTATACATAAATGAAATTTTTTTCTTCTTTTTTAATCACTCATTCTTCAAAAAAAATATTATTTCACTCATTAAAATTAAAAATAACTTGCCTTTGTAAGAGATTTTGATTCTTTAAAAAATGGGATCTAGCTTGTCTAATTCGGGTAAGTTCAAGAGCTGCCATATCATAATAGGTGCATCGTGTCAAGTTAGCCGATCAAACTCGATGATCCATAATTGTCAGCCTAATCATTCCGATGGGTTTGAGTTGGCTTATCATAGTAGACTAATTGTGTCATAACAATCAACCTAGTCACTTGAGAAATTAGATCAGCTCAACACGGTTAAAATAAAAGTTCTATCTTGAATTTCAACCCTACGAAATTTATAGAAAAATAAAAATAAGAACAATAGGTTCATCGGCTCATCATGCAATATTGGCGAGTGTATGGACCTGTACGATACAGACTAAGTTTAGACACTTAAGCTTAATCAAATATTATTTTTTGTTGTTTTGTTTTTTATTCATCATAATATCTTGAGGACTTATATGGCAAGAATTAAAATTAAAAATGCTTGTATTAATTTGGATTTAACAACAAGGCACACACATTCGAAGGAATATGGAAGAGTTTACCTCAAACATAGATAAAAGCCAAAAGACCATCAAGTTGCTTTGCTTGGTCAAGATCGTACAATTTTAAAAGATGCTTGATTCGGCATTAGACTGTTTGACACACTAAGCTATGTTTGGTAAGGAATCAAATGTGCATTTTAATCAAAATTATATTTAATAATTAATTTTAACCACATATTTAATAAAATCGACAAACTTTTCAACTCTATTCATTTCATTAACTTTTATCAAAATCTATTAAAAACTTAAATTTAATCTCCACCAAACAGGAGCTAATAATATATATAACACAAATGGTACGACTCAAAAAGGTGGTTGAAACTTGAAACATAATAATCTAATAGATATGATACATTCTATAGTGTATGATACAAATGTTAGGACAACGTAAAATCTAATTCTATATTCGATCATTCTCTACCTTCGATACCGCTCATTGACCGTCATTATATTGCAAATTTTTCGGTTTTTCCAAGTTTGCTCATTTGACATATGATGTCCAAGGAAAACCAATGTCAACATGTGCAAATTATCTACGAGTGGTTCCGAGAGAGCTTTATCACTTTGGAGAAAATTGAAGCCAAGAAATAAATTCAAATTATGCTAACCGCACATCATATAGGATTTTTGTGTTGCAAAAGAAAAAGGGCACAGAACAGAACTTGTCTAAGAATCTAGAACTTGTGCCGGATTCATTTACCAAACATGACTAACACCGAAATTATAAGGAATTTAATGTTTGTACACAAAGCTTGACAGGTTGGTGACGATGGCCCCCTTTAATGATTTGGAGCATGTTGTATTGATGAAATTTTTTTACCTTGTAAGTTCCAATCCCATCCCACTATTAGAGAATTTTGTGAGAAACCAACTTCTAAAATTGGTTGTGATTTCTGATCTTTAGTGTCTCAGTTGAATTTTATCTATGCTTACGTAATTAATTTTGTAAATTTTGAGGCTCCGGGACTATATTAGTGATGCTTTACACCCAAAAATGAATAACTTTAATATTTATTAACAAGTTGTCATAAACCGACCAACCCAACCCAACCCAACCCGACCGATACTTGATTGGGTTGGGTTGGGTTGGGTTTCAAACTTTACACGGGTTGGGTTGGGTTAAATTTTGACCAAACCGATCATGTTGGGTTGGGTTAGGGTTGGGGCGAAAACCGACCCAACCCAACCCACGCCCACCCCTACTTGCCTCACGTTAGATTGTTGTATTTCAGAGGTTAGTACAAGTTAATATTTGTAATTTGAACTTTCTATAAATCATGAGCTAAGGTTATAAATTGATAAATCAAAGCATTTATTCTTTGCAATTCGAATTTTTTATTTTCTTGCAATATTTACAAACTTAAGTGAATTTTAATTTTTTTATAACGTGTGACAATTGAACTTGATATATTCATAGCTTGCAATGTGGTGTAACTTTTTAGTTATTTTGAATTCGTGATTCTCTTTTGAAATATAATTTTTCTTTTTTATTTAAATAAAACGAGTTCAATATATGGACTGCATTTTCTTAATACTATATAGTTATACATCTAATTGGTATTTTTTTTAGGTCAATTCGTTTTAAGATTACAAAATTTTAAGCATTATCAATCATTAAATTACAGGCTCTAGCTTTCCTCACGTATGAACCAAATAAGAATTAAGAAAAAATCATTGTTCTCAAACTGTAATGTACTTGCTAGTGTTTTAATGTTCTCATCTTATCTCAGTATTTAGTCCCCACTATCTTCAGTCATCTTGCTAAATTTCTTAGCGTCTTAAAGAAACTTTAGCTGGATTTTCTTCCTTACACAAATATTGTCAAGTATTAGCGTATTGGGTATACAAATCGAAAGGATCTATATAAAAATATTTATTATATATATTACAAATGGAACCAAACCGACGATTCGAGTTTGGGTTTGGTTTTAGTAACTATAAGGACTCGAATAATTTCATTTACTAATGAGGGATTCCTGGCCAACCCACTCGATGCCCAGACCTAGGTATTCAATTCGATTTGATCCGATTATCTTCAAAACCAGATTGAAATGGACCTTGCCCACCTTAGGTTCAAGCATTATCCACTTTAAAGTGTCCAAATAACATAACTTATTAAAGAGAAGAGGTTCATTTATCACATAAGAAAATACAATAGGAATAAAAACATTTGTACCTATTCAAATTGACCAACAGCACATTTCCTGGCGTTTTTAAAAGCAAATCCTTCAACTAAAACGTGCACTTTTGACCACGGCAGCCAATATTGATGCTGACTGTAATATTTCCAAATCAAAATCTTTTAAAACTACATAAACATGAAAACCCACAAATTTTCTTGAAAAATTAACAAAGAAAAACATTATGGGCAAATCTCAGTTTCTCCCTTTTATTCTTATGTTCTTCTATTTATTCATTCATTCTGCAAATTCTTCATGCCCCATTGATTTCAATTATGTTGAAACCTTCCCATGGGACACGAGCCTTTGCCATGAGCCTGTTCAAACCAGTTGCTGCCAAACTCTTCGCAGCGTCTTTGGCATGGGACTTGCCCAATACCTCAAAGAAAGCTCAATGTTCTATCTCCCAACCGAGAACTCTTCGTCTTCTTGCATTGCCAACTTCCAAGAAAAGCTGTCTAATGTATCCATGTCTCGGCCTTTTTTCAGTTCATGCTTTAATGATACAAAAGAGTTTGTTAATGGGCCTTCAAATTGTGCTGGAATTACAACTACACAAGATTGGATCGAAAAGGTTGGATCATCAAGTCTGCTGGATTCATCTTGTAATGAAGACTTGACAGGATTGACTCGTTGTAGTTTGTGTTTAGATGCAGGAATGCAAATGACTTCATTCCTAGTTTCATTAGATCGCAATTCCTCCAAATGCTTCTACTTCACTATTTTCTATGCTGCTGCTGTTGTCAATGATTTTGGGCCAGATTCCAACTTCAGCATCTTGGCTAGCGATATATTGTTGGATTTTTAGCTGGTGCATTGGCCGTAAAGCTTTTGTCGAAACACGAATTATGTGTTCGACGGAGATCTCCCAACAAATAGAGCTCACTCTGTGTAAAATTCTTCTTGGGGTGTAAGCTCTCTGGAGTGGCTTTGGAGTGTTATTAAAATGGTTTTGGAGTAGTTCTTAGCTGTTTTTGCACTATTTGTTGTTATTGGTCTCTCTTCGTCACTATTTTCAGTAGATGGTTGCGGAACAATACTCTTACCGATCTATTAACAACAAGTAAATCCACGCCAGGAGAATTAGTTTAAATAAATCCTTCTTGGATGAAACCATAGCGAAAAATAACATTTTTGTGATTTAGATCTCTTCTTCGTGGGTATAAGTATTGTCACCATCGCCAATTCATGATTGCAAATTAATACTTTTACCAACATCAATTTGAGGGAATATTAATGAAGTTAAATAAGATTACGGAAACCATCAATGATTACGACTTGATGTCTATATTATCATTATAATTGTATTATATATAGATAGATTGTTTTTACCATATTTAAATTATAGGTTACCATTAGTTAATGTTGTAATTGATTGCTATCATGTTTAGTGGTGATTTTGATTCTATATAATTAGAGAACCTCTTACATTGAGGAGCATCAAGTTTTATTGAGTATATTTGACAATTTGTTATATTATAGACACGCATCCATCTTTACATCCTCATTTCCACTACAATCATGTTATTGATATATTGTCCTTTTGAAAACCCTACAATCGATACTATTAAGCATGGAAGATATTAAATTTTCTGGAAACTTGATTTTTAACTTAAGAGGATTCTCCTATCACATAGAATCCCTAAAGCACTTCTTCATTTCATCCAACGAGATCTAATTTGTGAATCCAATATATTCAGCATCGAGTTCAACCTTGTAAATATTGGATCCTAAATATATATTTCAATAAGTTTTTAGGTCTAATATAACTATGTCCTTAATGAATAACATGCACGAAAACCTCATCTTGCCTCGTAAGCTCCTCCATGACTAAAGAGGTAAAAACAATGACTTAAAGGAAAACCTTGACGCAATTGTATGGTGATAAAGATGTTTCTACTCCTACTACATCTCATATTCATGGTTACTCTATATTTCACATCCTTAATAACCGGCATATCAAATAATTTTCTTGCGAACACCCCATAGAACTTCTTAGGACACCCTATCATAGATTCTTTTCTAAATTAACAAAACTTTTTGCAAATCTTGTTTATTTCCTATATACCTCTCCATCAATCTCCTAAGCATGCAAATGGTCTCTTTAGTAGGCATAATTTCAAAGTGGTTATTTCGAGACCTCAGGTTACATCCCAATTTGTCCTCCTTTTACTCTTCAAAAATCTCATTCAATGCTTTTGTCAAACATAAAATATTCACCTCACCGGACACTTCCATACTTGAGAATTCCATAAGCACTAATTACTTTTCTCATACTCACCCTCTTCATAGCCTTGTTTGGTCTTGAAACCTAAACTATTAAGTATGATGCACATTCTTATCTGCTGCAGAGTTTAACAAATTACAATCCTTCAATCAAATTATTTTTCAAAGAAATTCCTCCATATTATTCAATCATCTCATTTCTCTTCAGCAAATTCTTTGATTTTCATTTTTAATACAGTGGTTTAGATCTCTACTTCGTGCTCCCTTTGGCGAGATACCAATTACCTATTCAATAATTTCTCATCATTGTTGGAACCAAAATAACTATAAAATTTAACAATAAAAATTTCTCATATACTACAGCATAAGAGTCCTAAATTATCCTCTTAGCTTCAAGCATAGTTGACTTAATATATTCAAAGGCCTCGGCATTTTAATGTTTTAGCAAGTTTTAATAAAGTTCTATTTTAGTCTGATATGTTACTAAACCTTCTTGATCCACCACCATATATTAGGTGATTACTGCCTTTAAACTATATTAATACCGCATCACTACTTTCAAATGTGTCTAGCACCTTATTCTATATTGTGTTACAACCTCTTTATATATCTCTTCTACCTTCCTTCTTTCCTTCTGAACCCTATCCTCAAAAATACGCTTGTTTTCTCCCCACAGATATCAGCATCTTCGTTCAATGAAATCGAAGCTCCTTGGTACTACTTTATCTTTCTTAAAAACTGCCTCGAGCACTGCTAACTTTGTAGTCAAAGTCTGACGAGAAATTACATTATAATCCTTGTCCAAAGATCTAATCACCCTCCTAGTAAGGATAAATCCTCTTTGACTAACTTGAGTCCAATTTTAAAAGTCATAAGGTTGGAGTCTCTCTTTTTGAAGCATATATTTGCAAGCAAATCATAAGCCAAAAAAATAGCATTAACTACTACATTCAAAGACAACAAATCCTTGTGCTCTTTGTATCCTAAATTACCTCTCTACATGAAAGTTCAAATCCACCACCCCAGATAAAGATCCTAAATTGACTGGGCGTTTGCCTGAATCAATTCTTCCATGTCTTCCCAATATATTTTCTTTGTTGTCTTAACTAGTCTTGTTTCTAGAGCATATGGCCTAATAATACTTCTTCAAAGAAGCGTAAGTAATATGATCATACGACACCTCATTTGACAATAACACAGAATTTAAAGTCATGATAGAATCAACAGATTCTCCAATAATCCTAAGTTCGAGGTAATTGTATGATCAAGAAGACGATTCACAGCTGAACCACTGCATTGCACTCACAAATCAACACAAGCAAATAAATTAACAGAAACATATAGATGAAGTTAAAAGTACATTTCGCACATACCCATTATTCGATGGGCTAGTTCCTTCAAATCCTGGGATCAGATCATCAGATCGTGGCCCATTTTCCTCCTTTTTTCCCTTCAAACCACTTGATTTCGTCCCAAAATTCCCTAATAAATCATCAACAGAATTCCTTCCTTTTGGCGCTGACCACAACAAGTCATCATGCCCATTGGAACCGAATGAATTCTTATCATTTGAAGAATTACTCGAACTCTTAAACACGGAATCCAAGTCAATGCCCTCAGATTGATTTGTACTCGAAAAGTGCTCGCCGAAAATATAATCATCATCAAAATAATCGTGAGATTTTCGGTTGCTGATATTAACATTGGATCTGAAAATCCCATCAAGATCATCAACAACAAAAGAGGAATCATTAGATGTTGTTGAATGGGTACCTAAGCTTTGAGGGAACCCATTGCTGCTGCTGAAATTGGGTTTCGACTTCAATTTGGCCATGGGAGCTGATTTCCCTTGGGCTTTGAATCCAATACTCTCAACCAAACCTCCAAATTCATCCATTGTTCAACTGGTTTTGTAATAATACTATCAAACAACCTATGAAAGAAGAAATGCTTGAAAAGAAAAATACAGAAAAGTGGAAATGCCCTTGAAATTGTATGTATGTGTACTTTTGGTGGAGGAGATATGAGCGGAAAAAATGGAGATCTATTTACAAACTAACGGATGAAAATAGAGAGATTATATGATGAATTACTAAATGGATAAATGGAGTTTACTTGTTTTGGTGGGTATTTTTGGGACTGCTAAATCCTCTCCCCTTTCCGTGTGTCGGTACAGCAAGGCATGGAAAGATTCCTAGAGGAGAGAGAGAGAGAGAGAGAGAGAGAGAGAGATGTCAATGATTTGGGTAAATGAAGGTGGAGGCCAGATGAGGTGGTCCGGCTGATTCAAGCTGGCGGGATGGGGTTGGGACTCGGTGACGTGCCTTCAAGGCTTCAACCTTCAAGGTACTACACCGTTTGGCTCTCCCATTAGATTAATTTCTATTTTTCGCTCTTCTATTTTCAATCACACAATCTTCCATAAAATAATTTTATACATAAATGAAATTTTTTTCTTCTTTTTTAATCACTCATTCTTCAAAAAAAATATTATTTCACTCATTAAAATTAAAAATAACTTGCCTTTGTAAGAGATTTTGATTCTTTAAAAAATGGGATCTAGCTTGTCTAATTCGGGTAAGTTCAAGAGCTGCCGTATCATAATAGGTGCATCGTGTCAAGTTAGACGATCAAACTCGATGATCCATAATTGTCAGCCTAATCATTCCGATGGGTTTGAGTTGGCTTATCATAGTAGACTAATTGTGTCATAACAATCAACCTAGTCACTTGAGAAATTAGATCAGCTCAACACGGTTAAAATAAAAGTTCTATCTTGAATTTCAACCCTACGAAATTTATAGAAAAATAAAAATAAGAACAATAGGTTCATCGGCTCATCATGCAATATTGGCGAGTGTATGGACCTGTACGATACAGACTAAGTTTAGACACTTAAGCTTAATCAAATATTATTTTTTGTTGTTTTGTTTTTTATTCATCATAATATCTTGAGGACTTATATGGCAAGAATTAAAATTAAAAATGCTTGTATTAATTTGGATTTAACAACAAGGCACACACATTCGAAGGAATATGGAAGAGTTTACCTCAAACATAGATAAAAGCCAAAAGACCATCAAGTTGCTTTGCTTGGTAAAGATCGTACAATTTTAAAAGATGCTTGATTCGGCATTAGACTGTTTGACACACTAAGCTATGTTTGGTAAGGAATCAAATGTGCATTTTAATCAAAATTATATTTAATAATTAATTTTAACCACATATTTAATAAAATCGACAAACTTTTCAACTCTATTCATTTCATTAACTTTTATCAAAATCTATTAAAAACTTAAATTTAATCTCCACCAAACAGGAGCTAATAATATATATAACACAAATGGTACGACTCAAAAAGGTGGTTGAAACTTGAAACATAATAATCTAATAGATATGATACATTCTATAGTGTATGATACAAATGTTAGGACAACGTCCAATCTAATTCTATATTCGATCATTCTCTACCTTCGATACCGCTCATTGACCGTCATTATATTGCAAATTTTTCAGTTTTTCCAAGTTTGCTCATTTGACATATGATGTCCAAGGAAAACCAATGTCAACATGTGCAAATTATCTACGAGTGGTTCCGAGAGAGCTTTATCACTTTGGAGAAAATTGAAGCCAAGAAATAAATTCAAATTATGCTAACCGCACATCATATAGGATTTTTGTGTTGCAAAAGAAAAAGGGCACAGAACAGAACTAGTCTAAGAATCTAGAACTTGTTCCGGATTCATTTACCAAACATGACTAACACCGAAATTATAAGGAATTTAATGTTTGTACACAAAGCTTGACAGGTTGGTGACGATGGCCCACCTCTCGTGAGGAGACTATAAAACTCGAGGTATGTGTAGTAAAACTCAAATTATAATTTATTTTTTTCTCTTTTCTTTGGCCCTCATTAAATTATCATTCATTTTTTCTCTTCTTATCAATCACACATTTTTTAATAAAATAATATTACAATTAAATTCATAAACTTTTCTTTCTTTTTTAACCACATATTCTCGAAAGGATATCACTATTCCTCTTGTTATAATGTGGAATAATGATGCCAAACGGGCACCTACGATGATAAAAGTTAAATTGCGATAAATTCAAAATAATTAGTCAGCATAAAACACTAAAATCGGAAATTTCAAGCAATAGTGAACCATGTACAATTTGGAAAATGCTCTTTGTACATAATGTTTTACATAACGAGGATGTGTCAAGATGTAAGAGAGAGAGTTATTTGATTGATGTGATTTTGATTCAATTAAATCTCGTCACATCATTTGTTAATAAATCATTGTGTAAATTATTGTGTACATGTAGCACAATTCTTACATTTTTTAATTCAATTTGGAAATGGTTCGATTCTATCAATGAACATAGAACTATTTGCCTCTATATGCAAATTTTAATTGGTATTCATAGGCCTTGGCATGTTAACTGAAATTGAATCTCCCCAATCAAAATCGAAACCAAACCAAATTTGGAAGTTCCGATTCAATTCCAAAAAAATAAATTAGGAATCGAAATTGAGAATCGACTCAATTGGTATTAATTCTTGATTCTTGAACCAAAACCGTAGATACCCGAATGGAACCAATTTTATATATAATTTTTTATTTTTTACAATTTATAGGGTCGGGTAAAAAAAAATACAATATCTAAAAACTCTAATTTGGGTAGTAATTTATATAAAGCTCTAGTTTCTAACTTCAGACTTCCTCCTACCTTTTTTGTCTCTTGCCTCACATTAGATTATTGTATTTCAAAGGTTAGTACAAGTTAATATTTGTAATTTGAACTTTCTATAAATCATGAGCTAAGGTTATAAATTGATAAATCAAAGCATTTATTTTTGCACTTCGAATTTTTTATTTTCTTGCAATATTTACAAACTTAAGTGAATTTTAATTTTTTTATAACGTGTGATATATTCATAGCTTGCAATGTGGTGTAACTTTTTAGTTATTTTGAATTCGTGATTCTCTTTTGAAATATATTTTTGTTTTTTTATTTAAATAAAACGAGTTCAATATATGGACAGCATTTTCTTAATACTATATAGTTATACATCTAATTGGTATTTTTTTAGGTCAATTCGTTTTAAGATTAGAAAATTTTAAGTATTATCAATCATTAAATTACAGGCTCTAGCTTTCCTCACGTATGAACCAAATAAGAATTAAGAAAAAATCATTGTTCTCAAACTGTAATGTACTTGCTAGTGTTTTAATTTTCTCATCTTATCTTAGTATTTAGTCTCCACTATCTTCAGTCATCTTGCTAAATTTCTTAGCGTCTTAAAGAGACTTTAGCTGGATTTTCTCCCTTACACAAATATTGTCAAGTATTAGCGTGTTGGGTATACATATCGAAAGGATCTAAATAAAAATATTTATTATATATATTACGAATAGAACCAAACCCCAACCAAACCGACGATTCGAGTTTGGGTTTGGTTTTAGTAATTATAAGGACTCGAATAATTTCATTTACTAAATACCCAAAATATAATGGAGGATTCCTGACCAACCCACTCGATGCCCAGACCTAGGTATTCAATTTGATTTGATCCGATTATCTTCAAAACCAGATTGAAATGGACCTTGCCCACCTTAGGGTCAAGCACTATCACATAAGAAAATACAATAGGAATAAAACATTTGTACCTATTCAAATTGACCAACAGCACATTTCCTTGCGTTTTTAAAAGCAAATCCTTCAACTAAAACGTGCACTTTTGACCACGGCAGCCAATATTGATGCTGACTGTAATATTTCCAAATCAAAATCTTTTATAACTACATAAACATGAAAACCCACAAATTTTCTTGAAAAATTAACAAAGAAAAACATTATGGGCAAATCTCAGTTTCTCCCTTTTATTCTCATGTTCTTCTATTTATTCATTCATTCTGCAAATTCTTCGTGCCCCATTGATTTCAATTATGTTGAAACCTTCCCATGGGACACGAGCCTTTGCCATGAGCCTGTTCAAACCAGTTGCTGCCAAACTCTTCGCAGCGTCTTTGGCATGGGACTTGCCCAATACCTCAAAGAAAGCTCAATGTTCTATCTCCCAACCGAGAACTCTTCGTCTTCTTGCATTGCCAACTTCCAAGAAAAGCTGTCTAATGTATCCATGTCTCGGCCTTTTTTCAGTTCATGCTTTAATGATACAAAAGAGTTTGTTAATGGGCCTTCAAATTGTGCTGGAATTACAACTACACAAGATTGGATCGAAAAGGTTGGATCATCAAGTCTGCTGGATTCATCTTGTAATGAAGACTTGACAGGATTGACTCGTTGTAGTTTGTGTTTAGATGCAGGAATGCAAATGACTTCATTCCTAGTTTCATTAGATCGCAATTCCTCCAAATGCTTCTACTTCACTATTTTCTATGCTGCTGCTGTTGTCAATGATTTTGGGCCAGAAGATCCAAGGACCGCTGCTTGTGTACTAGGCCTGCCCTTGGCTACCTCAATTAGTGACAAAAAATCGAACCACTGGAGCCCGAAAACTGTACTGAAACTGGTTTTCGGGTTGGTGGGGGCTGTTGTAGGAATTTTTGTTGTATTTTTTGTATTCATGGTTTACAGAAAGTGGGATAAACAAAAGAAACAGGATGTAATGCATGAACAGTATGTGAGTTCTGTAAAGTCAAGGATTTTGCCCAAAACGTGCGCCAAATGGTTTCATATAACTGAGCTAGAACAAGCCACAAATGGATTCTCCCAAAGCAATATGATAGGACAAGGTGGATATGGGATTGTATATAAAGGAACACTTTCAGATGGGACCGAAGTGGCCATCAAGCTTATTCTTGATTTGGATACAAAAGGGGACGACGAATTTATCAATGAGGCACAGATCATAAGCAAGATAAGACATAGAAACCTTCTTTCTCTTAGGGGTTTTTGTGTCACGAGCAGTCAATTCCAAGGCACAAGAAGATACTTAGTATATGATTTCATGTCAAATGGAAGCCTTGATGATCATTTATTCAAGGACAAGACTCAATTGTCCTGGCCTCAGCGCAAGAACATAATTCTTGAAGTGGCGAAAGGGCTTGCTTACTTGCATTATGGAATCAAACCAGCAATTTATCATCGTGATATAAAGGCTACAAACATACTTCTAGATGATGACATGAAAGCAAGAGTGGCAGATTTCGGATTGGCTAAGCAAAGTACAGAAGACCAGTCTCATCTAACCACAAGGGTAGCTGGAACATATGGATATTTGGCACCGGAATATGCTCTCTATGGACAATTGACAGAGAAGAGTGACGCTTATAGCTTTGGCATAGTGATTTTAGAGATTATGAGCGGAAGAAGGGTGCTTGATGCAACAGAATCTTCAAGACTTCTAATAACGGATTGGGTGTGGGATTTTATGAAATCAGGAAAAATTGAAGAGATTTTCCACAAGTCGATAAGAAGAGAAGGACCAAAGGGAGTAATGGAGAGATTTGTTCGTGTTGGCATTCTCTGTGCTCATGTGATGGTAGCCCTTAGACCTACCGTTGCTGATGCTCTAAAGATGCTCGAGGGAGATATCGATATCCCACGATTACCTGACCGGCCATTGCCTCTCAGCCACGAGTCGTTTCGATCTGCAATACCAAACAATGCGACTTGGTCTTCATCACAGTACAGTGTATTCAACAGTTTGACATCGGGAGCAAAGTCAAGCATTAGCAGTAATGAAAATCAGATACAGCAGAAATTTTAAAGTGTAAGGATCTTGCAGTCAGAAAATGCAACTTGCCTAAAATAAACTGGTATTACCAAATCAAACTTTTTGACTCTTACTTTTTCTGATAATCTGTTGATTATAAGTAGCAATATATAACAAATAAGTGTTATTCCTAGTAAATTTGGGTTCAGCTAGATGTGTCTGTTCGCAAAATACTTCTTTCGATTTAAATTACCGCAAGTGTACGGGTCGTGACAAGTAATAAAGTGGACTTTAGAAGCCGAGTATCGTCCCACATAGAAAGAGTAGTTCAATTTTATTTATTTTAGCCTTAACCGAAACTAATTGACTTAAAATGAATTTTAGACTTAAAAGCCCTAATTTTGGGAGAAATCCCCAAATTGAAAAATCCTAATTTCAAATCAAATCCTAATTACTCAAATTCACTTAACGAATGACTCAATTACGAAATGTTATGAAAATAAATGAAATGTATTGTCAATTTATGAAAATCTATGTAAAACGAATGCACTAGGATCACGAATCCCCAAATAATTATTAAGTAAACCCTAATTTCTCAATTTTGATAATCCAATGAGAATTTGACAAATCAATGCTCCTAAATCTATTCAATACTCTCTCTCGAGATGTATTGAACCTATTCTCATAAATCACCAGCCTATATTTCTATGACGGATGCAATTATACAAGAACGCATGTAATTTTTTTTGTGAGCAATTAAAGATTTACATAGGGCATAAGAGTATATTTATATCCCCTATCGGACCCTATGATGAATTATATATGTCGAGTTTAATCCAATTTTCTCAAATTCAGAATTAAACCACCAAATTCACACAAATTAAGTGCACATTAATTGTGGAAATAAATAAAGCAATATAATTCATTCAAATAATCCCATCGAACTATGAATTCAAAGTCATGAAATAAAA
>NC_036246.1:43075392-43082605 GCF_002742605.1 Olea europaea var. sylvestris
TTCGAATTTTTTATTTTCTTGCAATATTTACAAACTTAAGTGAATTTTAATTTTTTTATAACGTGTGATATATTCATAGCTTGCAATGTGGTGTAACTTTTTAGTTATTTTGAATTCGTGATTCTCTTTTGAAATATATTTTTGTTTTTTTATTTAAATAAAACGAGTTCAATATATGGACAGCATTTTCTTAATACTATATAGTTATACATCTAATTGGTATTTTTTTTAGGTCAATTCGTTTTAAGATTACAAAATTTTAAGCATTATCAATCATTAAATTACAGGCTCTAGCTTTCCTCACGTATGAACCAAATAAGAATTAAGAAAAAATCATTGTTCTCAAACTGTAATGTACTTGCTAGTGTTTTAATTTTCTCATCTTATCTTAGTATTTAGTCTCCACTATCTTCAGTCATCTTGCTAAATTTCTTAGCGTCTTAAAGAGACTTTAGCTGGATTTTCTCCCTTACACAAATATTGTCAAGTATTAGCGTGTTGGGTATACATATCGAAAGGATCTAAATAAAAATATTTATTATATATATTACGAATAGAACCAAACCCCAACCAAACCGACGATTCGAGTTTGGGTTTGGTTTTAGTAATTATAAGGACTCGAATAATTTCATTTACTAAATACCCAAAATATAATGGAGGATTCCTGACCAACCCACTCGATGCCCAGACCTAGGTATTCAATTTGATTTGATCCGATTATCTTCAAAACCAGATTGAAATGGACCTTGCCCACCTTAGGGTCAAGCACTATCACATAAGAAAATACAATAGGAATAAAACATTTGTACCTATTCAAATTGACCAACAGCACATTTCCTTGCGTTTTTAAAAGCAAATCCTTCAACTAAAACGTGCACTTTTGACCACGGCAGCCAATATTGATGCTGACTGTAATATTTCCAAATCAAAATCTTTTATAACTACATAAACATGAAAACCCACAAATTTTCTTGAAAAATTAACAAAGAAAAACATTATGGGCAAATCTCAGTTTCTCCCTTTTATTCTCATGTTCTTCTATTTATTCATTCATTCTGCAAATTCTTCGTGCCCCATTGATTTCAATTATGTTGAAACCTTCCCATGGGACACGAGCCTTTGCCATGAGCCTGTTCAAACCAGTTGCTGCCAAACTCTTCGCAGCGTCTTTGGCATGGGACTTGCCCAATACCTCAAAGAAAGCTCAATGTTCTATCTCCCAACCGAGAACTCTTCGTCTTCTTGCATTGCCAACTTCCAAGAAAAGCTGTCTAATATATTCATGTCTCGGCCATTTTTCAGTTCATGCTTTAATGATACAAGTGAGTTTGTTAATGGGCCTTCAAATTGTGCTGGAATTACAACTACACAAGATTGGATCGAAAAGGTTGGATCATCAAGTCTGCTGGATTCATCTTGTAATGAAGACTTGACGGGATTGACTCGTTGTAGTTTGTGTTTAGATGCAGGAATGCAAGTGACTTCATTCCTAGTTTCATTAGATCGCAATTCCTCCAAATGCTTCTACTTCACTATTTTCTATGCTGCTGCTGTTGTCAATGATTTTGGGCCAGAAGATCCAAGGACTGCTGCTTGTGTACTAGGCCTGCCCTTGGCTCCCTCAATTAGTGACAAAAAATCGAACCACTGGAGCCCGAAAACTGTACTGAAACTGGTTTTCGGGTTGGTGGGGGCTGTTGTAGGAATTTTTGTTGTTTTTTTTGTATTCATGGTTTACAGAAAGTGGGATAAACAAAAGAAACAGGATGTAATGCATGAACAGTATGTGAGTTCTGTAAAGTCAAGGATTTTGCCCAAAACGTGCGCCAAATGGTTTCATATAACTGAGCTAGAACAAGCCACAAATGGATTCTCCCAAAGCAATATGATAGGACACGGTGGATATGGGATTGTATATAAAGGAACACTTTCAGATGGGACTGAAGTGGCCATCAAGCTTATTCTTGATTTGGATACAAAAGGGGACGACGAATTTATCAATGAAGCACAGATCATAAGCAAGATAAGACATAGAAACCTTCTTTCTCTTAGGGGTTTTTGTGTCACGAGCAGTCAATTCCAAGGCACAAGAAGATACTTAGTATATGATTTCATGTCAAATGGAAGCCTTGATGATCATTTATTCAAGGACAAGACTCAATTGTCCTGGCCTCAGCGCAAGAACATAATTCTTGAAGTGGCGAAAGGGCTTGCTTACTTGCATTATGGAATCAAACCAGCAATTTATCATCGTGATATAAAGGCTACAAACATACTTCTAGATGATGACATGAAAGCAAGAGTGGCAGATTTCGGATTGGCTAAGCAAAGTACAGAAGACCAGTCTCATCTAACCACAAGGGTAGCTGGAACATATGGATATTTGGCACCGGAATATGCTCTCTGTGGACAATTGACAGAGAAGAGTGACGCTTATAGCTTTGGCATAGTGATTTTAGAGATTATGAGCGGAAGAAGGGTGCTTGATGCAACAGAATCTTCAAGACTTCTAATAACGGATTGGGTGTGGGATTTTATGAAATCAGGAAAAATTGAAGAGATTTTCCACAAGTCGATAAGAAGAGAAGGACCAAAGGGAGTAATGGAGAGATTTGTTCGTGTTGGCATTCTCTGTGCTCATGTGATGGTAGCCCTTAGACCTACCGTTGCTGATGCTCTAAAGATGCTCGAGGGAGATATCGATATCCCACGATTACCTGACCGGCCATTGCCTCTCAGCCACGAGTCGTTTCGATCTGCAATACCAAACAATGCGACTTGGTCTTCATCACAGTACAGTGTATTCAACAGTTTGACATCGGGAGCAAAGTCAAGCATTAGCAGTAATGAAAATCAGATACAGCAGAAATTTTAAAGTGTAAGGATCTTGCAGTCAGAAAATGCAACTTGCCTAAAATAAACTGGTATTACCAAATCAAACTTTTTGACTCTTACTTTTTCTGATAATCTGTTGATTATAAGTAGCAATATATAACAAATAAGTGTTATTCCTAGTAAATTTGGGTTCAGCTAGATGTGTCTGTTCGCAAAATATTTCTTTCGATTTAAATTACCGCAAGTGTACGGGTCGTGACAAGTAATAAAGTGGACTTTAGAAGCCGAGTATCGTCCCACATAGAAAGAGTAGTTCAATTTTATTTATTTTAGCCTTAACCGAAACTAATTGACTTAAAATGAATTTTAGACTTAAAAGCCCTAATTTTGGGAGAAATCCCCAAATTGAAAAATCCTAATTTCAAATCAAATCCTAATTACTCAAATTCACTTAACGAATGACTCAATTACGAAATGTTATGAAAATAAATGAAATGTATTGTCAATTTATGAAAATCTATGTAAAACGAATGCACTAGGATCACGAATCCCCAAATAATTATTAAGTAAACCCTAATTTCTCAATTTTAATAATCCAATGAGAATTTGACAAATCAATGCTCCTAAATCTATTCAATACTCTCTCTCGAGATGTATTGAACCTATTCTCATAAATCACCAGCCTATATTTCTATGACGGATGCAATTATACAAGAACGCATGTAATTTTTTTTGTGAGCAATTAAAGATTTACATAGGGCATAAGAGTATATTTATATCCCCTATCGGACCCTATGATGAATTATATATGTCGAGTTTAATCCAATTTTCTCAAATTCAGAATTAAACCACCAAATTCACACAAATTAAGTGCACATTAATTGTGGAAATAAATAAATCAATATAATTCATTCAAATAATCCCATCGAACTATGAATTCAAAATTATGAAATAAAAGGTTTAATAATAATTACATGGTTCATCGATCACCTAGTTACAGAAATCTAGCCTATCATGATAAAAATAACGAAATCTATCAAGTTTTGAATAAAATACATCACCGAGTTATCAAAATTTGAAGAAATCTTATAAATCTTCGCATCAATCCTTATTCTTGCCTTCAAATCCTCTCCAAAATGAATGTTTTTGCCTCCCAATTCGTTGCTTGCGGCTTCTGGACGTTTATTTGCTATTTAAACCTGTCGAAATTAGGTTACCAAAAGAGTTGCAATCATATAAGGAAACTGTAAAAATCGGGCACAGGTTATACCTATGCGACCGCATAGGCATAACCTATGCGACCGCATAGATATATGAAATATGGCATTTTTAATCCTTGGAGGGTTACTCGCGACCGCATAGTAGAGTGAACTTCTAAATTGAGTCATTTTGATCCTCAAGTTTCATTCCTTCACTCCTTGACCTCCTCTCTTGTTTCTAGTTGCTCCAATGTTCCATTATAACTTCCAATTGGTGCTTAGCTTGATCAATTGCTTGATGTGTTTATTTGGATCAACTTTCAGATAATTGCAATTTGGTCCCTGAATTTTCATTTTGCTCCAATTTGGTCCTTTTTAGGCTCTTTTCTCCTGAATTCCACCATTTCCATAGAATCACCTATATTGCATGAATTCGACAAAATTAAGTAACAATTCAATCATTTTACTTGTATTTAAGTCATGTTTGTGATGTAAATAAGTGTGCAAAAACACACTTATCAGTGTCCTTACGGGCCAAAGTTTCCATTCGTCAGTTACCTCGAAGGTTGATATGGCCTTTATCAACTGAGTCTTAAGTCCTTGGTATTATCTATGAATCAACGTATTTTTTATGCCTATTTCTAGGTATTCACGAGTGAACCAACAGGAAGAATTCAATGGTTGCACGTTTGTACTTTTTTAAAGGAAAAAGGTTTTGGAAAGCTGGTCATCTAATTCACCGCATCAATCATCTTTCAAGGTATAAAATTCCTCATTGTTTAAATACGAATAATCGAGTTCGAGTTAATCCTTCTAAACAAGGTTATCTTTTATCAAACTGCAAAAGCTCGAACAAATGATCGATCAGTTCAAACGAGCAGCATTCAAGTCGAATTTTACAATGGTGTTCTCGAACGGGAACCAATATCGTTTAAATACAGAAATAATAATCAGTTCCTACTGCATTTGAACAAAGTAAACCTTTCAACATAAAACGCAATACATAATAATTTATATAAAAGTGGGTGCAGTGTTAGCAAAAGCAAAAAAGATCACGGAATTTAACAAATAAATCAAATATTCCAATGACGGCAAAAGAAAAAAGATCATTGAGAAATACGACTAAATCAAAACTAATTTTCATCATACCTTTAGAAATATAGTCCTAAGATTTGATTTTTCTACTTCCGTAGCATCGTTCTCCCAAATCAATCAAGAATAATCAATTAATAAAACCCATTTCGTCTAGTATGTATACCAAATCGAACTCCATTTACGGTATAGAATGTGCAGAGGTAGAGAGCTCGCTACCCACCTATGAAGAAAGCGTAAATTTGGAGCAAATGAAACAAAATGTTCATAATTCACCTTTTTTCTTGCCTTTTTTATTTTATTTTGTATATAAAAACTTATCTATTTCTAATTATAATAAATACAAATTTATTTTCTTTTCTATTTTTTTGTTTGGTTAGAGATATATATAAATTATTTTTCGTGTATGTATAAAACATTTATTTTAATCATGTGTATATAAAGTGTAGTGGAATAAAAACTATTGCGATGGTACTATATTTGCTTGACATGAAAAAAATATTTTATAGGAAAATATATAAATATTTATAAATTTATCGTCATAAATACTTAAAAAAATCAAAATAATCATATATGTTACCTTACGATGTTACATTGCGTTACACTTTTTATGTCATTTTATTATCTTCAAATTTAATTTCTATTACTTTTTCATCTAAAAAGTTTATTTTTTCGCTCTATCTTTTTCATATATTAATTTATAATCAGTATTTTTGTTTTTTACAATTAGTTCGAGCTTCTTGATATACTTTTAGCATGACATTTTTTCAATTTTTATTTTTTATGTAATATTTTTTACGAAAAAAATTTATATTTGTCTTCTCTTCTTAAAATTTGAGAGAGAGAGGAACATAGAAAAATAGAAACCAATAAAGTTACTATGAATTCTTGAAAATATATTAAGGGTGTGTTTGATACACCAAAATTTTTCATGGAAAATGAAATTTAAACAATATTTTCTAACTTTTAAAGTGTTTGATTGGTATATTTTTCCATGGAATTCAAGTTCTTTCTTTTCTTAAAATTTGAAAATTTCTTGGTTTTTAGGGAATTGGTTTTCCTGGTTATTGTAACATTTTTTTTCTTTTTTTTTTTGTTGACAAAGTTAACAAATTCTAAGAATTATTGTAAAAAAAATATTTTCCTTTAATTAGCAATTTTTATGTAAAACAAAGTCAAACGAATATCAAAAAATAGATAATTTTCTTGAATTTTTTTTTTTTGGCAATGAAAATAGATTTCACCCCCAATACAGTAAAATATATTCCTTTAATTGACAAATTTCATGTCAAAGAGAGCCAAATGAATACCAAAAAACAATTTTATTTCAACATTTTTCACATGGAAAATTATACCAATCAAACACAATAATTTACAATTCCCAAGAAAACAATTTCTAGGCAATTCAATTTCTTGGAATTCATTTTCAATTCAATTCAATTTCATCTTTACAATCAAACAGACCATAACAGTATAAAACTGTAACTTCAACTTAAAATGAATAATCAATTCATTTAAGCTGCAAAATTTCTTTTTAATTCATTGAACATAACTTATGATGACAACTTATAATTTCTATATGTCCATTATTAAATGTCAAAAAAAAAAATCAACGGAGGTTTTTGCTGTATTTTTCAATATATTATTAATATATATGTTGACACATAAAAATTCAGCTCAAATCGAACAGCCTAGAGAATAAAGCCCAATTGGAGGATCCCCAAATCAGATAGCCCAAAGAACGAAATCCAATTGAACGAATCAAGGTGAATGCCCAAATAAGGGGCCCAATAGTGCGGTAACGCCATCGTCCAAGTTTGCAAGTCGCTCAGAGTCTGAACGAATAGAGTGGCATACGGTCGTCCAAAGTCTCGCCCAAATCTTCAAGTCGCCCAAGGTATCAACAAACATAACGCATTATGATGCAGTTATTAAGGCAGTTGCTAAAGTAACTTTATCACGTTCCACGACTCAAGAGGTTCAATCGAAAGCGGTTGAACGACACAAGATAATGGCAGCAGTTAAAAGGACAGTTGCATGACAAAATGGCCACTATAAAGAAAGTGGGTAGTTATAGGGCGATCAAG
>NC_036246.1:43082705-43099121 GCF_002742605.1 Olea europaea var. sylvestris
TTTTATGTGTTCCTTGAGTAGTTCTAACATCTATAGTTTTTTCAATTTTATGGTATTCATTTATTGCTATTCTTTCTCTTCTCTATATTTTATCTAGAATTTCTCATTTTCCTATTTTCAAATCTAAGGATAACTTTTGTATCTTCTTAAATTTATTATTATCAAAAGTTACTTTTAATCCATAACCTTCTATTCCCTCATATTCTTGGATTTTTATGTTATTATTTTCTATTTCTTCAATTTCTCTATTCAGATTCTGATCCATAATTTTCTGAATTTACTTCACTTATAAATATTTCTTGATTATTATAATTTTCAATATCAGATATTTCACTTAATTCGCTTTCTATTTCAAAATAATCATTTTGTAATATTCTCATTTTTTTCTTTGTGCAATCAGGACTTATATGACATATTTCTCCACAATTTCAACGCTTACATTGTTTTTTATCTTTCTTATAAGGTTTATTTTTCTGTATATTATTTTTCCCTTTATAATATTTCCTTCCAGATTTTATGTATTTTTTCTTAAAGTTTCTATATTTTTTAAACTTCCTGTTTTTATATTTTCTTTTATTTCTTTTTTCAGAATTACATCCCCATCTTGTAGGTTTTTCCATATCTTCACAACATATTCTAGTTAATTTTCCTGATTTTTTCAATAATTGTCTTTATTGGCATATATATGCAAGTCTTTCAAACAAGAGTTTTATTCTTGATCCCAGTGTTCTAGGTATTCCTATATTTTCTTTAATATATTTTTCAAATTCTAGTTTAAAATATATTCCCCATGAATCTGGTAATTTATTATAATACATATCTTGATATACTTCTTGATTCTCATTACTATAAAATTGAGTATAATAGTATTCCTTGAATTCACAAGTATATTCTTTAATTTTACACATATTACAAATTGTTAGATTAATTAACTTAACTCTTGCATTATCTTTTTCTCGTATTGCTTTTTCTTCATAATTTCTTAACCAATTTTCTCCTAAAAATTCATCTGCAATATATTCTACTAATCTTTCTATTCCTAGTTTATCTGACTTTATTATTTCTGTTTGTACATTTCTTTTTATTAATAATTTTGTATCACTACTAATTTCTTCCCACTAATTTCTAACATTTCCTTCAAAAGATGCAATTAAAAAATCTATTCTCCTTTCAGTATTTTCCCATGTATCATCTTTATTATATAAAAAGAATAATATCATTGAGTCTGCCCAAGTTATTAAGGCTTTCTTAGTATCTATTTTGCAATCTAAGTCTAATTTTGTTCCTCCATGGTTAACAGGTTTATCATAATTATTATTTAATTCAAATCTATTACTATATTTATTTCCTTTGGACGGTTGTTTATCTCTTATTTTATCATAAAATTGCCTATATGGTTTATTATACATCGGAGCATAACTTTCATCTGGATCTATTGATTCTTGTTTAGAGGTTTCTACGGGATTAGGTCCTCCTCCAGTATTCATTAAAATTTAGTATTCATCATCTATACTTTCTAAACTTAAATGATCAAAATTGTCTATAAGTAGATTTAATTCTTCATTCATCTTCTTTGTCTTGATTTTCTTCAATTTTTTGTTTACCTAATATTTTTTTTCTAGATTCTTCTTCTTCTATTATTTTAGGCAGTATATTTTTTTTAAACTCATCATCTATGCTTCCTGTTTCTATTATTATATTTTTCCTTTCAATATGTTTTTTCCCTATTCTGGTTATTTCTTTTTCTATAAATTTTTTATCTACTCTATTATTCTTTTCTTCATTTTCTTTTAATTTTCAGACTTCAAGTTTTAATATATTTATATCATTTCTTGCTTCTTTTATTTCATTCTTAATTTCTTGTACATCATTTATTAATGTTCTTATTAAATGTTTTAATTCTTCCATATGTTCACTGATTGACATTTTATCTATTTTTTGATTGACAATAATAAAATACTATACACTCAGCATTTTTACACTCTTTTATCATTTTATCATACTTTTGTTTTATAATTTCAATACTTGTCAGTTCTTTTAATTTTTCATAATACCTTGCTTTTTCTTTATACCTTTCTTGTTTTAATTTTAATATTTGTTTTTCTTGAGTTTTAGTTATTTCTCCAGGTATTAATAATTCATCTAAAATTTTATTATTTATTAATCTTATTCTTTCTAACTTCCTTTCTAAAATATTTTTAGTTTTTTCCATTATATTCTTATGATGATTCATATATTTCTCTATGATACAATTCATTTTCAAATATTTCGCAAATTATTTCATATGTACGTCTATCTTTGATAAATCCTACAATTAATTTATGTAATATTTGTTCCTTTATTTCTCTATATAAATTCCTAGTTATATATAATGTTATTATTTTTAATTTATTAGGGATGGGGTTGTAAAATGTATAACATCCTTTTTCTTCAATACATTGATAATAATTATTTATTTTTAAGATTTCCATGATAAAGTAATTTCAGATTACTATGAAATCTATTTCACTCTGGATTACTTTTAATATATATATATATGCTTATATTCTTCAAATAATATTTTTTTAATTATTTTCTCTTTTAATTCTAAAGGTAGATTTTTAATTACTTTAAAAATTTCTAATACTTCATTTATATCTTTACTATATGTTCCAATTATATTATCTTCTTCTATATAGCCTTCTATGTCATAACTATATTTTACCCGGTACCTTAGTCTATTTTTATAAGTTTCAATAATTTCTAAAATCATAATCTTTTGAGTCTTTTCCTTATTTTTTCAATTTTCAATATCTTTTAGGTAATTTATTTTTTTATATATTTTCTCATGATTTCTATGGTTCTGATACCAAAGGACGGGTGCTACTAAGAGCGAACAAAAATCTAATAATCTAAAAATCTAATAATCATGAATCTAAAAATTTAAAATTTTAATATTCAAAAAACTCTTTTATTTTTACTATTAGGTGTATATAAAATCTTAAGATAAAGACTAATTTTTTGTATGTTTGTGGTAATCTATTTTTTATTAGTCTTCTCATAAATTTTTAAGTAATTCTTCAAAGTCTAGTAATGTCTGAGAATTTATAATATCAATATCTGTTATCATATCTATATCTGTTCTAAAAGGTATATCATATTTTGAAATATTTTTCTTCCCTTTTTTCAATTTATCTATGATATCTTGTATATCTTTTATAATTATTGATCTTACAATTCCTTTAGCAAAATTTTCTAATAAGTTTTCTTTGAAACATTTTAATATTTCTTGTGATGCATATAATTGTTTTTGATATCCTATCTTATCAATTTCTTTTTCAAACTTAATTTCTTTTTTATTTTTAACAACTTTTTTTATATTATATGGTCCTCTCTTATATTTGGGTTTTTCTATTTTATGATTATACATTAATAATTCTCACAAATTTTTAGAAAAATTATTTGTTAATTATTTAAGGGCTTAAATAGAAGATTTATATTAGATAAAGGGTTGTTTTTTAATATTTGTTAAAGGGTGTTTTTGGTAGTTCAAAATGTTTATAAGAGTCAAAGGCTATTTTGGAAAATGGCTAACATATTTGGGTTATTTTCATGCATTTCCCCATTTCAGAATTAGTTAACTTATTGATCTCATAATCTAATTCCATGTTCACATATTAAGGAATAAATAATGGCCAGGTAATTTGAGGGGAAAGAATAAGCTAATTGCATAATTTTCATAGTTATGTAAATAGGAAAATTAAGATTTAAGCTGACTCGTGTGGGTCAATAGCACTCTGGTAGCTGCTTTCACTTGATTCTCCTTGCCAAAAATAAAAAAAATATATATATATATATAAAAGGTTGTGGCATGGCAAGAGAGTACCAGGCCAGTTCTTTCACATTCATAAACTGCCCCTACTGAATTTTGGTCCCGGGTATTTTATCTATTACACTTTAGGGGCGGCTAAAACATAAAGAATCGCATAAAAAAATTCAAGAGAAATGTTGTCGAGAAAACCACTAATGCTAGAGGAAGATTACCATCAAGAAACAACATTTATAAAAACCAAAAACCAAAAAATAAAAAAATCTAAAGAGTTTAGTTGAAATTAAACCATTTACCACATAAGATCGACCAATATTTTAACATATAAAGCCAGTTTTTATACCAATAAAAACCGACGGTACTTCAAATTTTGGTGATGAAAAAGTTGAGTAGAAATCACAGCAATAAAAGATAAATGGTGGATGACTTTGTCAGGCCTCTCCTTTACACTGTAGCGGACACCGACCGAAAACCTTAGGGCTGTTTTACTCTCCCCTTGTTGTTAACTTATATAGGCACGTGCTATTGGACTTAATGTTTTATTGGCCAATGAAATTTACATCATTTCACTGTTTAATAACTGAACTTCGTCAATTGTTCCATTGGCTGGTTTAGCTCCGGTTTAGTGGAAAAGAAAATGAGTAGAATATATATATTTTTTAAAATGAGTAATTAAAAAAGAAAGAAATTTTTTTCGATTTACGTATGATATTAATTTATAGAAGATCATGTGGTTGAAAATAAGAAAAAAATAAAATGTAATGTAATGAAAATTAATGGAGGCCAAACAAGGGCTTAGTCATTGAACTTCATCAATTGTTCCATTGGCCATTGAACTTTGTTTTATCCAACTCCTATCACTTATCCGATGAAATCATTAATAGATGGCTTTACCAATTTTACGAAACTCGACTTTTACAAAATCGAAATCCAATTCACTAAACCATGAAGTCACCGAACTTTACATCATGTCACAAATTATTAAATAAAAGGGTCACGAGGTATTTCTCGATCACAAAATAATAAACGGTGAGTCGTATCACATTTTTTTAGTTATATCATTTATCGGTTACAACTAACCAATTTATTGGTCACAACCAGCTAAATAATTGGTCACCCCACTAGCACCGCCACGACTACAACACTGCAAAATATCACCACCACTACCACAACACCAGCAACAACATCATTGTAATACCCCAAATTTTTCTTACTATTTTTCATAGGACCTAAATTTAATAATGATTATCTAACAAATAAAACAGTCTATAAATATCCTTGTTGTCACACTAGAGGTCAAAAGTTAAAGTGACAAACTCGACCTACTCATTTGCATAATGATTTATTTGCTTACATATACTTTTAAAATTTTATCGAAAGTTAGTCGGGTCGAATATTTAAGTATTTAAAAGTTCATAAAAGAAAATATATCGATATTATACTCATTTTATACCTCGTATTAAATAACATAAATTGACTTAAGAAGAAATATTTTTAAATTAGTTATACACTAGTTATGTTGATATAAAGAAGTATTCTAGATTTATATATTTTATTAATAAAATCAAGATGTAAATAATAATAAAATAATGAAATGAAAGTAATGGCATGAGTTGGAATTTGAGATATGAAAGGGTTGTAATACATTATAATTAATAAAACATAATTATCCCATTAACAATAACTAATTAATATAGTTCTTAATTAATTGTGGAAGGCTTTTGATTTTCAAGTGTTTAATATGAAATTATTAATTTAATTATCGTGAGAATTTTATATAAATAGACGTCATTTTTTCCATTTTCATACTTATACACATTTCATTTTGTCCATCAATGTCAACTCATATTTTAGAATTTTTCATATCAGTTGAGGTAAGAATACATCGGGCAAAGTGGTAAATTCTTATTCCCTGATGTTTATATAATTGTTGGCATAAAATGCTATAAGGCTTTCGGGTCGAACCCTATGTTAAATCCTTTGGAATAGACCGTTAGGTCAAAGATGTTAAATCCTACGGGATGGACCATTTGGTCAAAGATGCTAAGTTTTACGGGATATGGGGATTCTTAAGAAATTTCTTGAGCTCTAAACTTAAAAAATGTCAGTATATTATGTTAGTTTCATACTTATATCTTGTGAATAAGAATGTATACGTATTCTTATTGAGTGTTTTCAAAATACTCACTCTTACTAAAATTTCATATTAGAACGGGTCGTGTGGACGCATAGCGGATTGACTGAGTGATGCTTATGGGATCACCAAGTAAATTTTCTAGAAAAGATAATTGTCATACTTTTACTTGAAGAACATTTCCTATTAAATTTTGTGCAAATTGTTTAATAGCTATTTTTATGAATTTTCAACACTTAATGAAAGTGATATTTCTGTTTAAATTAGACAAAAAAGATGTTGGTAACACCTCGAGTTATTTTATTTAAAAATAATAATAATAATGAAAAAGATCTCGGGGCGTTACAATCATCACCGTAGAGAACACTGCACGGATTGTGCTTCACAACGATCGCTTCCATTTTCAGATCCATTGCACCGTTGAGCAACACTGTTACTGTGCCCCGCTTGTTGCTGCTGTGATGACACAACCGATAGGAAGAGAGTGACGTTGCCTCATCGTCGATGTAGCAATGACACCATTGTGGTGGTCTCTCAATGGTGATAAAGAGATGAAAAGAGTTGTCACTTGTCAGAGTGAATCGTCATGAAGAGTCGAGGAGTGAATAGTCATGGCTACGTCATGGAGGTGAAGTAGGAGTGAATACTTGTTGGAATTGTAAATTAGGTTTTTTGGGGTGGGTAAAGTAGAGGTGGTAAATTAATTTAATTTTATAATAGTATTATTAATGTTAAATATTTGAATTATAATATGGTTTTTGAAAAAAAAAAATTTTGTAATTCTCATTTATGAATTGACATTATGAAAACACTTAGTTCCTATAATTTCCACTATTAACAAATTAAAATTCAAAAAGAAAACATGTTTGGTTGAACTTAAAAAGTTTAAATAAATAAGTAAATTTCAAAAAAAATAATTGAAAGTTTAAAATATATATATTGATATTATAAAGATTAAGGTCTTATTTGAGCCGAATTCTTTAAAAAAAATACATTTTTTAATGATTTAATATTATTTTAATCACATATTTTTTAATAAAATAATATTATATATAAATTCAAAACTTTTACTTATTTTTTAATTATATATTTTCCATTAATCTATTATTTCAAAACACCTTTTTTCAAAATAACGTGGTACAAACACACACTAAAATAATACGCAGCTAAGAACAAGCATTTAATTTTGATTCCTGTGAAATTACTATTATAAGAAATTAAGAAAATAAATGCGAATTAAATATTCATATTCATGTAAAAAATTGTCAGTCACAAAATTCCGCGACGTGAAAAATCTTTTCAAATCGAAACCACATGACGACTGTGTAATATGCTAGTATGTATTTGCATGTAGATTCCAATTGGGAATCTTGGAATGGATTCATAAGACGGTGGTGAAATGTCATCGGGTGGCAAGTACCGTGATCATGGCGCCGGAGATTTGGAATCCGGCGGCGCCCAAACTCCGGCCAGAAACAGCATTGCATCTGATCTTTTAAAGCGTTTGGATCGAGGCTTGTCAGGTTCGAGTCGCCGGCTAAAAGTCAAACTCCGGACTGACAGGGCCGGCCGCCGACTCTCTTCTTCTCCTTCGCCGATTTCTGATCGCAGTTTTAGCAGCAATGACGGCGCCGGAGGTGATGGAAATGATATTCTTGGAGACAGTGCACCGCCGGAGTGGGCGTTGCTACTCATCGGATGCCTACTGGGTGTTGCTACGGGTCTTTTTGTAGCTGCTTTTAACCGCGGGGTTAGTTTATTTGTTCAAACCTTGCCATAAATAATATTAAATCGGCTCTATTGTTATTCATTTACTAGTGATTTCTGCGAATAGAAATTCTGTGTTTACTACTAATATCTGCATTGTAGATATGAATACAGTTCAAACCTTTGTAGTTTAGAAAAGGTGAGATATGTCATCCACAAATGTAAAAGTTAACCTTTATAGTTTAGAAAAGGTGAGATATGTCATCCACAAATGTAAAAGTTAACTTCTTAAGTTCACATAAAATGGATGTTAATAGTTCTCATAAATATGGGTCCATTAAATAAGGGAGACGGTATGGTAACAGAGAGCTGCTGTTATATAAAATTTGCATAAATGGCCAATGATCCGTGTCACAATAGCAATTAGGACTTGGCAAAATCTGTAAAGCTATTGCATTTTGAGCTGTTCGAGTGGGAACAGCTGGATTAAATAATTACAGGAAAGAAGCATTTTTGCAACCTTTTGTTGGTTTGGATTTCGGGGAGGAGTTTGAGTATAACATGGGCACTTAACTCACTCTTAAGAATTTCTCAAAGAAGGAACATACAAAGATATGATCCCCATGCACGTGGACTCAAAGTGTCAAATCCGTCCTCTGTCGTTACCTTGGTCACAAGTGTCTGGTATGGCTATTTGAAGTTATAAGAAGAGTTAATAGTGTCTCTTATCATAATCCACTGTATTGCCCTAAAGCATTAGTGTGGACTTTTCAACTTTTACTTTATTTGAAAAGAAACACCTGATGCTGCCAAAGTTGTTTCATAGGTACATGTAATACATGAATGGGCATGGGCTGGTACCCCGAATGAAGGTGCTGCTTGGCTTCGTTTACAGAGGCTAGCTGATACATGGCATCGCATACTTCTAATACCATTATTAGGTGGAGTTGTTGTTGGAGTTTTGCATGGCGTACTTGAATTATTGAATCAAATCAATCAGTCCACTTCTTCTCAAGGGCAAGGCTTCGACGTGCTTGCTGGAATCCTCCCAGTGGTAAAGGCTATTCAGGCTGCTGTAACATTGGGTACTGGTTGTTCTTTAGGTCCTGAAGGCCCTAGCGTAGATATTGGAAAATCTTGTGCCCATGGATTCTCTGTGATAATGGAGAACAATAGAGAAAGGATGATTAAACTTATTGCTGCTGGTGCAGCTGCTGGAATTTCTGCAGGTATCCCCGTTACTTTTCTTTATTTGCACCATTAGATAGAGTCCAATTTATATATTTGGTTTTTTTATGTTAACTTCTTTAGAAAATTTCTTTTTGGGGCATCTCAGCAGGTTTTGCGGACCACCACCTATTTTTCATTCTTTTATTTTATAGTTTATTTATTTGGGGTCGGGGGTGAGGAAGTAATGGAATTTCCATGAGCTCTTGATTTTTTTTTTCTCTACTCTTCTTGAATTTTTTTTTCCCCTCAAAATACTGTTAAATAAATATTGATTCTTTGAAATTCAGTTTCTGGATTACATAAGTGGGAATGTCCACTTATTTGACAAGTAATATACAGTGAATTAATGTGTGTACTTCGACTAGAAATGCAACCCGCTACACAATTTCTAGGCTAATTAATTTTCCTTCCCAAAAATATTATATTTCTTTGAGCATATCTCTCTATCACCCCTACGTGCACGGTGGCAGTATTGTGCTCGTAATTAAATATTACAACAGGAATTCTTCAAATATATGTGTAGATGAAGATATTAACTTGAGCCTTATTTAATTGTTCGTCATCTTTTTTCTAGGTTTCAATGCAGCAGTTGCTGGTTGTTTCTTTGCTATTGAAACCGTGCTGAGGCCTCTCCATGCTGAAAACTCTCCTCCATTTACAACAGCAATGATAATTTTGGCTTCTGTTATTTCTTCTACTGTATCGAATGCCATACTTGGAGAGAAACAGGCTTTCACAGTGCCCACGTATGACTTGAAATCTGCTGCTGGTATTTAATCCAATTCTTGTTTGTTTTATGGAATTGAAACATATCTGCAGCATGGCTTGACTGGCCGTTTCTCTTACTTCTAAACACTAGTATTGTTATGCTTTCTTCCATTGCTGCCGCTTTGCGCGCTCGTGTGCTTCTTTCTTCCGTCCGTAGCTTGACGTTAAATAAAGCCATTCTGTATTTATTGTTGTTGGATAGAAAATAGATGCACTGCAGAACATGTTTAATTGCTATACCCTGCACCTTTTCTACATCTATGGAAAGAAATTTGTCTTCAATAATAAATTTTTGAATCATACTTTGTACAGAGCTACCTTTATACCTTATATTGGGAATGTTATGTGGAGTGGTAAGCGTGGCTTTCACTCGCTTGGTAGATTGGTTTACTGAGGCATTTCAGTTGATAAAAGTAAAATTTGGGCTACCAGATGTTGTTTGCCCTGCTTTGGGCGGTTTAGGAGCCGGGCTAATAGCTCTCAAGTATCCCGGAATACTATATTGGGGTTTCACTAATGTTAACGAAATTCTACATACTGGAAAGACTGCATCAGCTCCGGGAATCTGGCTTCTAGCTCAATTATCCTCTGCAAAAGTTGTGGCCACTGCTCTTTGCAAGGGGTCAGGACTTGTCGGTGGCCTTTATGCTCCGAGTTTGATGGTTGGTGCTGCTATTGGTGCTGTATTTGGGGGTTGTGCAGGAGAGCTGATCAATTCGGCCATTCCTGGAGATGCTTCTATTGCTCAGCCTCAGGCTTATGCACTGGTAATATCTTCCAACTATAGTCTCTTTAGCTTTTAAAAGCTGCCCTTTTCTTTCCGTCACCTCACATCATTATGAGTGTGCATTAACATTATGCAACTTTTGAATCATACTGCAGGTTGGAATGGCTGCAACATTAGCTTCTGTTTGTTCGGTACCTTTGACATCAGTTCTCCTCCTCTTTGAGCTAACTAAAGACTACAGGATATTGCTTCCTCTCATGGTAGACTTGTTCCCAGAACTCAGTTTTGTATTTATTTGTGCAAAAAAATGGTTGATTCTAATGCATTCAAAAAAAATTGATATGCAACTCCATTTAGTTTTGATAGAATGCCCGATTCTAACGCAATCAAATCAAATTGACATGCACCTTATTTTGATTGAATGCGCAGTGAACATTTGTAGTTTGTAGAATATTTCTGAAAGATTAAACTAGTCATTTATGCAAAATTCTTCCCGGTAAACGGTCATTTCCAAAGTAGCAGTATGCAATTCTGATATTTTCACTTATCCTCTTCAATTTTTAAATTCTTCTCAATTTTTTCTTTCCAATTTCCCCAAAATGCTGATGCTCATTTTAGCAGAATTGTCTAGTTAAGTGTTGATTCTAACTTTGGTTTCACTACTAATTTTCTATGGTGGTGCATGCACCAATTAGATGATTTGTCGTGTTAACAGATGCATGGAAGGTCATTTTTTTTTTTTTCATTCATTTGTGTCATCAGCTATTTGCTTGAATATACTATGTCACAGATTACTTCAGAAAGGATAAGAAAAGTACACTCCTGAAATCTTAGGTATGAGGTCAAGTGTCAAATCAATTGATCCAATGGGTCAAGTAGAAGTTTGTGCTGTTGTATTGCATAATTTCTGTTGTGTCTATATTGGTATCTTGAAACCCTTGCTAAATTTCCCGATCCAAAACTGATTAACTGAAGATCTTAGAAATCTATAATTTTTTTCTAATATCATCTGTAGCAAATGAATAACTTACGTTTTCACCGGCTGGTGGCCCCTGATGGTTGATTATTAACACATTTTACGATTTTATTAAAATGTGTATTTGGAAGATGTCAGTGCTTGATTCTTATGCTTTTTGCAACAGGGAGCTGTTGGATTGGCTATATGGGTGCCTTCTGTGGCAACTCAAGCTCAGGAAACAGGTGTGTCGGATGAAAGGGATTTGTTAAGAGGTTATTCCATTCTTTCGCCCACTGGAAACAAAATTGAAGATGATATATGGAGAAAGCCTGATGAAGGGAATGACTTAGAACTCTCGGTTTTTGGAAATTCCAGCGACTACGAACCAAAGGATGTAGATATTGTTCTGGAAGATCTAAAGGTTTTGCTTTGACCTTTCATGTATAGAGCTGATTATTTATTATTTGGTGGTTCTATTTTCTGGGACAAAATTTATAAATAGTATTTCCTGCTATTACCAGGTTTCTCAGGCTATGTCAAACAACTATTTGAAGGTGTCTCTGACCCAAACTCTAAAAGATGCTCTGAAGTGCATGCACGATGGTCAACGGAATTGTGTTCTAGTTGTTGATGGAGAAGATTATTTGGAAGGAATTTTAACTTAAGGTGATATCAGACGGTATCGACACAAGAAGATGGGTTATTCTTCTACCGGTGACACACCGAATCCAGATGTAAGAGATAACGAAGTTTTTATCATTTTCGTGTTTGTGTATGTGTTTGGTTGTATGATGTGTAGAAATAAACTAATTTGTTTGCTAACCAGTTTTAGTGGTGCCTATTTAGTGATTGTGAATTCTTTTTCAGGCAAGTACATGTCATGTATCTTCTATATGCACACGTAGTGTAAGTCATCGCCCTCGAGAGCATGGGCTTTTGATTTGTTATCCTGATACCGATCTGGTAACTGCTAAGCAACTAATGGAGGCTAAGGGGATCAACCAATTGCCGGTGGTTAAACGTGGCGGAGATGCTCAAAGTGGGAGAAAAAGAAGGGTTGCTGCTATTCTGTATTACGATTCAATCTGGAATTCTCTCAGGTTTTGCTCATTTTGGTTTGTGGTTATAGGAACTTACTTTTATGTTGACTGCTGCTGTGGTTATATGATATCTTCGTGCATCAGTGATAAGCTGGGAAGTGAAAACTGTTAAATTCTCCCTAGTATAGAACTAGAAAGCAGTAAAAAGAAGAAAAGATTGAAATCATTTCCCTGGATAGAACTAGAGAGTAGTAAAAAGAAGAAATGATAAATTCAATACGAAATCATATTGAAGATTGGAAAATATCCAATGAATTAAAATGTATACAAAGTGCTCTATTTATAGACTAAATGACTAACCAATTAACAAACTATCTAACTAATCAACACACTAACAAATTAACTAACTATTAACTACATAACATCAGGAATTTGAACTGATCTGTTGGAAGCTGAAGCCTCTGGAATGAGCTGGAAGTAATTTTTGGTTCTATATTGTAAGAGCCGCCCTCAAGAGGGGCATGGATATTCAAATGCCCATCTTGAAGATATTAGAATGAAACATGATGGATGATAGACACATCATATGGTTCATTTAAGATTCTAGCGGCCAAATATCCATGAATAGGGCTGCCTCCAGGAGTTTTCTGAAAAATGAGCACAAATATAACACTTGCAAGTGGTGAGCATAACATGTCAAATCGATAAAACGAAGCAACCAGATCTGCCAAGGGTCATCCCCGAGTAGGGGAACATCATTCGCTCAGTCAACTCGAGCTTCATTGGTTCCTGCCATTATAGGTGCAGGAGCTTGAGAACAAAGAAATGAAGAAAAGAACTAATGAAGAAGAACTCAAACAATATTGAAATCTGCTATTATAATTGCTGGAATTCCACAAAAGAGAATGTAAACTGGAGAAGAAGAAAGAAGAGCATTTTATTAATCAAGCTCTCTTCGTAGCTCTTGATAGTTGCTAAATTTGGAGATATCGAGTGACTGTTTGAAGGACCATGACTTGTGAACCTTCCTAAAGGTTCGATTGGGTGGACTACTTTGATCTACATTTTCCAAGAACTATAAGAAACCCGATTCATCTACACAGCTTGAGGCAAAATCTCTATCTTTGAATGAAGATAGGCAAAATTTGGTAAGCCTAAAATTGCAGATGATTCCTCTGGGAAATCAATTCAGGATCCGCCATACTGGCTTTATATGTCCAACATTAACTGTGGAAATCGCCAGAAAATGACGATAATTTGTTGGAGAAATTCTCTGCCAATTGCATTCAATGCTGTACTGCAAGATTGATAGCCAATGATGTTAATGGCATGAATCCAGAAGATGCTATTCCATGCTTAGAACAGTGAATAATAAATAGTAGAGGCCGAGCTAGAAGCAATGAAGAAACGCTCTGATACCATGTTAAATTCTCCCTAGCATAGAACTCGACACAAGGTTAGAATTCTAGTTCTTCCAGAGTGGTATCTCACTAATGGCTCGGGCCCCGGATCGGTCGCTCAAGATCTTTGGTCTCTCCCCGGACCCGATGAAAAAAATGGAATCACTTCTTATGGACGCGTTGAGAATGATTTATTATATTAATAATATAAATCGCCCCGAAGAGTCTCTGGCCCGACACTACACAAATACGTACAATTACAAAAGGGATGTTCAGTACCAATTCTTATAGCATTGTTCGGGGAGTCGATAAGCTAATTCCCGTGGATGTCTATTTCTGTTGATACTTGTTTGATTCCAGCCTGAGGGTTTTCTAAAAGATTGTGAATCCTTGAATAGTGAGCTCTTGGGGAAGATCGGTCTGTTATCCCTAGAGTAACTTTTATCCCTTTGAGTGTATGTATTTAGCCAAAATACATGCAATAGAATCTTTCTATTCGGCCCAATCCTTTTAGAAAGCAGCAAAAAGAAGAAAAGATTGAAATCATTTCCCTAGCATAGAACTAGAGAGCAGTAAAAAGAAGAAAGGATAAATTCAATATGAAATCATATTGAATATTGGAAAATATCCAATGGATTAGAATGTATACAAAGTGCTCTATTTATAGACTAAATGACTAACCAATTAACAAACTATCTAACTAATCAACAAACTAACAAATTAACTAACTAATTAAACTAACTACTAAACATAACATCTGAAATTTGAACTGATCTGTTGGAAGCTGAAGTCTCTGGAATGAGCTGGAAGTAATTTCTGGTTCTATATGTTGGAAAAATAATTAGTTGCAGCAGTGATCAGAACAATATAATGCAGAAATATAAAACTTATCGATCGAGTCTCGTGACAGCACGATGTCCTAAAGTGAAATTGCCCGTCAATAATTGCTGTGACCTCCGTGGACAATCACTCCCAGGATACAACGATCGTAAACCACTTATGCAGCAATCACGAATGGTTTTTCTAGAACTCTCAATTGTACTCCAGAATAGGTATAAAAACCCGAATATAAGAAGTTCACAATATGAAAAGAGTGATTGATTCTATTTTCTTTTTGTGTGTCTTTTCCCAAAGCAAGACATGGGTTTATATAGGCAAGATGGTAGTAACAGTCTTCACCATGTTAATGCAGAATTTTAATGACTGAGTAGTGGGTGTTTTAATGGCAGTTAGTGGGTTGTTACAAAACCAACAGTCATAAAATACTGGCTAGTTTTACCAATTAAATAACCAAAAAAAAATAAATATTTATTTTAGTCAAGGAAGCCCAAGAGCCCAAGGCCCCAAGGCCCAAATCAAGACATTTTAATATTTGCGTGGGGAGTGATTCGAACCCCTGACGTCCCACACAAATGTCACATTTCCCACCACTTTGGCACTTTATCTAATTTGATTATTTCTTTCACATTTTATATTTATACCATAAATATATAATAATCCCCCACATGAAAGAAATAAGATAAATGAAAATATTACTCTGGAGTACGGTAGAAATCATGCAGGCTTAGGTGTCTATCGACTTGAACCTTAACTTTGTATATTCTATCGAGCTTACTAACTGTAGAGTGAACTATGTCTTGAACTCTACAATTATAGTTGCAAACTGAGACAATAGAACACACACATGATTTCTAGAACAGTCATTGAGTTCTCGCGGTTGTGTTCATTTCGGCCGTGAACTTTCCCAGTTTCTTTGAGTGCTCTAGAGAATTCGCCTCAATTCTCATAGGAAGCGGCCCCACTTCCACACTCAAATAGGTGCTACTATCAAGGGTGCACTGTATTTAAACACCCCACTGAATATCAACTATAGTAAGCATTAAGAGCATTAGCTCATCCTCTAATCAATACAGTTGGTACTACGCATCATAGGGAGGGGTTTGGAATAAATCCAATGTAGTACCCCCACAGACCACTCCAATAACTTTGTTGTCCCATTGAACCTTGACCATGGGATCTCCAATTGCAAGGTTGGGTTTCCATTATAGGTGATCTAATACATAATAGGCTTTAGCCCCATCCCCCTCGATGTTTGTTGAATTAGCTCTCTAGCCAATCCTTTGGTTAATAGGTCAGCAATGTTATCACTTGACTTCACATAGTCAATAGCCATAATCCCATCCTTAAGCAGCTGACGCACAGTATTGTGCCTCCTACGAATATGTCTAGACTTTCCATTGTAGGATGAATTTTGAGCTCTTGAGATAGCTGCTTGACTGTCACAATGTATTGAAATAGTTGGAAATGGTTTAGACCACAAAGGAACATCCATAAGAAAATTCCTTAACCATTCAGCCTCCTCACCTGCCTTATCTAAAGCTATGAACTCAGATTCCATAGTAGATCTAGCAATGCAGGTTTGCTTAGTGGATTTCCAGGAGACAGCTCCGCCTGCTAATGTAAATACATATCCACTTGTAGATTTACTTTCATTGGTATCGGAAATCCAATTAGCATCACAATATCCCTCAAGTATAGCAGGGAATTTGGTATAATGTATTCCCCAGTCTAGAGTGTATCTCAAATACCTCAAGACTCGAATAAGAGCATCCCAATGTTCATTGTTAGGATTACTAGTATACCT
>NC_036246.1:43106102-43222511 GCF_002742605.1 Olea europaea var. sylvestris
AAATGTAATCTACAACTTTTTTACATTCTTCAAAATATCAAAATTCTCAAACTCGAGTGAAAAATATATATACCTTGAAACAAAATAATTTTGAGGGGTACTGTAAAACGCTAATCCTAAGCTCTAGTTACACTAGAATCATACCCCCCCATCACTATAATTAACATTATTTCAACCACTACCACTGTACTAATATGTGCTTTCCCCACTCCGAGTATAAGAGTTATCACTTCTAAAATCACGACCACCAAAATGCCCACACCACGTCTACTTTTACCTCTATATGGAGCTCGACTTGTAAACCAAATCAGCCAATGGGTACCTCTTGATTGGCTTATCAAATCAGCTGGTGGCTTTGTTGATACGTGAGCAATGTAGGGAATATCAAGGCCATGACCTGCCATATCTGTCACAACCAAAATTAGTGTGTTTCCACTTTTAAACGATTTCAATGCTAGTTCTCTTTCTTGGAACAACAGGTAAATCAAAGTCAAATCAAGTAATAATCAATGTAGGCGTAATGATACAACGTTTACGCAACTAAAGAATAAAATGATTCAATAAAGTCAAAGGGGAAACACAACCTTTTAAATTGCAAACTTATATACATTATTTAGTAGGTGAAGTTCCAATCTACAAATAAGGGTACTGTGGTAAAAATAGGCAAAATATAATATGAAAAAATTCTGAAATCAACAAGTGTAAAGTTTAATAATAGAACTCACATAAAATAGGAATTACAGTAAAACATAATATAAAGAATTTTCCTAAAAATGCCGAATTATTTAAATCAAATTATTCTTAATGCAACTCTCTAAGTTTCAAGGCATATCAAAGAACAAGCACATTTACATATCACAATTTCGATTTATAGCAATGCTAGTAAATTAATTTTTTTTAACCCATCATCTTCAAAACCCCAAATGTATCAAAAATCCATTCACATTAAAAAAACTCAGCTAAAACTAAACTAAATATACAAATAAATCACGAAATCATAAAAAAAATGCAATTTTCACAAATTTTTATTATAAAACTATAGTAATGGAAGCACAAAATCACATTTTAAAATAACAAAAAAGAAAAAAAAATCGTAGAAAAAATTACCTTTTTTGTTGTCTTAATTTGTACCAAAGAGAGGGTAAAGTAATGTGAAATAAACTAGAGTCAAAGAAAAGTTTTTTGTAATATTGAAATATAGTGAAAATTAAGGTGAAGAAGATGGGTTTGGAATTCAAGTTTGGGGAATAGGGTTTCACAGGAAAAGGGAAGAAGAAAGAAGAAGGTGAAATGAAAGAAGTTGGGTGAATGATTTGATATAAATTGAAGGACAATTTTGTCATTTTATCAATTAAAACATTTTAAATTTTTTTATTCCATTTTAATGATGGTCAAAGGCTATTTGTCCAAAATCATTGTCCAAGTGGGTCATCTGGCCAAATTCCCCTTAATTTAATCCTACTACACGAATAAAGTAGATTGAGATATATGGGATAGTCCGACAATGTCCACATCGTTCTATCGACTCAAATCAAACTGAATCGTGCAAAAATGTATAAGGACTTGTCCCGAGTCTACTAGCAAAAAATTAAAGAATACAAATATAAAACATGGAATCTTGTAGGAAATAAGATTTTCATTAACGTTATTCTCCAATAAATAATTATAAAAAAAAATGTATTGACTAAGTTTTTATTTGTACTAGGAAAGTCTCCTTCAATTTCAGGAACCAATCAGAACCATGATGTGGACAAACCGGATAATGGTTGAGCAAGTATTAATTAATATAATAAAATAATTGATGGAGAAATCTAAGGAACATGTAGGACACATAATTGGCTAATCTTTCTCTTCACGTTTAAGGCTGGTCGTGTTTGAATGGTGTACGAAATGCTCATATAAATTTAATTGTTTTTATCATTAAAAAATAATTAACTTTGTTGTCTAATTTGAGCCAAATGATTATGTATATACCCCACGAGATTATATCGTGTCTAACTTTTATCATAACAAACATCAACGAATAAAGACGTTTTGTGTTAGATAGTATAATCAAACCTTGAACGGATCGAAATATTTTATTTTTGATTTTTAAATAATTCATACTTGACTCGAAAAACGAAGGTTTACACTTGAAAAATCATTTCATTAATATTTTGGTCATCATTTTCATTCATTTGATTTCGAACAATCTTTTTATTATATTTCGCTTAGGACAAGAAAATTTATATTTACATTTAAAGAATTTATATTGTATTTGAAATTTTGATACAAAAAATCAATTAAAACGATCAATTCAAGTAATTGAAAGGGGGAAAAACATATAACAAATATTAAATACTAATAATCATTGGAATAAACATGATTCGTCAAACTGGACATAATATTTTAAATTCATTCTATATATACAAGGGGAAAAAATGAAAATTTAGGTTATAATTAGTTGAAAGTTTGATTGAAGTAAAGATTTGTAGTAGAAGTGATCATTTATATAAAAATTGTAGACAATTTTTTGAAAAATAAAAAACTAAAAAATTAGAAGAGTTAAGATTTCGATAAAACGCTTGAAGGAGAGAGTCGCAAGAGAGAAACAGAAAAGAGAAAAAGTTCAAATTTATCATGATTTTGCATCTGTTTGATGCAGATTAAAATCAGACTTTTAGTAAATTTTGATAAGAGTTAAAAAGTTACGAGTCTCATGAAATATTCTATTAAAATTAATTGTTAAATTTAATTTAGATTTAATCTATACCAAACATAACTTTATTAAAAAAAAAAAAATCTCAAAAGTTGGGAATCAAGTGACCCCAGAATCCCATGTGTTCGTCGATGAAAATAGAAGAGTTTAGTCAAAACTGATTGTCATCGAGACAATAAAAACATAAGTCGTTCTCGCATGGTCAATTGCCTAGCCAGGACAGACAAAAGCTCGATACCAGTATACCACTACAATAGTCGAGCGAATAAGATGTGATTTAAAGAATAAGTTCTCATGAACACAAAATTTCAAGTTCCCAAAGTGGGGTTTAAGTGCAAATTTGATGCGATGTGACGAGACAAGCTAGCCAATAATTTAAGAACATTTGTTCTTCTGTAAAGTCACTCGCTCAATCATCAATTATGGAATGCCAAATGTCATGATTCTAATAACTTGATTAAGTAAAACACAATTTTATTTCGAGTAATACTATATAATCTCGCTGGATTCTCCAGTCTAATTGGTGCTAATGTGACATTGGATGATAAGTAAAATTAAATAAATTATTTAATTTCATATTTTATTTAATCTATCATTTAGATCGTGATTACAATTCTAGTCAGGTCACATAGCATTATTTAATTTCAAGCATAATTTAGATTATCTTAAACTATTGTTTGCATTTTTTTTAAATATTTTATTAAATCAAGTTTATTACTTGTTTATGAAAACTTAAAAAAGGCTAACAATTGATGTAAAATTTAACAATTTTAACGACATATTTTTATGGAATTCACAATTATTATTAACTTTTTCAACCACATATTTTATAAAATTTTAAATCGTAATCATCTAATTTTTTTTCTTTTTTATCAAAGACTTTGTCAAACCCACTTAATATAATTATGTAGCAACACAATCATTTTTTTATTATTTTATTTTTTACAACAAAAGTGCGTAACATCTTGAATGGTCTTGTTAGGTTTGTCATGCAAATTAGACCAATTACAAACCAAAAAATAAAAATACAAAGTATACATATATTCTTAGTTCGATAATTTTGATGATTAAAATTTTTATCCAATTTATCATAGTTCTTCATGCTAAAATCATTTCTCTTTTATTTTTTTTTCCAATAGAAAAATTGTATTTTTGTTCTAATTTTTCACCTGGACAATCGTGTCTCTTTCAAAATTTTGACTAATTTGTGCTCACATATATATCAAACAAAATAATGTGCCCCAATTTTCCTTATTTTCTAACAAAAGATTCTTTCTTCTCTCTCTCATTTTCGATAGGGAAAACATTTATATCGTTTTGAAAACGAGCAAATGATCCTTAATCCGTCTCTATTGACAAAAATTAACCAAATTTATGTTAAATTGTCACGTGCCAGTACATTTAATTTATGAAATTAATTTTACTTTTCAATTTAAACTAGTACGCGAAAATTTAAGCAAGACACATTTTCGTGAATGGCAAGAGATAGTTTAGCAAGATTTGAACGATTTTTAAGGATCAGCTTGCTACGAATACCGTAAGTTCAGTAATAACAGCATAAAGATGAGAATAATTGAAGAAAATGGACGAAGAATTGTAAATGGATAATAAAGCCAAAATAGGGCATTAATTCTTCCGTCTTTATCAATACGATTGGAACATTCAAGGTGAGGCGCAGAATACGGCAAAAGCCGACTAATGAAATTAGAGCAAAAAGAAACGCTTAGACTTAAAGTCGTTTGCAGTCAACGACGACTACCTTTTCACCTAAAAGCGTAAGTTTCACACTTCACACAAAATAATACCTTTTTCGTTCCACTTCCTACAGTTAGATTCCATTTTGGACTCGTAACGCAGAGGCCCAATACGATTTTTCCTGATCCAATATTTTTATTGATTGGGTAGACCTACCAGAGGGCCCAACTTCTACTTTTCTTGATCCAATGGGTAAATGTTTTGCCCACGAGACTTCATTCTAAAGAAAATTAACAAAGACATCCTCGTACTCTCCGACATTTTTGATATATTAGACTAAACAAAATTAAGAATAAAACATATGTTAAATGTTTGTTCATTTCTTATCTAATTTAGTACGAATACGAGCGATGCTAGAGCACTAATTCAAGTGGTTACACTTTATAAGTTAATTAAATGAATAATGACTTTGCATTTAAATGAATCTATCATATAATGTCATTTAATTGTCATAAACTGGTGTTCATCGTTGGTGGCGATGAATAACATTACGCATTTAGTGCCAGTGGCGGAGCCACTGAAATTTTAGGCCCAAACAATTTTATTAACCATTTTTTTATTATATATATAGCAACAGGAGAGGTGAAATAAAAATATATTTTAATTTACATTGGTTTTATTTTTAGGTCTAAACTCATGATTTTGTTTTATAATTTTATTATTATTAAATTTATGACCAAAACACAATGTTCGACACAGGTTAAATTATGCCCGTACTGAACAAATTTCTTGGCTCCGCCCATGTTTAGTGCAGCTGACTTTAATGTACCAAACACCTAGCCAGAGTATTAAGATAATTTAGTGCATTGCTAGCAACAAAAGGCAATTTGATCGTTTAAAATATTTAAGCTATTCATAAAACGTATATACAAAAATTCCCATCAGACCGAAATTCATGCAACTAACTCCAAATCGATAATTTTAAAGCTATCAGATTCGGACTGACCATCTTCGAATGTATATTTACTACACATTATTAAACCGTACTATGAAGTATAATGGACAACTTTCGACCTTTTTCTTCATCATCTTGTCCTGTCATTTCCAATGCGCACCAAGTAAAGGCTTTATTATAGAGCAAAAGATAAATGATAGCACTTTACTCACTGTCAGCATTATACCATTTACATATTAAAATTGTTTCATAACCACTTTCTCCTACTCAATGATCTTTTGTCCCAGGATAAGAACCTTGGAATGCTTAGCAGACTATTAACTCTGGTAATACCTTCAAGGGCCGACCATTCCTCGTCCTCTGCAGTCGAAAGGAATTCAGCTAAACTCCTCTTAGATTGACTAAGAGATCTCTCGGGTAGCTTCTCTGCGACTTCCTCGACAACAGGCACTATCTCACTAGACAATTTAGTACCATCGACAGGAGCATCTTGAAAAGCCTCATCAATAATTGAGATATCGGGTTCCTCTTCCGCAAGGACATTACCAGATTCCTGTTCAGACGGTTCCTCCTCTGCAAGGACTTTACTCAATTCCTGTTCAGGGGGTTTCGTTGCAATGTTTGGTGCATTAACAGTATCAGTTGATGAGGAGTGTTCGAGGAAAAGACATACGGCGGCACAGTCATCCATCTTTGATGTTGGGTACTTGAGCCTCCATGCTCTCGTAGCACAGTCAACAAGAGCTCGAGCAGCTGTTCCACGACTAGGAGCCGAGTCCACAATGTCCACAGCTTCCTTATTGGAGAGGACATCCCATACCTATTTCAATATAAATAGCCTTTATAATGACATCCAAGGTTAAAGCAATAAACATCAAATAGCTACATGGAGATAGATGGGAGATCAACATTAACAACTGATAACAAGAGATAAGAAAATAATACCCCGTCAGTGGCGAGAATGACAAACTCATCTCTTTCAGTAATACAGTGATAATAAACATCTGGCATAGAAATTAAACCAAAATCTTTCAAACAGAAGTCCCCAAAGGCTCTGGCCATTGCTAAACCAGGAGAATCACTGTTAGGCAACCATACACGTGCAACCTCCGGCTCATCTTGCAATGCAAAAACCCTTCCTTCACATTTCTGGATTCTTGCAGCTTCTCCTGAAAAAGAAAAGGAGGTCACGATTTTTAGTTCTATCACCACCTTAGGGTAGTTCGTGTATAAATATTATGTTGGCCAGGACAGCAGGATGTGAAAGTCTTAACAAAAATTAAATTTCAAATGTTTCATTGGATTTCTTCTTGCTATCAGCATTTTCGATGTATATTGTGAGTGTGGCGTAAAAAAAACTGTTAGTCCCCCCATTCACAGCAAAGTTTCAAGTTAGTCACCAAACTTTGTTCTAACGTGGTGATTAAAGTTTACCTTTTACTTCAGTTTGGTCACTCAGTTAAAATTTGAAAAAAAAAAAAATAATAAATAAATAAAAGGTGGTGATTAAAGTTTACCTCCGTATTGAAGCCTCATCAGACCGTCAAAAAAAACTAATAGATTTTCAATGAGTGACCCAATTCCAATTGAAGCAAAAAAGAAAACTTCAATAATCACTTGAAATAATATAAAATTTGGTGTCTAACTTGAAAAATCGCTGCAAGTATGAGTGACCAACATTGTTTTTATCATGCAGGTGTGTAGGGAAACAGAGGAAAAAGATAAAGAGAGATACTTGGAAGATTAGGTTTTAAGTCCACGGTCAACTGGACAGCCATCAACGCGTTGTCCTTGTCTCTCGTTGCTAATACTGCTCTTGAATCACCAACATTTCCAATTATGAGATCCTGATCCTGGAAAATCATGTTCATGATAGTTAATACCATATATGATTGGTTCATATCCTCTTTTAGTACAAAAGCGATCAAGGATTGATATAACTTAAAATATTTTTAAAATTACATATAAATCAAATCAAAGGTGTGTGACTGAAATAATCTAAGGTTTCTTAGATTAACCATATATCTCAACAATATCCAGGTCAAGAAAGTGGCAATCATCCGATATTAAAAGCATCAATTTGACAAGGTAAGGGATTAGTCTTATTAATTACATGTCAAGATTTGTAGCATGCCCAAGATTCCCCCAAAACGCCATCTAACAGGTGAGGTGTTATGATGAGTTAAATCTAAAGAAAATCTGTACTATGGTGGAGGTGATAATAGCTGTGGTGAGGGTTGCGCAACAAGACCAAGGGGCTGGAATGAGGAGATGAAAACATTGGTCATCATTCACAATTTTCTTCTGTCTTGACTCTTGAGCATGCAGTTTGGCTAAGCTTTAAAGTTAATTTTAACTAATTTTTCCTAGCGAAACAGGTATGACGTTTTTCAGAAGTTACCTTTTTCCTTAGATTTTCAGTTCAAAAATCTACTTTTTCTAAGTCTTTACTTTTGAAAATGTACTCTTCACGATACTAATTGCCATGTTCAACAATAGCATCACATCATTCCCTGAGCTCTGTGAGCTCCTTGGTAGCGAAAATGAGATCATAAGTAGTTCAAAACTAAGATACGTAGTTCCATATAGTCCTGAAAAGTACAACTATACAGCACAACGAAATGGTCAATTTTCTGTATCTTGTTGGAGTGCCGAAATTTTAAGTTTTAGACTCTGATTTACCAAATATGGATGCCTTTACAGTCTACGGAACTGACTCAACAAAAATCACACAGATTTCACGATGCTTAAAAAGGACATACGACTATTGTTCTATAGGCTATAGCATGCCAAAGACGGAGGCAAGCACAAATTCAACACAACAAAATAATTAGATAAATAACAGGAGAGCCAAGAAAGGGACATATCTAAAAACCACTCTCATTATCCAACGATGCAGCAAAACCAAAAATTAAACAAAGATTTACCTGCATTATCAAAGTGACAGCAGTTGTACCACTACAGAAACAATCAAGGGTAGAATGCAACTTCAATTCCTTATCCATTATTTGGAAAGCCTTTAAAATTGATCTCTTGATTGGCATATGCATCTCCGGAAGATTTTCATTTTGCCCATCATCCAATAACTCGTCCTTGTCTTCATCCTTAAACTCATCAAAATGAGTCATTTCCAGGGCATTGCCATTCTCTTGATCAGAAGTTTGATTCCTATCGTGTTTACCTTCCAACTCTGCACGCAGCAAAAGCGGAAGAGCATCCCGAACTTTCCTTGCGACCATATGACCATAAGGACCATGACCATCGAAAACTCCACAAAATGTCGTACTCATACCGCTTCTCGTACAGAAATTCTACCGGAGAAACAATCCAAGCAAATCATAAACTGACCCAAATAGTAAAGAGTAGTATCCCATCATCTTTTCAGTTCTTCATAAGGTCAAACAAAGCAAAAAAACCTCGACAGTGCTAGGCAAGAAGTTAATTTATCTAGTCACACAAAGCATAACTTCCATATTTGCTAACTACAGCTAAATTTAACATTATAATATTAGAAAATCACGGTTCTTGATGTCTTATTTTGCAAATAGAAATTCATGTGAACCATATTAAATTTGACTGACCTCCCAAACAATCATGGCGTCTTGATTGGTACCTTTCTTGCCTTGCTGAGTGTACAAACTAGCGATCCGGCTTGCACCATTTGCGGAAAGCCTGCCGGGAACTCGATGAAGTACTCCCTTCTCCGCCGCTGCAACGGCGCCGCCGCCACTTAATTTGCTGAGAAACGTGAAAAAATCACTAGAACTACCCTTCCTTAACTTTAAATCTGTACCATATTCTTTCTCCCACACTCTCTTTTTCTTGCCATTAATCGAAGAATAACAAACACCCATTCCCCCCAAACTTGTAAAAATCCTATCTAATCGATCGGATTAAAAGCATGATCAAGAAATTCTAGCTGAAAACCTAGAAAAAGGGAAGCAAAAAGTAGAAGAAGAAGGGCTGAATAATGGGGAAAAAAGGACAGAACCCAGAAGGAAAACGGCAGGTCAGGTGTGTCTGAGTTTTTGTTTTGGGTTTTTGTTTTTTTGGACTTTTCATGTGATATTTCTTTATTTCTTAGGATACTGTTTGAAAATGTGAAAAGAAAGGAGATTTGGTTGGTGAATATTAGCAACCACGTACGAATCTTCCGGAACTCAGAATTACCATGTTGAATAATTCTATTCAAACAGGGGCATTTGGCACTTTTCACACAGGTCCCTGTTTGAATATCACTGCCCTTACTATGTTTTTCAGTTTAGGTAGTTGCTGTTAGTTCAACAGTATTTTCCATCTTCAATTATTAAATTTATATATGCACGCTTAGCTAAATTTATTGCCAAGGAGAAGGGATTTGCCCCAAATCTTGTTCTTTTATTTGGATTTAGATTTTAGTAGGGCAACATTAATATTATAGCGACTAGTAATTTATTTAGAGCCTTTATATCTCTCATTATAGGAGAAATTATGGAGTTTTGAATAGTACTTTTTGAAAAATATGTTGTTAAAATAAAAAAAAAACTTTATTGATTTGTATGTAGAATATAATATTGTGAATGTGTGATTAAAAATGTCACTATAACAAACAATTTAATTTGTTAAAAAATAACAAACAGAGGTTACTAATCCATAAAGGATGTTTAGTGGAAATTAAAATTAAATTTTCTTATAGATTGTGATAGAAATTTTTGAAAAGTTGTGAGACTCATAAAAGATGTGGTTGATATTGATTGTTTGACTTTGACTTAGATTAAAATCAAATTTTAATCAAAACCAAACATGGGCAAATTATCTTGAGATATATGAAAGGTCCTCAAATGTTGCGATCGAACATGGGAATTTTTTTTTATCTTTTCACTGAAAAGGAAAAGAAAAAATAAATGGTTTCTTAGTTGTAGACGCGATGGTGTTGGATTCGTACCCTGTATGTGTGCTTCCAGGATTTGAGCAAAAATCGCATCTCTGAACTGCTACTTTATTAGTAAAGACGATTTTTACTGAATTACGACACATGGCTTTAATCTTGACCATTGGCTATTGTTTCGGGATGATTCTTGGGCTTTATCTCTTGTATGCTATTTCATTTGGCATCTGAATCGATAAATTTATCTCCTAGCTGTTGGTTTTAGAGAGAGAAAATGAGGAGGAGAATCTCTACTACCAAGGTTTCATCTTTGGTTCTTGTCTCTGAAATTTATGATTTAAGAACTGTAATCTATGATGTTTAGCCTCTTTTTTTTAATATTTCGAGTGGACATTTGTAAGAACAAGAGGGTTTTTATGAGTTGTTATTTTCAGAGGAGTTTTGGGACAATTCTTGGTGATTATTCATAGATCGGATGTTGTTCTTGAGAGATAAGTGTTTTTATGCTATCTCTGTTTTATTGGTTAAAACTCTTGTAACCCTTGTTACCATTTTGGGCTATTTAATCCAATTTATTGAATTCTCAAAGGAGATGTAAGTGTTAGAAATGGTCTCCAAACCTCCAAGGTTTCGGCCAAAATAATTCTCGTGTTCGATCTTTAATTTCTGCACATTTACTTTCTGTAAGATCAATTTATCTTGTTTCTCAAAACTGATATTGTATGAATCTGGCCTTACAGTGGTATCAGAGCCATTACTGAGTAGCAAGATACTTGGATTCGAGAAGAAAGTGTCTGATCTACTACATATTTGAAAATTTTGAAACTGTTTTTATGCAAAACCGAAAGAAAACACTTTGTATGAACTCGTTGGGTAAGATATTTAATTTTTTTGTAAACTTTCCTTTTCAGAAATTAGGGTTTCTTGATTTTTCCTTGATTTTCTGTACACTGAGAACCTCCTTGAGACTAATTTTTGTCCAAAGGCTCCTACGAGTCCTTGAGAATCTGAGACAAACGTGTGCATAGGGAAGACCTTATAGGAGGAATCTTTGAAACGTAGTACCGTGATCTTTGTCACTGTGTTTTCTTTTTGATCTTGGCCGACATGTTCTCTGAATATGCTTGAAATTTACAAAACTTGTGAAATCTTGTTTTACTTTTCGTACTACTGTGATTCAATTAACACTAAGCTGAATATTGTTATTCTTTGTAGGTATTGTCTTCAACTTGTGTTTCATTTTTATTAGGAAAATGGACATTGCTAAGTTTGAAGTTATTTGATGGAAATTTTGAATTTAATATTTGGTGTCAGAAAATGAAGGCTATTTAAATACAAATGGAATGTGTTAAAGTATTAGATGATAGTTGCCCTACTGACATGATTCCTGTAGAGAGATTTGAACTTGAAGAAGATGCATGGAGGAGTAGGTAAAATCAAAACTGCTTCTGAACTGTGGACTAAAGTTCAGTCCAAGTATATGATTAAAACTACTACAAGTTTTCTATTGAAACAATTCTTTTCATTTAAAATGGATACTTCAATCAACTTGGACGAAAAATTTAAGAGATTTACAAAACTTGTCCAAGACATAGTTAACATTGATAAAAAAAAAACACTTTCAAAATATTATATGGCTACAATCCTTTTAAACTTCGTTAATGACAGACATAAAGACATCAAGGTTCTTCTAGGATATGGCAGGGAAGAACTTACCATTGATAATTTTTTTGCAAAAGAAAAAGTTCTTAGTAGATCTAATAATCACTCCAAGTATTTTAATAAAAATAAAAAAAAAGTCGAGCGTTAAAAATAAGTCCAAAAATAATGCTAAAGGCAAGAAATGTTTTTACTATGGGAAATTGAGACTTTTTGCTAAAGGTTGCTATAAGAAGAAAAATGATTCCAAATAAAGGAAGTTTGGTGATGGGAGTGCTGCCCTAGTTTATAATAAAGCTAAGATTGAAAATGGTTTAGTCCTTGTTAATACGGGGAAGAAACTTAGTGATGAATGGATACTTGACTGAGGCTGTTATTTCCACACGTGTCCAAATAAAAACTGTTTTCTTGATTTTGAAAAAACTTTTGGCGGGCAAGTTATAATGGGGAAACTTTCAAGGTTAGTTGAACATGGACAATAAAATTGTTGTTAGAATATTCCTGAAAGAAATAAGATATGTTCCTAATTTAAAGAGGAATCTAATATCCTTAAGCATGTTAGATGACGTGGAGTTTAACATAAATTTGGTTCAAGAACACATTAAAATTCTTATGGGCAATGATTTAAACATAAGCACCCCAAAGAGACAGCGCCTCTTTTTTTTGAAAGCTAAACCCTTACTTGATTTGATTGCTTCTACTTTATTTGAGAATTTTACACTTGCAAAATTGTGGCATGAAAGACTTTACCATATTGGTAAAAAGAGTTTGAACTCTTTACAAAAAAAAAAAAAGGAATTTTTGGAAAATTAAATTTTGATAATTTTGATCATTGTGAACAATGTGTTATAGGAAAACAAGTCAAATTACATTTTCCAACGAGAATTCATAAATCCAAACAAACACTTGAATATTTACATGCTAATTTATGGGGTCTTGCTGCTGTGTACACTTTATCTGGTTTCAGATATTACTTGTTGATCATTGATGACTTTTCAAAAAAAAATAATATTAATAAATAAATTGGGTTTTCTTATTGAAAACTAAAGATGTCACTTTCTCCCTTTTCAAGGATTGGAAAACTCAAGTTGAAAGTCAAATTGATCACAAAATTAAAACTTTGATGACTGATAATAGTGTGGAATTTTGCAATTATGAATTCAATAATTTCTATAAAGAACATAGTATTTTGAGATATAAAATTGTCACTTATACACCTCAACAAAATAGAATAACTAAAAGAATGAATAGAACTTTATTAAACAAAGTTAGACGCATGCTTTTAAGTTCTAGTTTGCTTAAATGGTTTTGGTGCGAAACTCGAACATGTCAGAATGGGCTAACCTGAACCGACCCACCCGCAAGCTTAATCGGCATGAGCCCAATAGTTCTATCAATCCGGCACATGTCGATTTTCAGTCTAAATCAAGCCTAAAGCATAATCTCTCTTTATTTTAAAAGAGAGAATGTAAGGTTTACTATTCATTTTTGTCACATAGATTTTCATATGAAATTGGTTTTGCAACAGTAAATTATCAATGACGCTCTAGCATTCTTTTCACACTCTATTTCACCATTTTCACACGCCGTTTCATTACGACATTACCTCCACTACAATATTTCTACATGTTCACACACTACTTCACTTGATTAAAGACAATACTATATATTATATAATAAATAAACGAAATTAAATATAAAGATTATTTAAAAAAATTACAGACAAAAATAGAAAGAAATTATTATAAAGTTTTTAAATAAAATTAAAATGATTTAAGGAAAAAATAAATATTATTTAATTTCAAATTTAACGAATGTCGTTCTATCATAAAGAATGTATAAAGATTAAACAAATAAAATAATATTATAATTAAAATCGAAAATATTAAATTAAAAAAAAATCTCTCATTGGACGGAGAGAATCTCTCCTTTTGAAATGTCAAAAGGAGAGAAAAAGTTTTGACTTTTCAAAAGGTGAGAACTCTCCATTTGTAACCACTCCGTGCATAGGGTGGTGATAATTTTTTGTTAGTTTTATTTATATAGTTATTTTTTTATTAATAAATATTTAATTTAAAAAAATATATCTAAATATCTACTTGAAAATGTTAAAGTTAATATTTTTTTATCTATAAATAAGTAGCTTTTACAAATGTAATTTTTTTACTACTTTTAAATAATTTGAAGTAATTTTTTTTTATCTATAAGTAACTTTTTATATTTTAGATGGTGTAATCTTTTTATTAATATTTAATTATATCTAAATATTTATACTTACAAATTTTTAGGTTAATATTTTTTTACCCTCCTTATCCTTCCTTATAGAATGTGAGGTTTACTGTTTATTTATGTCACATAAATTTTCACAAGAAACTAGTTTGATAATAATAGATTATTCTATTCAATCACATCGTAGCATTTTTTTCACACGCTATTTCACCATTTTCACACGTCATTTCACTGTAATGTCACGTCCATTGCAATATTTATCCATTTTTATACATTACATCACTTGATGAAAGTTAATACTATATTATTAGCCTGTTTGAGCCACATTTTTTTTCAAAAAAATATATTTTTCAACGATGATTTGACATCATCTCAATCACAAATTCTTCGATAAAATAATATTATAAGCAAATCCAAAACTTTTTCTTATTTCTTAACCACACATTTCTCATCAATACACTATTTAAAAATACATTTTCATTCTAATAATGTGGCTCAAACAAGAGTTATATTAGGGATGTCAACGAGCTGGGCCGAGCCGAGCCCGAGCCTAAAATTTTAGGCTGGAGCTCGGCCCGGTTAAAATGGTCGAGCTTCAGGCTTTTACGGGCTAAGCCGGACAGGCTCGATTTTTTTTCCCCTTCCTTTAAAACTGTCTTTTAAAGGCAGCAAACTTGGCATAATTCTACCTTGCTGCCTCTTTTTCTTCTCTTTTTTATTTTTTTATTTATAATAAAAGCTCGCGGGCTGGCTCGGGCTCTGCTCATGTCCCCAAAATGGGGCTCGGTACATGAGCCGGGCCGGCTCGGGCTTTTTCCATGCCGGACCACAGGCCACCCGAGCCTTTTTGACACCCTTAGGCTATATATATGATAAAGAAACGAAACTAAATATAAAGATTATTAAAAAAAGGAATTGCAAACAAAAATAGAAAAAATTTATTATAAAGTTTTTAAATTAAACTCCTTATCTTTTAAAATTAAAAATAAATATTATTTAATTCAAATTAACGAATGTCGTTCTATCATAAAGAATGTATAAAGATTATTTTATTAGACCAAAATAAATAAATAAAATAAAATAAAGTTACAAAAATTAATTAAATAATATATAAATATTATGTAATTAGTTAAAATTGAAAAAATTAAATTTTACCATAAAAGAATTAACAATAAATTTATATTGTATGAACAAAATTATCCATCCTTAAAAAAAGGGGAGGACAAAAAAATTTCTCCTTTTGACTTTTCAAAAGGAGAGTTCCCTCCTTTCAAGAAGTAAAACTCTCCGTGATACTCCATCTCACGGAGATCCTCTCCAATAGGAGTGGGTGGATTTTTTCTTATTTATTTATTTTGTAATTTGTTTTGTTGATATTATAGATAATTTTTTTCTATTTATAATTTTTATGAATTTTTTCTCTTTATGTATGATTGAACTTAATTTTTTTAATTATTTTTTCTCTCAGTGAAAGGAGAATTTTTTTCCTATTTAAAATTTTTTCAATATTAATTTATTCTATTTAATTTTTTTTTCAATTTTTTTGTACTGGTGATGGTGGAAATTATTGATTTTTTTTGCACAAAACTGGACGGTTCATTTTTGTGACACGTGTTTTTACATTCAACTGGTTTGAAATGGGTTTGGTCAAAGTGATTTGATTTTTTTATTATATTATACATCATTATCTTACTGTTTATTTTTGTCACATTGATTTTCACATTGAACATGTTTGAAATTGGTTTGGTCATTTGAATCTGATACACAATACTCTTTCTCTATTTTCTCACGCTATCAATTATCAACCATACCCTATAATTTTATTAGTAGTAATATTTTGTAACACCGTAGTAGAAACAACATCGCTTTCTATTTTACATGCTTTGAATTTGACACATAGTACTCTTTTTTCATTTTCTCACGCTATCAACTATCGACCATATCCTATAATTTTATTAGTAATAATATTTTTTCAAATAGTTTTTTACATAATAGTTATTCTTTATTTCTAAAATGTAAAAAGTTACTTATAACTAAAAAGATCACTTTAAGTTATTTAAAAATAAAATGAACTTATAATTGTAAAAGCTACTTATAAGTAAAAAAATATTAACTTAAATTTTTTTAAGTATAAATATTTAGATATATTTAGTTTTTAAAATTAAATATTAATAAAAATATTACACTATATAGAATGTAAAAAGTTACTTATAAATAAAAAAAGCACTTCAAGTTATTTAAAAGTAATAAAAAAACTTACAATTGTAAAAGATACTTATAAGTAAAAAAAAAATTAATCTCTCATTCTCTTATAATTGCAAAAGCTACTTATAAGTAAAAAAATATTAACTTAAAATTTTTTAAGTATAAATATTTAGATATATTTAGTTTTTAAATTAAATATTAATAAAAAGATTAGATAATCTAAAAAGTTGCTTATAAGTAAAAAAATCACTTCAAGTTATTTAAAAGTAATAAAAAAAACTTATAATTGTAAAAGCTACTTAGATAAAAAAAAATATTAATTTCAACATTTTTAAGTAAATGTTTAGATATATTTAATTTTTTTAAAATTAAATATTAATAAAAAATTACTATAATTAATAATAATAATAATAATATACGTGGTGCACGGAGTGAAAGCACTCCATGCATTGTTTTTTTAATTTTTTTTACTATAGTAAATTTTTTATTAATATTTAATTTTAAAAAATTAAATATATTTAAATATTTACTTAAAAATGTTGAAGTTAATATTTTTTTATCTATAAGTAGCTTTTATAATTATAATGGGGTGTTTGAGAGACATTTTTATGTAAAATTTTACATTTTAGAATAGTAACTTGATGGGAAGTGTGTGATTGAAAATTAAGAAATTTATTTTGATTTAAGTATAATATTATTTTAATAAAGAATGTGTGATTGAAAATAAGAGAGAGAAAAATGAATTTTGGAAAAAATCGGTACCAAACGGGGGCTGAGTTTTTTTATTACTTTTAAATAACTTGAAATAATTTTTTTACTTATAAGTAACTTTTTATATTCTAGATAGTGTAAACTTATTATTAATATTTAATTTAAAAAGCTAAATATATCTAAATATTTATAATTAAAAATTTTTAAGTTAATATTTTTTTACTTATAATTAGCTTTTTTAATTATAAGAGAAGGAGGGATTAATATTTTTTTTTTACTTATAAGTAGCTTTTATATTATAAGTTTTTTTATTGTTTTTAAATAACTTGATGTGATTTTTTTACTTATAAGTAACTTTTTACATTTTAGATAGTATAATCTTTTTATTAATTTTTAATTTAAAAATAAAAAACTCTTAAAAAATGGGGTTGAGATCACTATTCATTCTTGTCACTTAAATTTTCACACTTGCTTGGTTTATACTATTCATTAACTGGTTCACAAAATGTCCCTTAAAAGTGGGTTTTGCTCTCTCGCTTTCATTTCTCCATGTCAAAGAAAACCCTACCACACCGATTCTCAAAATCTGGGATTTTGAAACTCAGAGGGTTGAAGGGGAGATCTTGAGAAGGAAACTGCAATATGAAGTGTATAAAGTGATATGACAATCTAATCAAATGTGGATAAACAACTTCTTCTACGGGAGTTTCTCAATTTATTATTTTATCTTTTTTTTTTCAACTTTTTCTATAACCCCTTCTTTATTTGTAATTTTTTCTTTTGGTAGGGTGGGAACATAATTCAAATTCTTTAAATAATTCAAATCTCCAACCAAAATGGTTTTAATTACAGTAAAATAGAAGAAATAGAAACCCCGAAAAATGAAAATGATTGTATTAAAGAACAACAACATAATAATGTCATTGGTATATTGAGTTTGTGGCAGGTTTGTTGGCTGAGCTATTGGGGAGATAATACAGGGATTGGAAGTAAGTGATGAACAATGGCCATAGTGCCAAAACATGGTTACATGCAGGCGCGTTTGTAAGAAGTGGAGGACAATTACAAAAGACGTGGTCGAAGGTGTCAATTAATCCACGGGCTGCCAAAATCACTTTCCCTTATTTCCTTAAAAATGTTGAATCTTTGTGTTTATGGTCTATTTTGAAGTACTTATGTTTCAAGTTAGTGATTTGGGAATTTGGTGGATTTTGATATTAGCGATCTAAGTTTGGTTTTGGAATTGTTGTTTATTTAATAACTATGTAGACTTATAGCGTCCGAATTGGAATAGAAATGACCTTTTCAAATTTGAAATGGTTGTTTATGAATGAAAATTGTCATGTTGCCAATGGCTTTTGAGAAATAGTTGTAATTCATTAGTGATTTTCTATTGAACCGATTTTAGTCCATTTTATTTAATTGATGATTCTACTGTGTGTAATTTCATTAGACTTAGGCTAAGTTTCTTGGAATAAAATACATGCCAATATCGTTCATTTGTATATATTTAGTAGCAAAAATTGCTGGAGTGTTCTGCAGTAGTTGATTAACTGAAAGCATTGGATATACGATTTGGGCAAAGAATTTTTAGTGGTTATTGATTGTTTTTTAGTTTTCTATGTTTATTGCATTCAGCTTGTTTCATTATTGTTTAAAAATACGTGATATTTTTAAACCCTATCTATGCTGAACTAAGAACTTTATAAATTATGCTGGCTGATGCTTTAACTTTCTTTTATTTTGCAGCCAGGGCCTTGGAAGTGTCCATATCAGTGTCTTATAAAGTGTGACCAGAAGAATGCAACGTTTTACCTCTGTCTTGCTCTTTCTCCATGTAAGTAAACATTTGTTGAAAGTTTCTAAGATAACTTATAAATTGAAATTTGCTTGTGTACCAAATGATATTTAATCATTTTCTATCTGGTGAATGAACTAAGTAAAACCTTGAAATTTAACAACTATAGTTAGGAGGATCGTTAAAAATCAGTTGGGTTATTAGTCTTAATGTCTCGTGAGTAGAGACATCATGTTTGATGTTTGCTAAGTATCTTGACTTGGTTCGTTAATTTTTCTTCATTTCTTGCACTGCAATGACTATTTTGAATGCCACATAGCGAACCTTAGTGACTATTTCAAACGCCATGACAAATATTTATGCTACTATTTCAAATATTGTAGTCCAACTAACATTTTAAAAGAGTCCTTCATATATTTTTTTAAAAACAAATCTCATTAACTTTTCTCATGTAGCTCCGATGTTCGGCTAACATTTGAAACAAGAGCCTTTTTGTCCAGAGAAAAAGTCGACGTGAAAGAAAGAATTGAATTCCATACTATAAATGCTCGTGGTTTGATATTTATACATTTGATTTCTAAATAACTAGACAATTACACACTATCAATTCTAATTATAATGCAATCTATATATGTCAATGAAGTATGATAAATTATTATTTTATCACCTATCAATGCAAATGATGAAGATGATACACTATAACCTGACATATTTAACTCACTAACATTACGTTGAAAATAATTCAACTCGTGCATTACACGAGCAAAGACTACTATATTATAGAAGACTCAATTGGGCCATAAGGTCGCCACTGAGACGGGTTGGTTAAGATCTGATTTGGACCGCACGGTCTATTTAGTTTAAAATTTGAGGAATGAAAGCATATTTTGTTTTTATTAAAGTTCTTTAGAATTTGAAAAAGTCTAATGCCTATATTGTCAATGACAGATATTTGACAGGTGAAAGTGTGTGGTAGTAGGCTAGTAGCTCAATTTTTTAATTTTCGATTCTAATGACCACTTTAATGATTGATGACGTGTAAAGGTACAACAAACATGCTGCAGCCTTTCCTTCAAGCTCAAGTGTTTACTTTAAATTATAAATGAAAAGTTCTTTAACATTTAGGTACGTGTTTAACTTCTTCTTTTTTTGCTTAATGAAATTTTGAATTATTAATTTGTGTACTTTTATTGATGTTATGACATCATAATTCATTTGTGTTGGATTTTTTATACCCAATAAATTTCGAGTTATGATGCTGACGTGAGTTAATATTATTTCATAGGTATAGACCGATGAATGAAATAAGTCCAACAACCAAATCCGTGAACTACACCCTGCCCAATTATATTCTCTCTTGAATGTCTTGAATTTTTGGCTCGTTTATCTCTTTAAAGGTCTAACTTAAAGTCTAATCCTAGAGTATATATATGACTATAACTCTAATCACTCTCTTGTGATGTTTTGTATGAGAAAAAGTGGAATCCCGATTGCCCCCCTTTGTGTGTGAAAAATAGCCTTAGAAGTGTCCAAAACGTTTGTATAATGTGTGCAATCGGTGGTTCCTTTATAGTATACCTTTGTGGTCACAAATCATCATCTTTTCTTACCCTATGTGGGTAAGATTGAATAGCAACGAGGTGAATTAATTGATTGTGGTTTGGAGCCGATTGGATTGGTTGTTGGTAGAGAAATGTACGTTTGACTAAGTACGAAAATCATCTATTTGAAGATCTTTCAAGAGAGCTTCAGATTGTTGGGTTTTTTTGATACCCAATAATCCGGACAATAATTTAAAACAGTTGTCGGATAATTTATCGATACCATGGACTTGGCTCGGCTCAAAAACGAAATACACTTTTGGATGGCTCGATTTTGGGTTGGATGATTATTTGGTTAGTTGGACTATTTAGGGATTAATATGGAGTTAAAAATTGGTCCATTAGTTTAGGTTATATGGCGGTCCATTTAGAGATCTCTTGGCTCATATTTGTGACCTAAACTAACCTATATATATGTATATATCTCCCAGCTGTGTGGTATGCGTGTGTTGTAGCAATGGAGATGAGAGTTGAGAGAAGAGAGGCAGCCGAGAGAGAGGGAAGTCATGTGAGGTTATGAGCGAGATTCGACCATTGTGATATCTTTTTCTTTCTCTCCATACTTTTGTGGATTGCTAACACCACCACCATTTTCCTTTGTGGGGTTAGAGAGAAAGAGGGCAGACCAAACGTGAAGGCAAAAGTCTCGAGTCAAGTCAAGGTAAATCGGTGTTCGTTTGATTATTTTTTGAGTTCGGAATCAAAATTTATCGAGGGATTTCCGTGACAAATGGTATCAGAGCTTGTGTTCTTGATATATCTGAAATTTTTGGGGCTAAAAAGGGGCTGGAAGTGGTTAGAAACGGATCTGAAAATCAGAGGCAGAAACTTTCAAATTTTTCTATTTTCTGCCGGATCTATTTTTGTGTTTTCTGGTGAAACCAAAAAGATTTTGGAGAAACAGACACCACCCGTGGACTGTGCAGGTAGAGAAGAAGCAGGAAGGGTGACAGGTCGTCGGCGAGGCACATGGAGGCGTGTCGGGCGGGATCCAGGGATGGTGCCAAAAGACAGAATGTTGCCGGAGATGAGGTGGACCCTGCGGTATTGTCAGATTTCAGTTTCGAGCAATACATTAAAAGTTTGACGATTTTATCCTTGGACGGTCGGGTGCCGGATGTCGTTTTGTGTTGCTGTGCTTGCTGGAAGCTTTAGGATGAATAGTGATGATCTTAAAGTGGTGAATTCACGTTTTTCGATATTTACAGGCCTTCAGACATGGTCCGCTCGGTATTGTATTCTTTACCTTTTATTATTGCAGTTAAAATTAATGTGTAGGTTAATTATTTATTTTTTGCTTTAGAAGTTATCGTGTGGAGTGACGTTAGGTTTGGGGTTATCGTGAAAGGGTAACCATTGCCCGTTGCTAGACTAAGAAATTATATATTAATTAATTACCTTAAATTCTATGTGAATTTGATCGATAGAATTACATGTGACTTTAGGAAGGTTCACTTGACTATTCTGTGAGAATTACGTGTCAGTAATTTGCTTGTGGTCATTATTTGGTATTTTTGGCATGTATAGGTCTAAGGCAAGTGCGAAAAATAAAATATGTTTTAACTGTAGTAAAATTTGGATATAGTTAAAAGAGATTGTCCTAGGATGATAATAAAAGGAAAGATGAGTATAGAGACGATGCGAATGTGACTTTAGGAACGAGTAGTGATCCTAGTGAGGTTTTATTGAGAGAATAAACCTGGTTATTGCATTGCATCTATGTGTAATCTTTTCTGCATGCATTTAATTACTTAATTCTGTTGCGTTGGTATGTTATACTTTCAATATGTTTGATGTGTATAATTGCATGAGCTAGAGTGATTTATTACTTTGTGTAATGTGTTTGCATGCATAGTGGGTTGAGATTTGTAGCGTACTCTGTTTACTCTGTGAGTGGTGTGAAAGTATGGTAGTAAGAAGAAAGATGGGTATCCGTTTTCTCATTTATCTTTGTGAGCCTTTTTTGTGAGTGTAGTGAAGTAACCGACTCTTTCTTTGATTCTCTTTGAGAGTGCCATCTTCACTATTTTCTTTGTGGATTTTTTGGAGCATTGGTGAGTGGAGTAAACTTTGTGGTCACCGAAAAGTGTTGATTTGCCGCAATGAGTGTGTGATGCATTAGCAATGAGTTGGATGTCTTTTGATAAGGTAGAGTATATATGCCTAGGGGTACATGGTGGCTTATACCGGGGATGTGGAGTGTGACATTTGGATCACGAGTGGAGATGTGATCAAATGTCTAGAATCATTTATCTGTAAAGAGACCCTGATCAGGTGGAGTGTGAGAGAAAGAATTCTATCACTTCTGTTAGGTGGAGACCCATTATCCACGTAGTTTGAGAGAAGTGATGTGGTGATAGAGGATTATCCTGAGAGTTTAGGATCTATTGTGACTTGCCAGTTAGACATGAGTCGAGTGATTGGTTTAGTGAGCATGGTGGGCTATGAAAGGAGATATGTGTTCTCGAGGTGGGAGTAACACAGAATGGGATAGAATAAGTGTGGTGAGATCTTTCATGGGGTCATTTATACATTTGTTACATATGTGCATGACCGTGTGTTGATTAACTAGGTGTTAATCTGTAGTTCTGCGTGAACGTGATTTTGAAAAGATCTGTGTGTGTGTGTTATCCTATATATCTTCATTGCATGATTGTTTGTTCACTTTGAATACTTGTTTCTATTTAGGTTTTCTTGACCTTAACCCTGGTAAGTATATGGAGCAAGTATCGTGTGTGTTTCAGGTTGGAAACACGAGGTAAAGTCTGTGATTCCAATTTTATTGGATTACCTTCATTGTGCAAGTATAAACTTTGTGTTTTGGTTGTTTGCAGATTATTGGGCATCAAGGTAGAGATTGTTGGGTTTTTTTGATATCCAATAATCCGGGCGATAATTTAAAACAGTTGTCGAATTATTTATTAACACCATGGACTTGACTCGACTCGGAGACAAACTACACTTTTGGATGGCTCGATTTTGCGTTTGGATGATTATTTGGTTAGTTGGACCATTTAGTGATTAATATGGAGTTGAAAATTGGCCAATTAGTTTGGGTTATATGGCAGTCCATTTAGAGATCTCTTGGTCCATATTTATGACCTAAACTAACCTATCTGTATGTATCTATCTCCTAGCTGTGTGCTGTGCGTGTGTTGTATCAATGGAGAGGAGAGTTGAGGAAGAGAGGCAGTCGAGAGAGAGGGAAGCCATGTGAGGTTGTGAATGAGATTCAACTATTATGATATTTTTTTCTTCCTTTCCATACTTTTGTGGATTGCTAACACTACCACTCTTCTCCTTTGTGGGGTTAGAGAGAAAGATGGCAGTCCAAACTTGAAGGCGAAAGTCTCGGGTTGAACCGAGGTAAATTGGTGTTCGTTTGATTATTTTTTGAGCCCGAAATCAAGATTTATTGAGAGATTTCCGCAATATACTGATTTTTTATTTATTTATTTTAATCATATAATCAATACCAAATGAAAATATAAAAAAACAAATACATAAATTTACATACATTATTATTAAAACTAAATTAATAAATTTCATTGACTTTCTACTACTATGTGACATTGATATGTTCTACTTTTGTAAACGAAAATAGTGGACAAAAACAATTTGCAACATGGTACATACTATAGTCTAAATACGTTCCAACTAGGTTGGCACTTACTTCACTGTCAATTATTTGCATCTATATGGTTTAAGTAAATGTAAATCTCAACTAGGTTGTCATTTACTTAACTAATTAAGCTGTTTAAATTTTTTTTGCTATTCGATCAATCTTTTGTTGTGATATTTTTGAAGTCTTTAGTTATGCCATCAATAATTTTACCTTGTATTCTCCATTAAGCAAATGGTCACTCTTTTACATAAATAAATGCTTCCAAAATATCTTCCTTGAGTTTTGATATTCTTTCCTCTAGTACTCTGCCACTTTCACTTAAAGCAAATTCAAATGCTACTGTTGAGATTGGAATTGTTAGTTGATCACATGCCATTTTTGATAATATTGGATAAGATCGTTCATTTAATTTCCACCATCTTAAAACATCCAAATTTAATCTCATATTCAGGAATTAAACTATAGTGATCAAAATTATAGCCTCAGTTTGTTTCTCATTATTTTCCCATTAAAATGAAAAACATGACCGTTGTCCATCACATCAAGCCACCAAATTTGAATTTTTATCTCTTGTGTGAGACCTATAACGACTATATTTTTCATTCTCATTTTTACAAAAATAGAAAGCAAACGCTCCCATAATATCTTTCCAATTCTACAATTGTGGTGTTGGTGTTATTATTTGAACTTGAACTTGTAGAAGAATAATAGAATATAGTAACTACCATAATGTTTCTGAGCTACCATAGAAAAAAGACGATTTCTCTTTAAAGAAAGGGTGCAGTGGAACTTGGAGGAACAGTTTCATTGTTTCCATATTTACCAGAATAGTAGTTGTATAGTTCAGTAAGAAAACATTCGAATTCTTGATTCTAAGATTTATAAACATGGATTTTCTAAAAATTGCTCCATAGCACATAGAACACCAAATAATTTAATTTGAGGGTCCATAATGGCTGCCATGGGAAAAATAAGTGGCATGTTTCTCCATTGTGCTAACTATGTCAGTAAAAAATGGATCATCTCTACAACTTGAAATTTGACTAGCAATGTCTACCAAATGTTGAAGAACAATACAACTTGTTGGATAATAAAACCCTGAACAAGCCTTTGTTGCCTTGTAGAAAGGCTTAAAAAAAATTATAACCTTGAATGCTGATTCTCAATCCGAATTGTCGATATAAAATTGGTCTTGCTTTGAATTAACATGCACATTAATAGAATTAGCATAACCAACACATGACTTTAACATAAGAAATGGAATTCTATTTGGTACATCATCGAGAAATTTCTTCTTTTTTAATTCAAAATTATTGCAAATTTTTCCAAAATCTTGTAGTCTAGAATTAGAACGAGAAATATAATTAATTGCTTGTCTAACTTTTTGTATTTGTGATTCTATTAATTTCAAACCATCTTGGAAAACTAAATTAAATATGTGACAAACACGTCGCAGATAAAATAATTTAGACTGGAACCAAGGTTTAAGAGTTCTAATCAAAAGATCGTGCAGTATTTAGCTGAGTATTATAAAAAAATAATACAAGATAATTTATTTAAAACACCAAAATCATTAAAAATTTGTAATAAATTATCACATAAATTGAGAACATTATATGGATATTCTAGTAAATGAAAAGCAATAATTCTTTTTTGCAATAACCAATTATTGTTTAAATAATGTTCAATGACGCAAACGTCACCATTGTGATTACGTTCGGACCAACAATCAGAAGTAAAACACATAATTCCATCAAAGTCGTTAAATTTATTTTTTAAATTATCTTTCATTGTATGAAATATTTTCATGCAATCAGAACGAGCAGTATTCCTACTTACACTTCGATGAGAGGGATGAATATATTTTTTGCATAAACTCCTCAAAGTATTGATCTTCTGTAAAAGTGAAGGGCATCTCACTTGCTACAAAAAATTTAGACATTCCAAATCTCATTCGTTCCTGCAATTAAGGAAAGTTAACAAAAATTAATTGATTCACCAACACCTCTAAAAGAAGTAATTTGTGTCTGTCTAAGATCTAAATGTCCTGTTTCGTTAACATAAGAATTTTTATGTCGTCGTAATGTGCCAGTACCTAGACCCTTTACCCATGCATAAGCCTTAAACAAATATTACACAGTGCTTTTCCACGAGTTGCCTCTACTGTAAAAAGTTCCCAAACATATGATGTTTGTTTATTTTTTTTTTCTACAATCTAGATGATCCAATATTTGTAGCATCATCCTCCAAATTTATTGGAGAGCCACTATTCCATAATTTAAAAATAGGGAAAATTTCACAACTAAGAAATTAATTATGGCACATTTCAAAAACAAGAAAACAAGTTTCAAATTTCTAAAATCAGATTTTTATTAAAAATTATTTATAATTTAATTAGTTAATTAATTATTTTATTAATTAAATATATTTAGGTCACGGATCTATACAATTTGGTCACAAATTAACAATATAATTAGTTACTTATTATTTTTTGGTCACAAATCAAAAATTTTATGTCACAAATTTTTTTACGATCACAATTCAAAAATTTTGTAAGTCACAGTTTGTTTATTGTCACAAATTCAAAAATAATTAGTCACGGATTAATTTTTAGTCACGAATTATCATATTATTGGTCACAACTTATTTTTCGGTCACAAACACAAATTTTATAGGTCACATATTATTTTTCGATCACGAATCAAAAACTTTCTAGGTCACAGATTAATTTTTCAGTCACAACTCAATAAATTATAAGTCACAAACACAAATTTTATAGGTCACATATTATTTTTCGATCACGAATCAAAAATTTTATTGGTCACAAATTAATTTTTCAGTCACAACACAATAAATTATAAGTCACAAACACAAATTTTATAGGCCACATATTATTTTCCGATCACGGATCAAAAATTTTATAGGTCACAAATTAATTTTTCGATCACAACTCAATAAATTATAAGTCACAAACACAAATTTTATAGGTCACATATTATTTTTCGATCACGAATAAAATTTTTTATAGGTCACAATTTTTTCATCTGTCACAAATCAAAAAATTAATTAGTCACGGATTAATTTCCAGTCACAACTTATCAATTTATTAGTCACAATTTATTTTTCGATCACAAATCAAAAATTTTATAGGTCACATAAAATTTTTTATAGGTCACAAATTATTCATTAGTCACAAAATCAAAACTTTTATTGGTCACAACTCATATATTCATTTCAAATTATTAGATTAATTGGTCACGATTAATTTTTTAATTAAATTAATTATTTATTTTTTAATTAAATATATTTAGGTCACATATCTATACAATTTGGTCACAAATTAATAATTTAATTAGTCACTTATTATTTTTGTCACAAATCAGAAATTTTATGTCACAAATTATTTTACGATCACAATTTAAAAATTCAGACGGTCACAGTTTGTTCATCAGTCACAAATCAAAAAATTAATTAGTTAGATATTAATTTTTAGTCACAACTTATCAAAAGAGTCACAACTTTTTTTTATCACAAATCAAAAATTTTATAGGTCATATTATTTTTCGATCACGAATAAAAAATTTATAGGTCACAGATCACAAATATTGTGTGTCACAACTTATTAAACAATCACAAATTATTAATTTATTTCTTGGTTACATTTTATCTTTTTTATTGTTTATTGGTCACAGATTAATCAATTCACTAGTCACAATCAAACAAATAATCTGTGACCACAACCAATACTTACGACCACCACTTCAACATTGCCTCCAACAACAACACCACTGTCATCGCTAAAACCATCATCACATTGATCATAAATTACTCAATTTATTGATCACAACTTTCAATTAAGCAATAAAATTTTCACAAACACCCACATCCCATCCCAACACTCCAAAGCACCGAACTACCGCCAACCACGACCAGTGACATTGCTCACCGTCGCCAGTATTGACATCACCACCACTATAAAACCAATAGCACACAAGCCCCATCCCACCACAACCAACAACCACCAGCGACACCGCCCATTGCTACAACCGTCGACACTACCGCCACTATAATTACTGTTAATACATAATTAACAAAATACGGCTTAATTGGAAACAATCAATAATAGCAAAATTTTAACAAAAACTATGGTAGCAGAAAACATACTTTTGCACAGAATCATATGAACATTCAGACAATTCATTGAAGTCAAATTAGCCAATGTTCACCATATTGAACCAAAACTAACTAGAAATTAAAATTCAAAGACCAACAAAATGTTTCATATGAAATTAATGGCAAAAAGGTAAAATTCAAAGTTCTAGTATAATAACTGACATATGCGTATGAACTTCAATTCCAACTCAAGATCAAAACAACGAATTAGGAAGAAATTGTGAAATTCTTGTGAATATCAAATTTCCCGAAATTGGGGGAAAAATAGTGGAATCCAGTGAATTTGGCAGCTCGATTTTAAAGATTATGGCCGGACGTAGAGATTGCCTGAAATTGTTGAAAATGGCAAAACCTAGAGATTTTGGAATGAAGACAACTCGATTTTGGAGATTATGGCTGGTTTTTGTGGAGATGAGGAATTGCATGAGAATGCCACATGTTTTCAATAGCTAATCTGCCAATTTTTATGAATAGAAATAAAATGTCACAACAAACACCACCAATGGTACCGGAATCTGTATACCGCTCGTCGCTCCACCTCATACAACATTGAGATCTCTCAGCGCCATTCCAGATCTTGAAATCTCACAGACAACTCCATCGTCGCTATGTAAACAACGTCGAGCGACGAGATTAACACAGCCATTGAAATCTATATACCCTGCACGGATCGAAATCTCATGCCACCGCACCTCGTACAACTCTTAGATTAACGCACCTCGTTGCTCCACCTCGCAGATTAACGTTGCTCGTACGTTACACCTTGCACAGATTGAAGTCTCGCATCACCCCCAACTCCCACAGCCGCTCCGGTGTGTGGTAAAGAGACGAACGGTAGAGATGATAGATAGAGACGAGAGAGGGAGAGAGAGGAGATGGGTCTGTGTCTCTGGGTAGGGTTTTTTATTTTTTGTAATTAGTTTATTTAAATAATTAATAAAAAATTCTGATTTCTGAAATGTTAAACTTTCCCCCTATTTTAGAATTCTTGATTTTAATGCTAGGGTTTTGTGTAATTTTCCCTTAAAAATATTGATAAAAGAAAAGAGAAATGTTTATAGACTATGTATAATTAATTAAAAAATCAAGAATGTAATAAATTAATAACTAAAATGAATATTAAAAATATAGAAAATTATATAGTTCTGAAATTTTTCGAAAATAATGATGTAGACGAGAAGCTAAAAGGCAAGAAAATGCATTGAAAAGTAAAGTGAACCTTAATTATAATATTTAATATGAATGACAACACCTTTTTATATAAATTCAAAAATTGACCGTTTAACAATGGTCATAATTTAACAAATGGCAAGAAAGAAGGCAAATCACAAGTTCACGACTTTAATTGATTTTTTTCAATTAAAAATGAATTACTTGATTTGTCAAATCTCATTAATTATAAATAAATAAATAATCATTTGATTGACAAGTCTACATTTTAGACTTGTCAATTCTCATTTAATAATAGTTGTCATTGATTGCCATTTAATGCGAGAAGTTTCAATGTGGAGAGAAATTTCTCTCTTCTTTAACCCCCTTTTTTTTAATGTTGTATATTATTTTTACATGGGTCTAGTGGTTAACAGCTGGGCTTTTGTACGAAAATTGGACCGGCCCAATATTATTGGTAGGCAACTCATGAATCGGCCCAATTCGATTATGGGCCGATTCTTGGACAGGTCCATTCATGGGTGGGCTTAGTCGGACTGAGCAAGCCCACCCATTTTGACATGTCTAGTATAGCCATCAAAAGTGCTGCATATTTTCTTAATAGAAGTCCTATTAGTGCTCTAAATTAATTTTGTTGTTCACAAATTTGTCTAGTCCAATAATTCCGTAAACTATTCTCACTTGAAAGTATTTGGTTGTGCTGCATGTGCTCCTCAAAGTATTGATAAATTAAAACTTAAATCACTTAAATGTTTAGATCACTTAAATGTGTTCCCTTAAGTTATGATAAAATGTTAAAGGTTGCAGATTATGGGTGCAACATGAAAATAGTTATAGGATCATTATTAGAATAGATGTCATTTTTAATGATTCTTTAATGTCATGTTTAGAAAGAAAAGAAAACGTTTCAACAGAAAAAGATGTTCAAATTGAGGCGGAGTCTTCTCATAATTAGTAAAATACTCATATGCCTACTGTAGAGGAAAGTGGTCTTGATTAAAATGAAACTGAAAATAATCAAAAAATTGATCAGACATACCAATCTGATTCTGTAGCTCCTTTCCTTGATGAGTGTTAACTCACAAGAGAGGGAGAGGAGGCAGATCAAACCTTGCACCAAATTTGGCTCTGATGACTTTGTTTCCTTATGTACTCATTAAGAACAGTTTGAAAATGAACCTAACTCTCGTGAAGATGCCATTAAGCGTAAAGACGGTAAAAAATGAATAGTTGTCATAAAAAATGAAATGTCTATACTTCCTAAAAACAAAACCTAAGATTTAGTAAATAGGCCTACAAGATAGAAGTTAATTGACTGCAAAAGACGAAGAATGATACAGTAAAAATGTTAGATATAAGACAATACTAGTTGCAAAAAGTTTCATGCAAAAGGAAGGCGTTTATTACACTGAAATTTTTTCTCCCGTTATGAAATATACTATTATTAGATGCCTACTTGTTCTTGTTGCTCAATTTAAATGGGAATTTGATCAACTGGATGATAATACTTCTTTTTTGTATGGTGAGTTAAATGAAATTATTAACATGAAACAGTATGTTTCTTTTATAAATGGGGATCTTGAAAATACTGTTTTATCTGTCAAAAAATTCCTTGTATTGTCTAAAACAAGCACCTAAGCAATGCTACAAAAGATTTGACACCTAAGTTCTAAATCTTGGATTTAAAAGGAGCCAACTAATATAGTGTGAACCCGGCTTTACAGATGGTCTAACGATAGAAATGAATGGAAAACTTGAAAATTCAAAGGAAAACAAGGATAAAGAAAGCTCTAACAATAACTACATGTAAACGAAAAAGGAAAGCCTATCTAAGAAACAAAAATATGACCCAAGTTTTTTTTCCAAATTTCAAAGTAAATCTTCTTATATGAAGTCATTAAATTCAGTTATGGTCTGCAGATTGATTAGCTACAGGATTACAGGTTTACAGATGAGTTGACTATAACGCTATCTAGCTTCGACAACAGCAGAACCTGCATGATTTTATCCTTCACACGAGTAACACAACGCCACAGCAACAGCAATGAGTGATGGAAAATTTCATCGTTCTTTTCAACTTTATTGCACCCGGGTAATACAATGCTTCAATGTATCACCAAATGTACACAAACGCCAGTTTCAATTCTCTTCGAAACCCAAAAGATTTAGGCCAAAACTGATCTGCAACAGAGGAAACCATGCAAGATTCCAAGTTTATTTACAGAACGTAAGACAAGTTGTTTACACTGTCTTCCAGTCGACCCTGAAATTCTCATCTGCTGGACAAGATTCTTGGGCACCTTAAGGCTATGTTTGATATGCATTATTAGATAGAAATGGATAGTGCAATGAACACTTTTTCATCTTTAATGGAGTCCAGTCCAATCCACCTTACCAAACATAAGGTAAGTGGTCCACTCAGAAATCTTCAAACAGTATCGAAGTGGCTGCGGCGGAGGAGCTGTTTCTCCTACGAAAATCTTCGCCAATGTTTCTTTCCCTTCTTCAGAGGCAACTTGAATGGGCTCCAGCTTTTCCTCCGCTTAGAGGTTTCACAGAAAAGTCCGGATGCTAGTGCTTGCTGAAGCCACAGTTCAAATTCTTCCTCTTCATCCATCATCTCAGCATCCAAATCCCATGGATACATACTCGAAGTTGACTTCTCCAATCCAACCATGTTAACATGGAAACTTGGTCGGTGTGTGTTGGGCCTACAAGCCAAGTCCTATATAGCCAAGTAGATTCAAAGTTAGCTAGGAACAATGGCTTTCTAATTTCCTCGAGCATAATTGATGTGCATGAGAAAAAAGGGCAATATAACTGCAACAAAAGGGGAAATCAGTGGTCACAGGTGTCTACAGGGAAATAAAGATAGGATTGTTTGGAGTAATAAAATAGGACTTGCAATTTCATTTTTATTATTGTTTTTTAAGTTAAACGTCGGGCTTCAAAGAAATCGATGAAACTTTTTTAAGTTAAAATCAGCCACCTAAATTATAGTTAGTATATGTGTTCAAATATTTTAGTAAGATTAGAATTATTTCTGGATACATGTTCATTTTATTTAAGTTAGGTTTTGTTTCTACATGTAATAAATAAAATGGTGTATAAGATATTCTATTATACCAACTCATCTTCCTTAACAAGCCTCTATTATATTTGCATTAAATAAAAGTATGCATATACTTCCCTATTTTAATGCCCAGCCATAACTATAAATAGACATGAATTCATTTCAAGATTTTCATCATTGTGTAGTTTCTCTCAAGCACTTTTTTTTTCTAAAGCATCAAAGTAATTTCTCGAGGCCGAGAGCATTGGATTGAGAGGGTGAGAAGATTTTACAGAATTCATGGCCAAGCTTGGAGGTTAGAGCTCTATAATTCAATACAGGGCTGTTATATTGATGCTTGGAGCTTAGATAGCAAATTAAGAGTTAACCACTAGGAAGAAAAATTCTAGCTTGTTGGTAGTATAATAGCGGTTTTGCCATAGGGTAATAATACTCTATAATGCTATCATAACACCCATGGATGAAGGTTACTGATACTCTATTTTCAAAGGATAAAAATTTTTACACTTCTTTTTCTATGGGGTATTCACGTCTTCCTTTGAGAGTTTTTCATCATGTTTCAACATAAAGAATCCGAAGCATCTTTGCATTAAGAAATTAGTGTGAATGATTCCATTTATCTTGTTTCATTTTCTACATATCTTTATGTGAAACCTTTGAGATTCTTATTGATAGTAATAAATCATTTATGTGAGTAAGTGAATTTTTATTGCCGTGCCTTGCTAGATGTGGAAATCCGTGACTTCATGACTTTAACCATGTTTAAACATTTGGGTTGATTTATGATATCCTTAAAAGGAGAGTATATTTCCTTTTGTGAGGAGGCTTTGATTATTTTAATAATTAATAAAATTGAATATAAAGTTTCTCCAACCCATTTTGTCTCCTTATGATTTTAAAAACTTATTTTAATTGATACATGTCTAGATATTTCTCAACTGGAAGGGAAGCTTATGACTGCCCAATTAGGCCTCTTAACACCTTTTCAGAATATTTTATCGGAACCCAGTACAAGAAGGGACATGCCTTCTGGACAGTAATGAACAAGATTTTAGCTTTTCTCTTTGTTCCTTAATACTGGCCAGTATTACTGAAGCCTGCCAACCAAACATGATGTAACAGCATTCTTATTGCCAAGGTTGGCAATGCAATGAGAAAAAGAAAAGAGAAAAGTGAAGTCAAATCTGATAATTTCTGGTGCAGATAATGTCTTCTATAATGCATTATACCAGGGCATGAAAACATATGCAAAAGTTGCAGGCTGACCTGACATATAGCCCATTCTGATACATCAAAGATTTTGCTTTCTGCACAGACAAAAGCGCGTGGCACCTAAATGCAAGGTACACCATAATTTTAGCAGGAAGAAGATAGGAAAAAGTGGATATTCACTTAAAACAATAATAGACAGAAAATATCTGAACATCAAAGGCTTATTTAAATCTATAAAACAGCATTCAAACATAATACAACATAATAGGAAGTTCCACTTGCTTACAAACTACTCAGCTACTTTTGTCACATCGTAAAGGAGATGTAACCAAACACTTCAGTCTTGCAACCTAACTCAAATGCGAAAACTCTGAAGATTGTTAAGAACTAGAGAATAATACATGATATGACATTGGCTTCCTACACTAGAAAAGTGTACTTTTTTGGCCCAAAAAAAAAAAATGTAAAGGGACACAACAGGGCAGCCTAATTATGCAGAAATCTTATGTCCTCACTGGTAGGTTTTTTATATATCATCTCGACCTTTATCACAAAATAATACATATCACTGCATGAGAGAGAGAATTGATGGAAACGCGAGGTTGTAGGATAGAATTTTTGGTGTTATGAAGCAGCTTGTAATCAAAAGTAATTTCAAAGCACGCTTCTTTAAATCTTTACAACAAAGTCATTGAGTATAATATAAAGTAAGAAAGTGCATGCTGAACCATGCTCACTTAAGATCAATAGGAATAGATAGCTCCAAAGTCCACGAGCCACAAAGTTCCTAACTGACTCCTAATAGTGCTATAAATTCCTCACAAACAACGCTCATGAATCTGCAGTAGTTTTAAGTACATTTAACATGTTGAGTGTAATTAAATCCGAATATTAACACGGCATTTGAAACAATTATTTCAACTTCAAACACATCAAAAGCAATGAAACCATTCTGAGCAATGAAACCATCCAGTTCTGTGAATAAAGTATACCTTTTCAGGTTGATCAAACACTAATGATCCTCGGTACTCAATCCATCCATCACCATCTTTGGCTTGATGATATTGACAGCAATCCTACACAAGAAATGTCATCAATCAGTAAATACACAGACGACACAAGCTAAGACATTTTTACCTCTTCGAAGAAACAAGCCTAACCTGACACCATCTTGCTTTGTCCTTTTTCCTGTTGGTGCAGACCCAGACATGTGAATTGCCACACTTTGTGCATTCTATGCACCTCGACTCCTCAGATAAAAAATCAGTAGTATCCTGCTCATCATGGAGTTACAGACATCAATTCTTCTAAGCTCGTTATATATTTGAATACATGAAGCAAAGTTGATGTAATTCATTATATGTACCAAGCAGATTTTACATTTTAAAAAACCTAAGCCCCTTTGATGGCCATTATTAAGAAAAAAATGATGTTTTGAAGAATATGTGGTTAAAAAAGTAGGAAATAGTTTTGGATTTACGTGCAAAATATTTTATTGTGTAAATGTGTGGTTGAAAATGAGTATGAGAATGAAAGAGTTTTGTTTTAAAGGGAGATAAACAGAGGCTGAATGTGTTTAAAACCTACTTTCAAGTCAAGACAATTATTAACTCTCGTCTTATATAAGTTGCACATCTTACATATGCTTGAAACAATTGCAATATAAGATCATAAGGACAAGGATGATCGTCCATGCTCTTAACTACAAGTTGTTATGCAATTCCACAAGAAAAAGTACATCTGATGAGGAAATATCAAATTTGGTTGCTTCAAAACACGTTATCTAGATTCACATTAATAGTAGTTAAAAACTTCATTCCTCGTAAGAATATTGCAAAACATGGACTTACAGACAATTGGAGCTAAGATAGCCCAACCATATAATTCTACCTGACACGAAGTGCTAGGTGATTTCTGGATTACACTCTTAGATTCTTCCTCTTTGAGTTTCTCATCATAGTCCATTTTCTTCACCGTGTCAGAAAGTACCTGGGCATTAATGCCTATGTAAGTGGAAATTGAACACCAGAGACACAGCTCCCATCTTAGACATTTAAGAAATAGCTACAAAATTTAAAAAACTGGAATATTGACAGATACCTCGTATGCGCATTGAAGTTTCTTAAAGGACTCACTTGCCAGTGGACTTCCCATGTTTTTGTCAGGGTGCACAAGCATGGCCTAATTAAAATTTAAAAAAACTAAGTCTACTAAACAGAAGACCCCACAGAGCACATCATAGCTCACGAAAATAATGAACCACATACAATAACTTCAAGTATTCAACATTAGAAATTTGACTACACTATTTCCAGTTCACCATATACACACCATAGAAATCTTTATAGGTCCAAGAAGAAGTATATATGGATTAGGAAAAACTTAGAATTTAGGTTGAATGATTTATTACATGCTCAATCAATCAAATATATCGAATCAATAGAAGGAAAAGAAAAGTAGGTCCAAAGATGAAAATCTTTGTAATATTCTGAACCACTCATGAACATCACAGCAAAAATGATTAAAATATTTATAGCTCCTACAAGACAAATCATATCACTAAAAGGAAAAAAAATTAGTTCCTCAGTAAACTAAGATATAAGCTAGATGAAAAAATTTTGTGCACTGATGCACGTACACACAGAAAAAAAATAAAAAATAAAAAAATGGAGATATAACTTCCCCTAATTCAGTCACCTTAAAATCTGTAAGCAATTGAGCTTTATCACAAACTTACTTAAATGCATAATAACTTTGAACCAATCAAAATGCTGACAGAGCTACAAGAGACAGCTATACTAACCTGTGTAAGCATAACTAAACAAACTCTGGCTTCCTTAATAAACAAGCACGCTTGACTATAAAGTTTAAATTAGATGATGGCAGCAATTTCATGCTAGAATGTAGTAACTTGGTCACAACTAATCCTAATTTGAGAGTTCATGCACTTCCAGATTTATGGATCAAGTTATAATTCACTAAATAAGCAACAAAAACAATTTCAATTGACCCTATATCTTGTTTATCGTACAAACTCACTTTTTAAGAGTTTTTTATTCTATAGACATTGAGAACAAGAGAAATATTACGGTAGGTAATAATTTTCTTAAAACAAGGTTGTTTACCTTTGCACCAAAACTTCCAATGGAGATAGGTTAACTTGCTAAATATGGACTTATATGACCTCAATTTTTAAACATTTTGTAAATTAGATGAGTTGGGACTTGTCTCTCTATAAATTTTACCGTTTCATTTCTTTGTCGATGTAAAAATTAGCAGTTTCCTATCTGCATCAAAACAAATACTACTATCTTAGCCCTCAATTTTGGAACTAGAATTTTTGGGGCCAACATGCAGCATATGCAAGCAAAGGCAAGATTACTAGTTAGTGTGAGCAGAATCAAAATTAGAGGAATTTGATGGTCAACGTGCGCTATATGAAAGTAAAGGCAAGATAAACAGTTACTCTGGCAGTGTCAAACTAAGCTTACCTTTTTTCTGTATTCCTTTTTCAGCAACATAAAATCAACTTTCTTGTGACGGGGAAACCCCAATGCTTCATAGTGATCAGCACTGCTTAAAATCCGCTTCATCTCACCAACTGAATTCACCTCTTCTTTGACCACTAGCTTAGCAGCAGAGTCCTCAAGTTTTTCAACAAAAGACGAAGTAGCAGGTTTGCTGGATGATTTACAGGAGTGCAACTTATCTTCTTCATCAGTACTCGTTGAATATTCATACTCCGTGGACAAATTTTCTGTGAATGGCTCAGATTCTTTATGCTCTTCACAGGTGGTGCGTTCACTCAAATTATCATACCACTGGATCAAGCAGCTCAAGACATCATTTGACACAAATGCAAGATTAATTGAGAGGAAAACTCCAAGCCATCCAGCTTGAACTTTGACATAGTATAATGCATATATGGTTGCTATCAATACCGCCAATTGTGCATGACTTAAGGAAATTAAGTAACCTGTTTACAGAAAGACAATGGTGTGAACATGAAACGCAAGAAAAAACATTCAGGGTTTAAGCAAAACTTGTTTCTCAGAAGCCCTAAATCAAACTTTCCAAAGAATGCCTATAGCTTGCCTATAGCAGAATAAGGAAATCATCAGAGGTTTATCAACCACGTGGTGGCGTGAAGATCACTCCATGATTTACCTCTGGGGATAATTATTTCAAAAAATACACTTATTCAAGCTGAATAGATTGCAAGAGCCATATTGTAAAATATAAATCAAAAAAGGACACAAAGTTCTCTTAAGTTCAATCTTAAAGTACGATGAGATAAAATAGGAGTAAGAAAATGAGTATGTGGATGCTTCCAACATTCGCCCAAAATCCCAAACTTTTATCTTTTCATCCTTCATGCATTGATGAAATCTTTTGGATAAGATAATGTTCGTTATGTAAAACAAAAATGCGAAAAGTGCAAGCATATTAATTTAAAAGAAGAGAACCACAATTTACCTCCAAGTATGAATAATGTACCCATTATCCAGAAGTTAGCATACATCCATAAAACTAGAATGGCAAAGAGTCCCACAATGAAAAGTCCAGGACTGTAGCCTAAATACTTAACTACAACCCCTGCAGCTCCCTGGAAACATAAATGGAACTATGAGAATGATTCTCAAACTGTTAAACGAGAAAGTCCATAGTAACTTCAGCAGGCTCGTCCGTTTGTTCGAAAATGATTAGAAATATAGGATGTAACTCTCCAGCAAATAACATTCATGTATATTGGCTATCTAGAGCTTGTCATAGGGGATGTTCTAGATTAAAAAAAAATGGTAAATTAAAAATTATCCAGTATCTAGAATGAACAGGATAACAAATTGATGAAAGCAGCGTCTTGTAAAACAGCTTAAATTAAGTGCTATAGGTTATTACTTCAACAAGGTGAGAAATCGATGGTGAAGTATGCAAAATGTTTTCCTTGTTCAAGGAGATACTTATACGCAAGTTAGTTTCTGTCTATTTAATCTGGGAAAGCTCACTAGGATCATATTGGTCCCATTATCCGTATCTTAAAGTAGAAGACATATAGTAGTACCAGTACATGCCATTTACATGTTGATGAATGTTAAACGATCTTGTGTGCCTTAATCAATATAAGGTTCTGTTACATAATTTTCTCCTATGCCAAATATCAACTTATTAAACAAATTATAAAAAAGCTTCCATTGATTTTTAAGTTGAACCAACACTAGTTCTTACATATGGAAAGATTATCACTACCTTTTATAATCATTGCACCTAAAGGATCTTATTTTTGAACTTCTTCATTATATCTACCAAATTAATTATTGATATAATATCACAGATAACATTTCTTGGAATCTTTATCTCTGTATCGCATCAATTAATTTCATCTTAGATCCAAAAACTATGATACAACGGTTGCCACATGGACTTTGTCAAATGCTGGAACCAGAGAACAAAAATTAAGACTAATCAAGTCTAGGCAACATCATATGATACAAAAGCAGATCCTGCTGTTTTAAAATAGCAGAGGAAGGAAATAAGTAACAAAGCTAGAAAAAAAGCTCCCAAGACAAGAATCAGAAAGACTCAAATGCATACCATACTAAGAAGCACGTATAGAACACACGACATTGATGTTAAGCTGAGAAAGAAACTCCACACAATGACAAGCAGGGCCGCCGAACCCAGCCCAACAAACGACTGGAAGCCTGTAACAAAACAATTCTTCCAGTAAACCAACAAAAACAGCAGACCTCTCCCAAGTCTTGCACAGCCACAGCAAACCATGGGCCAATGTCGCTCCATAAATATCCCCATCTTGTCCCTCAAACAGCTCGCAGTAGTACTTGCTACGCAGTAACAATCCTTTGATTGCAACCATTTCCATCCTTGATTGAACAACCCAATATCCTCCATGACTTTAACCATTCAAAGTCCTGATCACTAATCAGCTACAACAGATCATATAGGCCAAATCCCGCAAATTAAAAAAAATCAAATTTTCATCAATATTCCCAAAATTCTGCTATTGGTAACCTCTAACCAGAGATGGCATAAGTCCATTATCTCCAAAAGCATAAAGCTGCATCACTAAGTTCCATATTTATAAAGAAAGCTTTTGATCTAACTTAATTTCCACTATCTAGAGCCACGAGTAACAATCCCAGTTAATGAATTCACAGATTCCGGGCAAGCAAATGGCATGTAACAAGGGCGGAAAGATCCAGAAACTCCGTGTCGACTCAGCTAAAGCTAGCAAATGATGAAATGAATTCCACAGTAGGGTAATCATCAATTATAACTGAAGGGAAAAAAAAACACTAAATTGCTTCACATGTACGTTTCCAGAAAAGCAAACTCCATAAATAAAAGAACATCATTTTCAACTTTTTTGACCCCAATAATCTCCCCTAAAAGAATCTCCTTTCAAAATCCCAACTTCAAACAGCTGATAAGACTCATTAAAAAACCCAGAATTATGCATACAAAATTGTAACACGGAAAGAAAGTGAGATCAACAACGCCAAAATCCGAGCTAATTTCTAAGCTAGATGTCGAGGAAAATTGACGATTGGATAATGTGTGTAAAGTAGAAACCCTAGGCTTTTATTTTCTTTTGCAGGGAATGCTTGTGAAAAAGATAAAAGAGTTTGAAAAAGTAAGTCATCGAGGGAATCGGACAAGCGGTGAAGATGTGAGACAATCTGCCATTTAAGGACTGGTTTTATTATCAATTCCATGAAGTTGGTGTTTTAGTTAATTAAGATGGGACCCACTTTGGATTCAGATAATGCTATTGAGGAAATACCTACATAGAGCCTAAATACAAGAGTGGTTTGTAAGATTAGATCAAAAAATATAATCATTTGAAGAATAGCCTTTGAAAAATATTTTTTCCCAAAGTTACCCCTCATAGAGAATTTGCAACCAAAGCCACTATAATGTATTAAATCTTTAATAAATTTAAACCCAACTATTATACAAAATTTTATTGATCTAAGAAATGCAATAAATAATGAATTAAATTATTCAAAAGAAGATCTAAAAAATTCCTTTATCGAATATTTAGATCCAAAATTAAAACATAAAAATGTTTATATAGATAAAAGAGCAATCAAAACCAAAAATGATATACATAAAATAATTCTTTACCTGGAAAGAAAAATTAAAAAATTAAATATAATTATTAAAGAAAATGTCTTAACGAAAGATAGTGAATTTTATAAATTCTATTGTGATATTTTAAAAATTTATGAAAATTTTAATTGGCTCAAAAATCTTAACCTCTCCACTGCACACTCCGATGAAATGGTATCAGAGCCATGTTACGAACCTAAAATTATGATGAACATAATAGATGAAGAAAATATAATTGAAATTTTTTTGAAAAAAGTTGAAAAACATAAAAAACCTAGTTATCCCTCTTTACCTAAAAACACTACAAATGAAAGTTTTGAGAATATACATAAAAGATTAGAAAATTTAGAACATAATCTACAAGTAGGAAATGCTCTATTAAATAAAAACCTTAAAGGAAAATATTGGATTATAATTAATCCACCTCAAGATTTTAGAATAACTCAAAAAGAAAATAATAAAGGGAAAAAACATGAAGAAAATCAATATATGATTACAGATGTAGAAGAATTAGAACAAAAATTATTATAATCTACTGGTGAAGAATATGATGAATATAAAAGACAATTAGAAGAATTAACTGAAAAAATGGAAAATAAGAAGATGAATACTAATTCATCATCAAGTCAAATTATAAAAATAGAATTTAGTAGTGATGAAGAATATGATTATCCTTATGTTACTACAATACCACTTAAGGACGGTATTAATCAATCTAGAAAAACATAGAAAAGATACACTGGAAATATAAGAAAAAAATCCATAAAAGAAATAAATCCAATGAAATCCTATAATGAACCAATCCACACAATAGGAGTATGGTTAGATCTAAACCGTATAGTTAAAATTAAAGCTATAGAAACTTGGATAAAAAGTACAGATTTAGCAATACAATTTAATAAATGAGAAATATATACAGGTTTTGGATTTATAGAACATACATTCAGAGGAATTGTTTCTGAATGGTGGAGAAAGTTACCAGAATCTATAAAAGGAAGATTAAAGTATGGAGATAATAGAACTGAAGTATTAGATAATAGAAATATTTTAAATGATCCAAATATACAGGAGATATTAAAAAGGTATGAAAAAATCTTAAAAACAGAATTTTTAGGAGATAAATACACTTTTAATGAAGAAGAAAAAAAACAAGATGAATATAATGAAGGAATGATTGCAATGAAAAATTTAAAGATATGTGATATGTGTGAATGAGAAAGATACACATGTAAATTTGAAAAATTATAATATATATTAAACCAATGAGATTATCAAGAAAATAAACCTATATTAAAGTCTTATTTTACTAAGTTACCATTCCCATGGGGAATTAAATTATTAAAAGAATATGAAAAATTATTACCTCTAGGGGAAGAGGAAGGAGTAAAAATAGATAGTCTTGTAAGTAGGATTGAATTTACAAAAAGAATGATAGGCATGCGGTGTAGAGAAACTCTTGAAATTAAAAAAGCATATAAGATAAGAAAGAATTCCTTATGCTGTTACAAAGATCTAGGCCAAGTTGAACAATTTGGATGTCATAAGAAGAAATATAAACCATATAAGAAATATAAAAGAAAATTCAAAAATTACAAAAAATTCAAGAAAATGAATTTTAAACCACACAAAAAATATTTCAAGAAAAGAAATTGGAATAAAAAGCCTAAACCAAGAAATATTTAAAAATATAGATGTTTTATTTGTAATGAAGAATGACACATTGCCCCTCAATGTCCTAAAAAAAGATATACAGGATATAAAAACTCTTAAAATTTATGAAAAATTTCAAGATGATAGTGATATAGAATCGATTGAATATTTTGAAGATCTAAATAGTGAATGCAGTAGTATTTATGAATTAAATACATCCTCATCAGAGGAAGATTATGAGGAGATAGTATATATGAATCAGGAGATATAACAATCAGAAATAGAAATAGAAACAACTGAAGAAGTTGAAGACTCTATAGAAGGTATAAATCAAGAAATTATCTTTTATATTAAAAAATACACAGGAATCACTAAAAAAATATTAGACTTACAAGAAAAAGATGTATTCCATCAAGGATTCTTAGAAATATTACTAAGAGTAAATAAAATAATTGTAAGTATGAATTATAAAGAAATGTCTATTAACATAGAAGATACTAAAGAAAAAGAAAGAATTCCTATAATCACAAAAGAATGGGTAAAACAAAAGTTATCCAAAATTCCAGAAAACATAATGATAAAAGGAGGAGTCCGGATAATGATAAAAGGATTCTTTAGAGAAGGTATGAACATACCAATAGAAATATATTGTATGGACAACAAAATTTTACAAGATCCTATAGGTACTCTATTAGGAACAGTTGTAGGAAACTTAGTCTATCAGAAATAATATTTACAATAAAATCAAATTATGCAATTTCACTAACTGATGAAAATAATGACCAAAGTTTCAATCTATATTATAGAATTTGAAATTTGAAAATGTTACGAAGAAGTAAGGCTATTAATATAAGCATAAAATCAATTTTTGCTTTTAGTACTAGCCATCATAACAATCTAAGGAAAATAACTGATAACATTATCATATATAAAGATTTTGAGGAATTAGCACAATATATACCTCCTAGGAAATACCAAGAACATAAAGTCACTATACCAGAACAGATAATGCTTGATTTCCACAAACAAGCTAGAGAAATTAATTTTGAAGGAAAACTAATAAGAAGAAATAGTGTCAGCTTAGAAGAAGATAATCTTATTGCAAGATTCCCCTCTAGACAAGACTTTAAGATAAGCAAACTTAAGAATTTAAGCATTGCTGAACCATCAAGTTCGCAATATTATATCAAAACAAGATATGTAAATCAAGAAAGATATAAGAAGAATCTTCTTGTCCTCATAGATACTGGAGCAGATAAAAGTCATGTAAATTCTAAATTTGTTAGTCATTTAATAGACTTTGAAATACCAGAACCACATATATTTAAGGATTATCTAGGAAATAATATTGAGATAAAAAATGTGTAAAGTTCCCTCTTATACTTATAGGAGAAGATCAGAAAGAATGTACTAAAAAAATAATTCTATATAAAGATGAATTATATGGAGTTGATTGTTCACCTATTCTATTAGGAATGAACTTTTTTGAAAAATATAGTCCTTATAAAATCTGTCAAGGATATTTAAAAATAACGATTGATGATAACCCAATCATCATATCAAGAATAGATGAAAATATGAAATCATTGTTATCATGGAAAGAGTAATAAGTACTGATCACATGAGTCCATATATTGAAGTTACACTCAATATAAAAAGTTATTGTAGAATTAAATTTCATACTTACTTAGATACAGGAAGTACAATAAGTTTATGCTTACCAAATGTACTACCATCTGAATATTGGAAATATAATACAAAAAAGATAGTCACCGCTACAACGGTAGGTGGAAATAAGGTAGTATACAGCAAATATGCTACACAAGTACCTTTTCTAATTTCCTTAAGAGAAGTATTTGTTGATACAATATATATGTCAACCACAATTGGATGTAATATTTTATTAGGACAAAATTTCTTATTAAAATACGCACCATTTACATAATATATTAATAAGTATATGTTTACAACATCTTGTGCACACAAAATAATTACACCAAAAATAAACAAGGCTGTTACAATAGCATATAGAGACATAAACCATCGGAGTTCCTCAATCCAGCATGGTGGATGTTGGAGTACAAAAAAATTTAAACCAGTTACGGTCCTAAAAATTATAACAGAAAATAGGTTAGAACAATTGAAAAAAAAAATTTTTAAAACATATTCTGAAAATCCATTAGAAAAATGGAATACATACAAAGTAAAGGCAAAAATATAATTAACCAATACAGACACTATTGTTAGAGTCAAATCCATTAAATATAATGTTGATGACCAAAAAGAATTTAAAGACCAAATAAAAGAATTGCTAGAAGCTAAATTAATTAGGCCTAGTAAAAGTTCACACAGTAGCCCAACCTTTATGGTTATAAAATATAGTGAAATAAAAAGAGGAAAAGTCAGAATGGTGATAAATTACAAAAAATTAAATGAAGTTACCAAATTTGATGAATACTACTTGCCAAATAAGGACACCCTTATTAAACAAGTACAGAACAAAAAGATATTTTCAAAATTTGATTGTAAGTGAAGGTTTTGGCAAATCATGCTTACAGAAGAAAATAAACCACTAACTGCATTTAGTACCCCCAATCCTTTAGGACAATATGAATGGAATGTAATGCCATTTGGGTTGAAAAATGCACCACGGATATTTCAAAGAAGAATAGATGAGGTAATTAAACCAATTACTCATTTCTGTATTGCATATGTAGATGATTTACTTATTCATTCAAATAACATTGATGAACATATTGAACATTTAGAGAAATTTTGTTATATTATGAAAAAATATGGTATTACACTTTCTCAAAAGAAAGTTGAGATAGCAAGAACAGAGATATAATTTTTAGGATTATTTATAAAAGAAGGAGAATTGCAATTGCAATCTCATATTGGAGAAAAACTTCAAAAATTTCCTGAAAAATTCAAAGATAAAAAATAATTACAAAGTTTCCTTGGTATATTGAATTATGCTGAAGGATTCATTGAAAATTGTGCCAAATTAAAAAATTATTTTCTTCCAAAACTAAGAAAAAATATTATGTGGTTTTGGGAAGAATAAGATTGTGAAAATATAAAGAAGGTAAAAGAAGAATTAAAGGTATTACCCAAACTTGTAATACCACAAGAAGAAGATTTCTTTATCCTTGAAACTGATGCTTCAGATTATTATTGGAGAGCAGTATTAAAGGTTAAAAAGAATTATAAAGAATATAAATGTGAAAAGAATTGTTCTTGTCCTGAGATACTTGCAAGTTATACATCAGGAATATTCAGAGAAGTTAAAACAAGATATGAGACAAACAGGAAAGAACTCACTGCTGTAAAAAGGGGAGTTCAAAAATATGAAGATTATTTATTACCAAAGAAGTTCTTGATTAGAATTGATAATACTCAAATTAAAGTCTTTTTAAAAAAATAATGTTGATCCATCTATTACCAATAGATATATTATTAGGATACAAACTTGGTTCTCATATTTCAAATTTGATATTGAATACATAAAAGGAAAAACTAACTTTCTTCCTGATTATCTTAGCAGGGATGGAGCTAGAACATCTAAGGGCGAAAGTCTAAATACTTGAGATAAAAATTTCCTATTTAGAAACACAAATCCAAAATATCCAAGATAGCATTCGAGGCAAAAATATAACCCTTGAGGCAGAAGTAATGTGTCCCAAGTCTAGTATCATTTCGCAGGGACTTGTGAATACTAGCGCTCTCCCCGAGGATAAAGGGAAAGAGAAGAAGGTAATAGGAACCCCTTCACAGGGAATACTTAAACCTATTACTGGTAATGAAGATATTCAAGATATCAAAAGTGAAGGTAGCTCTTCACAGAGCCAAACTCAATCTAAACTTTCTATTGAAAGAATAAATCCAAAAGATATTGTCAAGATATGCCATGAAGCAAAAATTTCGAGAAAAGATAACCATGAAGAAGTTATATTCTTTATTATTATTTTTAATGTTCTATCAGATTGGTATTTAGAGATAGGAAAGTGGATGAAAACTCTCAACTATGCAAAATACAACAAGATAAATTTTTATCCAGGAGCACCAGCCAACTGTACGAAACTGTTTTGAGATAGGAAATATACTCTATATATATCCTAGCAAGGATCTCAAAGAAATAGCCCAACTTCCAGTCAACATCAGGAAAGCTGTTAAAAGATATACTAAAGTCGTCAAGACAACAAATATATACATCAGGTTCCATTCAGCAACTATGAAATGGGATCCCGTTCTTGAATATATGCATCCATCGTTCCATGTTATCAAAATGAGACTTACAAACCAACATTTTTTACCAACCAGTCAAAAGGTTGTTAAAAATGGATATCAAGATATTTTAAATATGATGCCCTACAGCAGAGTAAAAGGGTACAAAGAAATATTTAAACATGTAACTCAGATAATTACTGAAAAAGAAAAAATATGGGTTTATCCATTTGAAGACCATATTATCTACTCCAATGCAAAGATGGCTACAATGGAAGAAGATATTTGTTATCTTGACCATTTATTATCTGCAATTATCTCCAACCAAGTAAATAGATCAGAAGATATGGCTAAAGAACTGTGCAAATTACTCTGGAATTACAGTGATCACCATTGTGAATACTGTGTAGTTGAAGAGATGAGTCAAGCATCTCTCAATAATGAAGAATTCCCTACAGAATTCTTTGATTCGAAAATTGAAAAGTGATGATGACAAAAGTGGCCCTTTATCACTAATTTAATAAAGAAATTTATTAAAGAAAAACTGTGGCTACTAAAAGACAGAAAATAATGCAAGAAAGTCTCCAAAATTATGACCACTCACCCACCAGTTGTCAAAAGAGGAAGACAAATGCAAAGATAAGACAAATAATTTTAAAAGAAGAGGTCCACATAGCAAGAAGATAATGGAAAAATCGGTAGAGATGAGACTACTCAACTACCCAACAAAAGAAAGTGGGAAACACCTGTCAAGATAAGATTCCCAAAAGGCTTCTATAAAAGGAGGTAAGAAGGAAGAATAAGCATCTCGAATAACACTATCTCTTAAACACTCTGAAGAAACACATCTTTGAGAGATATTTTTTTTGTAATCTGTATACATCACTTGTATTCAAAAAAATATTAGATAGCTTGAAGATAGCAAAGCTTGTAAGAAGGTAATCACTTATGGAGTTCTAAACTTTATAAGGTGAGTACCAAAGGTATGTAAATATAGATTGTAAGCATGTACTATTTCAGTTTATAAATATCAAAGTAAAGTTTGTTATGTTCAACAAAGTTTTCATAAAAGGATTTCGTTAAATTTCTCATGATTCCTCGACAATACAGATAGAGATTTTAAAAGATTTTTAAAACATTGATTTTGAATGGATGTTAGTCATGCTAAAGTACCCGTCTTTAATGAATGGTTTAGGGGAAAAAGACAATTTTCTAACAAAATTGTAGCACCTTGTGTGTGAGTTATCTTTTAAAATTTCGTTCCAAGTAAGAACTTGATTCTGAAAAGAGTTTGGATAGAGGTGATAACAGAGACTCTGGATACTGTGAGATAGCGTCTGTGGCAACACGACTAGTTCTCTAGAGTGAGAAATGCAACCTTAATTGAAAAGCCTTTCGTGGAAGCAGTTGTGGACCCAAATGATTTCAAAAAACATTTAAACATTTACTTGATTCAGAAGATTGATTAAGTACATGCAAAACATCTATAAAAGCATACTGTAAGTTATTTACTCGCTTTTATATACTTGTGCTTTGATTATTCTAATGAACAATTCACAAGCATCCACATCCAATTCTAATGATTTTAGATTATACTTAGATGAGAGAGATATTTCGTTTTTATTCAAATTAGTTGAAAAGTTTGAAGATATATTTCCTGTTGGCAAAGAGAAAATTGAAGAAATATACCAAGATATAGATTATTTTTGTAAGCACAATATAAGATTTGATTTTGTAAAAACTAGCAGAGAAATAAGAAAGGTAGAAAATATTATAACTAAACATAGAGATATACAAGAAGAAGTCTCAGAAGGATTAGTTCGAGGATACATAATTAAAGAAGATCAGCCTAAAATCTTTGAAGAATTATTAAAATATAAAGAATATTTAAAGGTGTTTGAAAGATTGAAAAATATAGATAAATGTCTTGATTAATAAGTCCCGAAAAATACAGATATATCTTACAAATAATATAAGTAAGGGTAAAATAGTACTTTCAATAGAATAGGCCATTGTGGAAAATAGGATCAATAATCCAGTCATTTAGAAGACTATCCCCTTGTTTGTTTGGTTGCTTCCACTTGTGTTACTGTTATTTAGTAGTTTAAGCCCTTGTTTGAGCCACATTATTTCAACAAGAATGCATTTTTTAATAGTAAATCGATGAAAAATGTGTGTTTTAAAAATAAGAATTTTTTTTAGATTTATATGTAGTATTATTTTATTTAAGAATGTGGGTTAAAATGATGTCAAATTACTATTTAATAATATATTTTTTTGAAAGAATGTGGATCAAACACACTCTAAAAATGAAAGTTCCTTATCGCGCTTAATCACACTCTGCAGTTACCTTTGGTGTAGTCTTCACTTTCGGAAAAAGCGTTTTATGGCCAAGTTCTCAAAAGAATTTCACCGTGTCCTATCTACGTCTAAGCAAAAAAAGTCGAAAAATCGACCAACTCAATCAATTCGAATCAACTTGAATCGGTTTGATGCAAGTAATTGGTTTGGTTTGATATTCTTTTAAAAAAATCACGGTGGGAAGATTTTGTCATGGTTTGAAGTCTCAAACGTAGATTAACAGAACCAACCCAAACGACTTACATATTTACTTTTTTTTTATTAAGAAAAATAAAAAGAAAAAGATAAGCCCTAATTTCATAACTATATTTCGATTCCTTCCAATCTATCATGTAGCCAGTATGTAATAGCACTAGGAATTTCCCATTGGAAGCTCATTATGCTATACTTAACATTTTTTTGCTACTCAAACATTTAGACTATATATTACATTGAAAAATAATAAAACTTTTAAGTTTTTATTTGATTTATCTCTATTAGCCTGATTTTATTTGTTAGTCAATAATTCTTGTAATATAAAATTATTTGGTTATTTTAGTTTTTGTAATTTAAGTGAGCCCAAAACTTGGAAAATCAATTTGGACTAAAAATTCAAATCAACTAAGCGAACCGAACAAATCAAATCGAGGGTTCAATTTAAGAGTTAGAGTCGGTTAGTTTGGGATGAAATTCATCCGAACATATTAATTTAGTTTTGATTCCAGATTGGAATCGAAACAGATCCAAATAAAACCATGCCCCAGGCCCAATTCCTATGATCAGTATTTCACTAATTAGAAGGTTAAAAAATTTCATTAATAGAGCATATAAAGAATTAAAGGCTCATTTCTTCCTCATATATTTTAAATATAAAAATAGGACATAATATTGGTCCCAATGTCAAAGCATGCTATTACATAATATTTGGTTCAATTAAAATATCGAAAAAAATTTAATTCAAAATCAACAATTTTTAAGTACACATTTTGACAACCATCCATCTTATCAATTTTTATTAAAAATTACTAAAAATCTGATTTTGATTTAAACCAAATAAGGGCTAACCTATAATTATAAAAAGGAAAAAAAAAAAGAGTTTAAAATAACGAAGATTGAAAATCTTTAATACAATTACGTAGCGTAATCAAGAAAAAATGAAGTGTTAGCCCTTGTTTGGTACCCATTTTTTCCAAAATACATTTTTCTTTCTCTTATTTTCAACCATACACTCTTCAATAAAATAATATTACATGCAAAACTAAAACTTTTCCTTATTTTTTAACCACACATTTTTCAACAATCACTATTACAAAATGCATTTTTACTATGAAAATGAGAAAAAAACATGCTTTAAATATAACCATTAACAATTTAAAAAAAAAAAAAAATTTATTGGCCATCCTGACATGAACAGAAAAGCCTACGCATGCAAGTGCTATTTGAGAATAATTAATCATTAAAATCTCATTTGACTATTCTAATTTACTTCGTGTACGAGCAAGCCATCCCCAAATTTTAATGATTAGAATAATGCTTTTTTGAAAAATGTGTGATTGAAAAAAAAATGAAAATTTTTTATTTTTACGTAATATTATTTGATAGAAGAGTGTATAATTGAAAATAAGAGAGAGAAAAAAAATGAGAAAAAAAATGGAGGTCAAACGGGGGCAAAATTTCATCGAGTACTATTAAAGGGTAAATTTTATACTGCAAAAATATGAAATAAATATACAACATACAAAGTGCTGAAACCTAAGATGTATGAACTCTTTTGTTTCCTTTATTCAGTGCAATAATTGAACTATTATAAAGTAATACAAGAAATATTTGTGGCAAAATACTATTTCAGAAGTATTTGCAAACTAGAGAAATGGAGACGTAAGAAAACTAACTTCTTTCAATGGATAAAGTAACTGCATTTACAAAAGCACCCCTTTCCTGAAAATCTTTATAATGAACCACCATGAATACATACTAAAAACCAAAAGAGAAAGAGAAAGAAAAACAGCTTTGAGTAGAACAATTTACACAAAGCTAACATATACAGCAAAACAAATAAGATGATGCAAATAAACCCGATAAATCTCTCTCTGCGGCAAAACTTTTAGTTTAGACAGTTCTATCGTGTGCTGAAGCAAACGTTGTCGTGGTCTGAGAAGAAGTCCCCAAGGACAGTGTTGAACTCTTCAAATCATCAAAGCCATATGATGTGTAATTGGGAGACTTACTATTGATATCAGGCTTCGTTTCTGGGGCACTACGAACCTTCAGGTCCATGAAGTCAGAGATTAAGCCCGGCTGGCTAATCATATTTTCATTGGCGTCCTTCTCACCGGTTAGCATTTGAACAACAGTCGACATGGAAGGTCGAAGCTTTGGAGATTCTTGTGTGCAGAGAAGACCGATCTTTAAGAATCTGCAAGCCTGTTCAGCATCGAAGTCTCCATTTAGCGATGTATCCACAAGTGCCACCAATTTGTTTCTCTCGTAAAGTTGCCATGTCTGCACCAAAATTTTAACAAGAAAGAAAAAATACTGGGGTTGGCCATAAAAAATATCCTAAGACATTTTTAGCTAAGCTTAAGAATTACTTTCCTAGAAAGTAAGTTAAACTCGTGCTAGTGAAAAAAGTAACTTCTAAAATATTGCGGCAAAAAGAAAATAAATATCCAAACCAATATAAACAAGATACCACTGCATACTATTTAATGACATTTACCTCCCATGTAACCTAAAAAAAGCTTCCTGAAAGAACTCGTTAAGAGCGTATTGCCATATTCAGTAGTCGTGAGATAGCAAAAGATAAATAAATCATGAGGTTCCTGAATAATTTACCCTTTCAAGAATATACTGCTCATCAGCAGGTAATCTTGTGTCTGTGTTACATCTTCCGCTCACAATTTCAATAAGAAGAACACCATAACTGTAAACATCTGCCTTACGCGTCAACTGACCTCCTATTGCATATTCTGGTGCCAAATAACCTCTGCAGCATTAGACACAGATAAAATTATGAGTTAATAATTGTATTTCCGTAACATGAAAAAAAGTAGAAGCAGCAGCAGAGACAGATGTTAAAAACAGTACCCATTGAATCATAATATTCTGAATTGAACAAGAGTAACCAACTAGAAGCAACAAAAAGTTCAGTCAGCAACCACTCATTAATCTAGCCTCCGTTGGCTGATTATTCAACCAGCTGTAAGCAATGTTTCTAAGATCAAGTTTGGCTAAGCTTAAAAATTAGCAAAAGTCATTTCCAAGTAAAAGAAACTCTCATTTATTTCCAACTTTGATCAGTTAAAAAAATTATTTACTTTAAAACTTACTTATCCACTTATAAGTAAACATCTTAAGCTTAGCTAAGCATGCTTTAAATCACACATTCAATGAACTTTACAAGATGGTAAAAGGTACAAGTTCTTTAAACATCTCCCGTATATTTTACAACTTACATTGTTCCAGCCACCCTTGTACTGACATGAGTCATGTTGGGAGGGATGAGTCTCGCCATACCAAAATCTGAAATTTTAGGGGTCAAATCTTTGTCAAGAAGAATATTACTTGCTTTAATATCCCGGTGGACGACATGCGGTCTCACATCCACATGAAGGTAGGCAAGTCCTCTTGCAACTCCAATGCAAATTTTAACCCGTGTTTGCCAGCTAAACTGGATGCTGCAGTGACCTCCACCTACGAAGGATGTTTAAGAACGTCGGATTCATTTCTTTCTGAAGAAGAGTCCATACAAATTCCATATGCATTATCAAATGAAATATTGAAGTGTCACTAGAAAAAATAGCCACAGAAAAACTCCTTGGTGAATTTCAGAAAACTTCATGTCACGAACTAGAAAACATGAGATGAAAACTAGGTAAGCAGCCATACCAAGAAGCGTTTGTGCCAGGCTGTTATTCTCGAGGTAGTTATAAACAAGAATCCGTTGATTGGCTTCCACACAACAGCCATAGAGCTTAACCAAATTTTCATGCTCTATATCAGATATCACTTGAATCTCTGTCATAAACTCTTTTACTCCTTGCCTTGATTCAGAAGAGAGAACCTTTATGGCAGCCATCCTCCCATTCTTAAGTTTTCCCTTTTGATACAAGACATTTTATTTTTAAAAAAAGTCAAGCTCCAATCTAGAAATAGTTAATAATAATGGGATAAAATTGACAGAGAACCCTTTTTTACCTTATAAACAGAACCATATCCTCCCTCCCCGATTTTATTGATATCACTAAAACCATTGGTCGCAATTCTCAGCTCCTTGTATGAGTAAAGATTAACATTGTCGAAACCAGAGAGCTCTGTTCAATATTCAATTTTTCTATCGTTAAGATATGAACAAAAAAAAAGGTCGAGAGAAAAAAGGTCGTGCACAGCCTATCCATGCACATCCTAAGGTAGTTAGAAATGATGTATAATTTGAAACAGTGACTTTTATCTATTACACAATTTTGAGCATTGCATTTGTACATAGAAGTTTAGAAATTTACCATCAAGCTCGGCTGAATGTTTAGCAACCTCCAATCTTCTGTTGCATAAGAAAGAAAAGCAAGTCATGACTATGGAATCTACCTGTGGCTCCTCTCTGTCTGAACCACAGAAATAGCACTTCAATGGAACGCTAAGACAGCCTGCCAAATCAGATAAAGCATCTCATATTTCTTTTTCATGCATAATCAAGTCAGCGAGTATTGAAGGTGATGTGTATAATACTATAATCATATATCAGATTTTGTATTTTTGGTACCTAAACGGGTTTGTTCTCCCGCGTGTAAAGCTGGGCAGTAGATGATATGAAACTGATCATGAACAGTGGTTTTTCTTTGCAAAATATTACAAAATTTCAGAAAAAGCTCCATAGGGAAATACAACTAAATTTTCTATTGAATAACACGCAAGACTAGAAATATTATACAAAAAGATCAATAAAAAAACAATTAAACAAACACCGTCCCAACCTGAGAGTTGTTTCATCGAAGTTAATTCTAAAAATTATCCCGTTTTTCAATTGCTATTAAGCCTGAACAAGGGAAAACTATAATAGCAATTGGCATCGCAACAGGCAGAATATTTTACAATACCATAAAAGAAAACTATAAAAAGATTGAATCATCAACCAATATCAATTCTATTAATCTATTAACCTCGTTGTCACTATCATGATAGAATTATTTCAACTGGTTTTTTGCCCAGTGTTTCCTTAAAGGGTGTATCAATCTACAAGAAATTTGTAATTAAAATATCGAAGAAGCTGAACAGTGATATAATAAAGCGTTAAAAGAAACCAAAAATCACCTCAAAAGCTCATAAAATTATTTGGGAAAAATCTTCAGCAGGAGAAACAGTGATTATTAATTTCAGATTATTAGAGCTGAATGTTGACGATGAAATGACACTATGGAACTTTCAGCTTGTTGACCACATGGAATGGGATAAAAATTTATTTTCCAATATGAAAATTAATTAAAGACCAAATATTTATTTTGAACGGAATGTTATGTAAACTATTGCGTAACTATTTACGTACAAATAGCATTATTAAATATTATTATGTAAAAATAGCAAAATGTGGAATGCTAAAACACAAGTCTACGAGTTTTTATAAATTTAATATTCAGTTTTAGAAAATCTTTTAATTTTAATTGAACTTTAGTTACTTTTGACTTCTTTGGTGTGCTTCTAAGCTAAGAAAAATATAATATAAGTTGATTTTTAGATGAACCCCACAACACGACTATGTTCAATTTTTAATCAATTTTTTAAAAAATTATAGTCAAGTCAACTATGGTGATTACTCTCACCAAGTTCAATACTTTGGACATTAGACCTAAAAGGCTAAAACCCCATGTTTTGTTTATGCACCTCACTCATCAAGATTCTCAAAAGAACCTCGACCTAATCAAACGAAACTAAATTAAAGAAATACTAAGGGAAAAAGCTTTCAGTAGGAAAAAGTACACGTGCAAAAGATGAGGAAATCGTTTGTTACGTGGATAGAAACCTATCGTCACATAGAGAAATCGTTAGCACGCGGACAAAATCTATTGGTGCACCAGCAAAAATCGTTTGGTAAGTGTACAGAAATTGACTTCCTATAAATGCTCCCCAAAAGGTGTCAAGTATTACAAAGGAACTCTTTACCAAATTTTTTACTTACAACTCTTTTACATTCGCATTATATTTTCTCTCCATACACTTACCCTCGTGTCAACGGTTAAACTAGGAGATAACACCAACCTATTTTTGTAGTTAACCAAGTTGCAGAAGTGGTTGACACTATCTTGTTTTAGTAAGGAAGTTGAGAAGCCATGTCAAAATAACTCTATTGATGCTGTTTGTTGAAATTGGACATAAAACCTATGACTAGACCACGAACTAAAAGCGAGACAAAATTAGGTGAAAGTATGTCACCATGACTTAGTTTAATACCTTGGAGACCTAAATGGGGGCCAATGATGGACTTCTTACTTAGTAAGGCTCATAGAACAGTCGAACCGGCACATAAACTACATGCAGTTCCACTGGGAAATCCTCATGTGTAAACCATCTTTAGTAACACAATCAGTTGCCCAACATACTATGGTAGATTAGTGGATATCTTTGTCTAGTATGCACTTTAGCTAACATGGGTGAGGCTGTATCCAGTGCCTGACGTTGTTTTACTAATCCTTTCTCCCGACATTAAGAGAGAGGCTAGAGATTGGATAACAACTTTGGCTTCTCGATCGATCAAACCACTTGATGAGCACTCTCGAAATTTTATGATGCACTACTTGACTAGCAAGAAAAAAATGAAGACATCCATCAGATTGATGCAAGTTGTCCAAGAAAAGGACGAGTCATTGCAATACTATTTGACCAGATTCAACAGAGTCACAGTAGGAATCAAGGATCTTCAAATATCAACTGTCATCCTCATAATAAAATAGTACATCGAATTGGTTCAAAATGTCCCTTTCAAAGAATCCCTATAAATGATGCATGAGTCGCTGAGAAAAGAATAGAGATAAATATATGGATGTATAAGAGGCGTACATAGTCAAAAAAGAATCTTTGTGAGTATAGGGAGCCTAAGATCTACAAGAGAAAGTTACATAATGGGTGAAATTCAATTGATAGTATAAACATGAAAATAATCATACAATCAAGGATAATGCCCGTGGTCGATTTAATAGACAGTAAAAGGAAGATACTAGGACTTTCACTCCTTTAAACACTTTACGTGCTAAGGTGTTGATAGAAATCCTATGAGTAGCTTAGATCCATGATTGACCCTGTCAAAAAAATAGACTAGAAGAAATATTGTCACATTCGTAGAGACTATGGACATGACACTGATAGTTGCCAATTGAATGAGGAGATCGAATGTTTGTTGAGAAGAGGGTTTTTACCTTAGTACATGAAAAATGATTATGGAAAAGAAAAAAGTTGATGAACACCCCCACCTCGCTGGGAAAAGTGATAAATGTAATTGTGCAAGGAATAGTGGCAAGTTGAGATTTCAATTCTAAGATAAAAATCATGTTCGCTCTAGTGATGCCTGCTTCCCTCTAAAAATGTGAGATTCATGGAGACATCATTTTCGAAGAAGAGAAATTGGAAAGCGTGACTTATGTGTTGTGGTCAAGTGCACTACTAAACAATCAATCACCTAACAAAAGGAAGGTAAAACAATTTATGCCAGAACATCACCTCGACAACGGATCACCTCGCAACTTTATGATCTTTTCAACCCAAAAAGTTCATGCATTATGTGGATATTCATAAATGGACTTGGAGGACTATTATTATACCTATGCTATGGAGGTTTCAAATTATGCCCATGTGGCACCAGTTAGCAAGCTCAATCAGGCTCGCGCTCTACATTATTGTCTAGCCTGATCAAGTCGAGGTGTTAAGGACCGCAGCTTTACTTAGCGCCTTGACACTATCGCAGTCGTAGTTTGCCTAACTTCGACCGCACATTGTAAATATTACTTCAAGTTGGGAGGATGGGCGAGAAGAGTATCTCAGTCATGTAATTTAGTAAGGGTTTTAAGAGAAATGAACCTTTTTTTGTGCACTATTCGATTAGAGGAGATCAAAGAGGCGAATGGTCCTATTCCAAAACCCGTTAAAAGGCTTATTCAGGAATTTGAGGATATCGTGTCGAACGAATTACCAAAGAAATTACCACCAAGAAGGACGATTGATCAAGAGATTGAACTTATTCCAGGCGCCAAACCTCCCGTCAGGGCACCATACCGTATGTGTCAGCCTTAGCTTAAAGAGCTTAGAAAGCAATTGAAAGAAATGTTGGAGAGTGGAATCATTGTGCCTGCGAAGTCGTCATACGGAGCTCCTGTATTGTTTCAGAAAAAGGGCGATGGTTCTCTTAGAATGTGTTGTGACTATCGAGCCTTGAACAAGATTACTGTAAAGAATATCTATCCTATTCCACTGGTTGCGGATTGCTTCGATCGACTGAGTCGAGCGAAATATTACACAAAAATTGATCTTAGGTCCGAATACTGGTAAGTTCGGATTAAGGAGGGCGACGAAGCAAAGACTACGGTGGTAACCAGATATGGAGCCTTTGAATTTAAAGTGATGCCTTTTGGTTTGACAAACGCTCCAGCAACATTTTGTACTATGATGAATCAGGTACTTCACGGGTTCTTAGATGATTTTGTCGTGGTGTACTTGAACGACATAGTAATCTACAGCGAGACATTAGAGAAACATGTCCAACATGTGAGGTAAGTTTTTAATCGGCTACGGGAGAATGAACTTTATGCCAAGCCGTCTAAATACTCGTTTGCTCAAACATCTATCAGTTTCTTGGGTCACATCATTGAACAGGGTAAAATCCGCATGTATTCGAAGAAGGTTACAGCCATCAAAGATTGGCAATCACCAAAAATCGTACATGATGTACGTTCATTTCTTGGGTTATGCAATTACTATCGAAGATTTGTGAAAGACTAATCAGAAATTGCACTGCCACTTACCGAATCGACAAAGAAGGATAAGGATTGTGATTCGTCATCCCAATGCCAAACTGCTTTTGAAAAGTTGAAGAAGTCCATGTGGATGAACCCGGTTTTAGCCTTACCGGATATGACCAAACCATTTGAAGTTCATACAGATGCTTTAGATTTTGCACTTGGTGGAGACTTCATGCAAGAAGGACATCCGGTAGTATAAGAGAGCCGAAAGTTAAACCAAACAGAACGTCGTTACTCGGCACATGAAAATGAATTGTTGGCAGTAGTCCATTGTCTCAGAGGATGGCGTCACTATTTGCTTGGGTCTCCATTTATTGTGAAGACGGATAACACTGCAGTTAGTCACTTCATGTTCCAACCAAAACTATCGAGCAAGCAGGCTCGTTGGTAGGAATTTCTTTCAGAGTTCAATTTTATGTTAGAATATCGTCCCGGATCTAGTAATCATGTTGCTGATGCTCTTAGTCGACGGGCCGATTTGGCTGCCATTTGCTCCGTAGCTGCTATTTCAGGGAGCACCATCTCCATGAACACTAGAGACCAAATTCGGCACTTATGGAGAAGGACCGGGCTACTCAATATTTGGTCGACCTCATCAAGTAGGGTAAAACTCGACAGTTCTGGCTCGATGGAGAACTAGTGAAGATAAAGGGAGACCACCTATATGTTCCTAAGGGTGGAGATTTGAGGAATTCACTGGAATTCACTAATTATAGAATGCCATGACACGATTTGGGCAGGGCATCCCGGAGAGAAACACACTTTTGCACTACTACAATGTGCATACTACTGACCTTAAATGGGGGAAGACATTGCAACCTATGTAAAAACCTGTCGTATTTGTCAGCAAGACAAGGCAGATCATCAAAAAAGGCAGGCTTGTTGAAGCCTCTTTCCGTCCCAACACGGCCATTCGAAAGTGTATCGATGGACTACATTATTGGGTTGCCAAAAGTTGAGAATTTTGGCACTATCATCGTCGTGGTGGACCGTCTATCAAAATATGCAACTTTCATTACAGCGCCTAAGTATGTATCCGAGGAAGAGACAGCTCAACTCTTCTTCAAACATATTGTCAAAAACTGGGGACTGCCTAAGGATATCGTCAGTGATCGAGATCCTCGTTTCACTGGCATATTTTGGACTGCGTTGTTCAAACTTCTTGGTTCAACTTTGAGCATGAGTTCTAGTTTTCACCCACAATCTGACGGACAGACGGAGAGCTTCAATTCTATGCCAGAAGAATATCTTCGGCACTTTATCTCCACTTCGCAGAAAAACTGGGTAAAACTTTTGGATGCGGTTCAGATTCGCTTCAATGCCCAAAAGAGTTCTTCTACCAATAAGAGTCCTTTTGAGATTGTTACTGGCTAGCAACTGCTATTCCCTTATACAGTGGATATCGAACGAAGTACCAAGTCCCCTCAAGCAAAGAACTTTTCTCAAGAGTGGAAATGAAATATTGAAATTGCTCGGAGTTATATGGATAAAGCTCAAAAAGGGTATAAAAAGGCTGCAGATCTAAAGCGTCATTTCATTGAATTCAATGTTGGAGATCTGGTAATGGTTAAACTTCCTGACATAAATCTTTACAAACCAACAAGAGGGAAGGACTCAAGATTGACGCCAAAATACATTGGACCATTACCCATCGTGAAGAGGATTGGAAGAGTTGCATATAGAGTTGAACTCCCTTCATGGTGTAAAATCCACAAGGTCCTTCATGTTAGTGTGTTAAAGCCATACTTTGCAGATAAGAAGGATGAATCTAGAAATGAGCTAAAGCGACTTGTGTTTGAACTGAAGAAAGTTGCTGAAACTATTCTTGACCATCGAATTACTCGAGCTTCTAGAAAAGATCATCATGAGTACTTGGTCAAATGGATTGGATGCAGCAGCGAGGAGAATACTTGGGAAAGAGAAAAAGATCTCGGAGCCTTCAAACCATTAATTGAAGCATATCATGCATTGATGGCACCGAGGACGTCGCTAAAACAAATGGGGGAGAATGTTAAGGACCGCAAATTTACTTAGCCCGTTGACACTATCACAGCCGTAGTTTGCCCAACTTCAGTCGCACATTGTAAATATTACTTCAAGTTTGAGTTGTAATTTTCTTTTCATTGTAATAGTTATTTCAGGTTGTAAAATAGCTCTGATATTAGTAAACGTTTAGTATGATTCCTTGTCTTTTAAACGTCTACTCCTGTCACTTAGATGTTTGTTTCGAATGCTATTATAGGGGGTATTAGTCATTCAAAAATCTTTCAAGCTCACTGGTATCCGCCCCCTGCACCAGCAATTGTAATTTTCTGCTTTCGTCAATTGTAATATTCAGTTTTCATCCATCAATGTTCAATTTACTTTTAACGTATTCAAATTCTCTATTGTAAACTTTCTACAAAATTGTAATCAAATTTTCTTTCGTCCCGACGCGATCGAAGAAAGGTGGAAGGTAGTCTAGGAGAGCAGATTACTGCCGCACGGTGTCCCTTTCTGTGCCAAGAAGAAAGGCACCCCATGAAACGAGGTCATATTAAGGTGCATAAGTAATGCATTACCTCTAACCCTCTATGACCTAGGCATGCTATAACCCGTTGCAAAAATGATTCGAGGCAATTAGCCTTTGTAGAAAGAAAACATTTCCTACTTCATCTCTTTCGAGAGATCATTCGTACAAGATCTTATAATTGATTGATATGATACTACTACAATAGACGACTAAACGTTCAACTCGTCAATTTACTTTTTAGAGATCAGTTTTAGGCTCTAGGGTAGCAAATTTTCAAAAACCTTAAGCCCTTGCTTGGACTCAATCCTCCAAAAAATATATTTTTTTCAAAACTTATTTTGAACCGCATTTACTCCCATACGTAAATTAAAAAAAAAAATCTTATTTTTAAACTACACTTCTAAAAAATCAATATTCCAAAATATATTTTCGCTAAAAATCTAATTTTGATGAGCCCAAACAGGGCTATATGCCACTCAGCCTACGATTGAAGGAGTGACACATGGGAGAAGATGCATCGGTCATAGGGTTGGCAATTCGGCTCGGCCCTTAATGCCACGAGCTCCGACTCGGCTCGTTGAAATTTGGCGAGCTCAGCTCGGCCCACGAGCTCGTGGGCCGAGCTGAGCTTCGGTTCGTGGGCTCGCCTATTTTTTTTTAAATAAAGAATATAGTTTTAAAAATAAAAAGTGTTAAAAAATACATATAATTTAACGAAAACAAGTTTTTATTTTTTTTTTATTTATATCATATTGTAATTTGTAATACTTTTTATAAAGTATAAAATATTTATATAACGAAAACGAATTATTTTTTGAAATACATTTATAAAAAATATATTTTTTTGATTTCTTTTTAAAGTTAATAAAGAATATAGTTTTAAAAATAAAAAGTGTTAAAAAATACAAATAATTTAACGAAAACAAGTTTTTATTTTTTTATTTATATCATATTGTAATTTATAATAATTTTTATAAATTATAAAATATTTATATAATGAAAATGAATTATTTTTTGAAATACATTTACAAAAAATATATTTTTTTGATTTCTTTTTAAAGTTAATAAAATGTAAACCATCCTCCTTTATCCGGGTTTGGGACCGACTACATCAATTTTAAGTGGACGGAGTTAAAAATCGTACACGAACAACTTGTTGTAACGTGTACAATTTTTTAAAGAAAATTAAATTTAACGATTAAAAAATAAAAAAATTTGATTAATATAATTAAATCAAATTTCACTTACCTGACGACATGTAATTTCAGCGTATTTATCTTGTAGTCGAAAATGAGCGTCCTGCCAATCCTTCACAAACATTAACGCTTCCAAAATATCTTCTTTCAGTCAGCTCCTGACATCGGTCAAAACCCTTTTACTTGCACTAAAAGCAGACTCCGAAGCAACGGTGCTAACCGGAGGTGTCAATGGATCTTTCTTAATTGCAAAAACAATTGGCCAACGTCTTTCATACTTTCGCCAGAATTCAATTATTTCTTCTGAAGTTTTTTTAATTGTTCTGTCTGTTAGCATATTATGATTGAAATAATCAATTAATTCGGCAGGCATCGCATTTTGAGTTTCGACCGATATTTGATGAGATGCAGATGTAGATGACATGGCACTAGATGAACACATTGCAGTTGCATCATATTTAAATGTATTAATGCCCTGAAATAAATTCATTATTTCCGCAGCATCTTCTTCAATTTCAGCAGAAGAAGTAGGTGCAGCAAAGGGTACCCGACTAACATTCGCACCCATTCTTTCCGCATATAAATCATACTGTTCACATAATGTTTGCTCTAAATTCTTTTAGGTGATAGGTGTATCAAGTATTAAAACTTTATTGATTCGATCAATTACGTATTTAGTTCTCGAAATATTATATCGGGGGTCCATTACGCATGCTAAAGGAAATAAAGTACATAGTTCTTCCCAATATTTTCTAAACTTTAATTCCATAACAATTAAAATTTCACTAAAAGTATGATCATTTTTATATTTATGGAATGTTCTTGCAATTATATAAAGACGTTTAAACACCATACAGCTTGTGGGATAATAAACGCCGAATAAAATCTTTGTGGTCTCATAAAAAAATGTCAAAAATCGTTTAACTTTCAAAACTAAAATCCAATCGGATTCATTTAACATACCATCGTCATCACTTCTAACATGTCTATTGTTATAAAAGTCAGTTATTAAATTTTCGAAATCTTCACATGATTTTAATAGCAAGTATGTAGAGTTCCATCTATGACCTACGTTGCTAACAAATGTTTTAGCAGTCATCACCCCTAGTTCGGCACAAAAATCTTCAAATGTTTGTTTTCTACTATGAGAAATCGTAATATATACTAATGCATTCCTAATCATTTGAAGTTCATCCTTTATATGTTTTAAACCATCTTGCACAATTAAATTCAAGATATGACACACACAACGAATATGAAACAAATACCCACCAAAATCAGATTGAAGTGTCCTACACAATTTATCAACGACTACTTTATTAACACTAGCATTATCAAAAGTAAAATATCGAATTTTAGTCTCACAATGATATTCTCTAACAATACTGATAATAGCATTATATATATTATTAGTATTGTGAGGAAATTCAATAATTCTAAAAGCAATAAATTTCTTATGCATGCACCAAAGTGGGGCTATATAGTGTGCGGTTGCAGCTATATATGCTCTTTTATTAACCCCTTCCCATATATCAGAAGTTAAGGATATAACACCCCATATTGTTGCAAATCCATAATTAATTGTTGTTTTGAATTATTGAAATAATTTATTGTATCGGCACGAAGAGTATTTCGACTTACCCCAACGTACCTCGGTTGTAGATATTCTTTCATGAATGAGACGAAGTGTCGGTTGTCTGCAATAACTAGAGGCAACTCAGTGGCGGCAACAAATTTCACCATTTCGGTTCGAGTATCGTCCTTCGAATACACCCATGTGGATAGCGGTGAAGTTGTAGAACCGGTGCCTGGACTGCCAAATTGCAATTGTGTTTGACTAGTTGGAAGAAATCCATGTCTGGCTGCACATGATTTGTAGTGGCGGTTGAGATGAGTGGTACCAATTCTTTTTTGCCATGTCAATCTTTGTTGGTAGTAATTATATACCACTTTAGATTCTGTAAGGCCATCAACAACTTTTTCCGTTTAAATCAACTTAAAGTGATCCCAACATTTTACTTGTTTTTTGGCCTTTCGCTTTCCCCTCGCATCTGGGATATTTAATTGTTGATCTTCATCTTCATGTTCCGCTTCGAGAACGTTAATATCATCCAAATCAATTGGATTGTGGCTTCCCTGACCGTGAATGTGAACATATTCAGGTATCGGTATGTCATTTAGACCAGCAAATTCATTTGGAAATTGACTTTGCGGCGTCCTAGGCGATTCTCCATGATGTAGCAGTGGCTCACATCCTGTATCGAACAAACTCTCAACAAATGAACGTTGATCCATTTCTGTGATTGTTTATGAAGAAATCTTGACTAGATGAATATAAATGTAGTGAGATTGTGAGAATTGAGAATTGAGAATTGGATAAATTGAAATTGTAACTAATAAACTGTAAAAATTGAATTAATATTGTATATTTTACAGCACAAGAGAGTAAAAACTCGATAATTGATATAATAAAAGAGAGTTGAAAGGGTTGTAATCTTGGAAGAGCAATTGATATGAAAAAAATCTTTGGAGGAAGAGAGTATTTATAGTAGAAAAAGGGGGGGGGGGGAATAAAATAAAATTCAGTGACGAGCCGAGCGGGCTCGGCTCGCCTCCCGGCGAGGCCCGCTCAACTCGTGCTCGTGATTTCACGAGCTCGAGCCGCCCACGAGCCTCTTTTCCAGGCCAGGCCCAATTGACATCCCTAATCGGTTATAAGAATGATGCTACATGTCTTTTTCGTCCAATGGTCTATGTAAGGTTGTTTTCTCTCATTTCTGGTTATTTTTCTTAAACCTCCGGTACCCAAATGTTAATGTGGTTCACGTTTTTCAATCATTCCACACCCAAATATACTCGTACAAAATTGATTGGCTTGATCGTCGAGTGCACATGGTTGCCTCCACCACTTTCGGGGAACGCTTCTACATCTAAATATATGTTCGAGTGAGCATGAACTTCTCTATGTGGACGTGAGTAGAGCCAAAATTCGTTAACCTCGTCATCCATATAAAAATCGAGGTCAATAATGTACACACATGATGACAAACCAGTAGTGGTGAGTGGCATAGCAAATTTGATTCAAGAGGGTAATAGGGACTTACCCGATGAGCGTGAAAATGAAACATGATTGAAACAGAAACACAAAGTTAAAAATCTAAAGGCAACCTAGTCAACACGGCCAACAACAAATATTTAATGAATTTATGTGTGACAACGACTTTTTTAAGTTTTTAACACGTAAATTCATAAATGAGCAAGTGGGTAGTTGAGCAACCGACTTTCTTGGGCATTTACTTTCACTCTGAATATTTTAAACAAGAAAAGTCTAAACGTTGTACATCAACAAATTGACTAATAATATTTTTCAGGTATTATTATTCGAAGGATTAATCTATTCCAAAATTTCAACGTTTAATTCTATTTCGAGAACTTCGCTACGTGTGCGCCATGCTCCACTCATGTGAGAGGGCGGCAATATTCCTCGTAACAAAATCGTGAAAAGAGACGAATAGAATAGTTGTTTTATATTAATTAGTCAACAACTTTCTGTCTAAGGAAGTTTATGGTCGTCCTACTACGTGTAAATTCAACGTTAATGATTGCATGATTTTTACGAATATTTCTTATAGTCTTCTGTTCCATTTATATAGGTCGATTTTTTTAATATTATTTTCTTATTCTAATTGTATAGTTCTTTTTTTTATTGAGAATATTTTGTTCTATTTGTTTACTAAGACACCCTTATTTAATTTGTCTAATTATAACTAATTTTTTCCACTTAATCTTGAAATTGTATAAAATATAAATAAGGATAAATTATAAAAGCTTTTGATAAAAATTGATTTTTCAACAATATTAAATAAGATTTCTTAATTCGTGTGAAAAATAAAATAAATCTATATAAATGAGACAAAGAGGGTATTAACATTTTAAAGAAATAATGCCATTGTAATTTTTTAATTTCTAACTCGCGCCACTAAACCGTAGAATATTTATTTTAAATAATAGTTACCTACTTAACTTTAAAATAAATGTTTTTTTTTTTAACTTCAAATATTTTTCAATGTACTTTTTTAAAATCACACCAATTTCCCTTATGTCAAATTTTATGAAAATTTTGGAGTCCCTCTATTTTTAAAATTAACTGCAAATTTTAAAAATTCAGGGGTGTATTTTTTATGTTTTAATTATTTATTTGAAATTCATTTATACTTTTTCGAAAATTTTGAAAGTATATATTCATCATTTTATAGCTTTAAATAAAAAAATAGATAAAAAAAATGATGATTTTTACAATAAAATGTGAAAATAAGGATGAAAACGTTAAAAAATGAAAGATATTGACGTCTTGCACATTAATATTGAAATGTGGAGATTTTGTGCTAATTACCCTTTTAATAATTTATTTGGATTCATTTGTACTTTTTTTAACTTTGAGAGTGTAATTGTAATTTATTCTTAAAATTTTTTATTTTTAATATTTTGTTTTATTTAAATGAAAGCTAGAAACGTCTTTGTGCTAATTATCCGAGTTAATTGTTCCAATGATCATTGAATTTAGATCAGGTCAATGTCTTTAATTAGTCACTGAAATTTAAAGTATCAAATTTTGGTAACTGAATTTAGGTTAATGTCTTCAATTATTTACTGAAATTTAAAATATCGAATTTTGATCACTAAACTTTAAAAAATGTTGTACATTACTCACTGAATTTTAAAAAATGCTGTACATTATTGTAAATTCGATATTTTTCAAAATTCAACAATTATGTTAGTGAATAACGTATGTCATATTTTAAAGTTCAGTGGTCAAAATTCGATATTTTAAATTTCAGTGAGTAATCGAAGACATGGACCTAAATTTAATGGTCAAAACTTGACATTTTAAATTTCAGTAATTAATTGAAGACATGAACCAAAGTGACCATTAAACAATTAACTCTAATTATCCAAATCTCTGGGTGGGAAGAGTAATTAGACCCCGTTTGTTTCCCATTTTTTTCATTAAAATGAAAAATATGATCGTTATTCATCAAATCAAACCATCAAATTTGAATTTATATTTCTTGTGCGGAGTTCATAACGACTATATTTTTCATTCTCATTTTTATATTAAGAGCCTATTTGTGAGTGATTTTTTTTCCAAAAAATTAATTTTTGACTGTTATTTCATATTTGACTTCTTTTCTCACAGATGAACCCCACTTTTCCTTTAATGGTCAAAAAAATAATTTTCAAAATCCCTCCCAAACAGGCTCTAACGTGTACTAAACCGGGTTTAGTTATCCCAATCCTCGAATACGACGTCCTTATGGACCCTATCCATATTCCTTGTGGTTGATCTTGTAAATTGCTATGAAGTGAACGAGGAATCAATCATACTCGCCGCCGACGCGGACATGTCAAACGTCGCTTCCAAAGTCGCCGTCATAGGCAGCGGGAGTAAGCGGTCATCCCTGCTCGAGTTTCTTCTCTTTGCTTAAAATATGAACGATCAGCATATTTATAATAAAATAATCAAACGGTTAAAATTTAAATGAATATTTATTAATTTATCACGTCTGAGCTAGTGGTATCTTAAAATTTCCAGTTTCAGGAACTGTGTGTGCATCGATTCTGGCAAAAAACGGAATTTCAGTCACCATATTTGAGTCCGCTAGAGGACCTGGGGGGCGGATGTCTCAGCGCAGGTATTTTCATAGTCACCATTGGTAATTACATTTTGAAGAATTTTCTTTCTGAAAGGATTTTTTAGAGAAATTGCCGAAGATGGGAGGGAGCTATTATTCGACCATGGCGCGCCATATTTCTCGTTGAATGCTAGCAGTTCTGAGGTGCAGAGCCTGGTCAATGATTGGGAATCAAGAGGACTTGTGGCTGAGTGGAAAGCAAAGTTCGGTTCATTTGATTGTGGCGCCAAAAAGTTCCTCAAAATTGAAGAGGTTAATCAATAATCTTCACTCTAAAAAATCAACTACCAGCGTTTATGTTTTTTTATATGTTTAATTTACTCAAATGGATAATGATATATAGCTATTCACTTTATTATTATTTGCCTAGAAGGCTCTTTGTTTTGAAGTTTCTCCACTGGTGCAATCCCTTTTCTTCTTTCTTGAAGCTATTAAATGCACCAAAATAGAACACAACAGCTTCAAATGCTGATGAGTATACGATATCCTAGTCATTCAACTGCTAGTTCTAATTATTTTACCTTTTGACTTGCTAAAAAGTAAAAACTAGAACATTGATGCATGATATAAATGATTATATCATTTCAAAAGTTATAGAACCTAATAAATTTATTGTATCTGTTTGCTTGATAGGCGTACTAGTTTGTTATATTTGAGCATCTGCCTATCGGTTATTATTGTTGTAATTGACCCCTGGCCGAATCATGTGTGGTCGTCACTCTATATATCAAAGAATTATAATATATCAAGCTGACTGACTCCTGAAGTTTAATTGAAATTTAGAAAGGAGTAATCAAGAAATATGTCGGTGTACCTGGGATGAATTCTATCTGCAGAGCATTGTGCCATGAGTCTGGTATGCAACCAGTGTTGATAGTTCAGTTTTTGAGTGGTATTTATCAATGCCAATCGTTCATTCTAAACATTTGACGGTTGCCTGATATACTTCTCTTTCAGGTGTGGAAAGCAGGTTTGGGTTGGGTATTGGGAGGTTGGAGTGGCTTGATAATGATGATTCATGGTCCTTGATGAGTTTAGATGGACAAGAACTTGGTAAATTTAAGGGAGTGGTTGCGTCAGACAAAAATGTATTTTCCTCCAGGTTTACTAATGTCACAGGACGACCACCACCTATTGGTATATAGTCTTTCTTCATTACCTCGTCTAGCGTCTTTGAGTCTGGTTGTGTTTTCATTTCCTCTTTTTGTCAGTTAGGGAACTATGTTGATACTCTCAATTTTATTGCTATTACTGACTGCAATTATTCCTACTTACGTTGTGTGACTTTCTCCATTCAGATCTGAATGTGGTTTCAGATGTGGCCTTTAAGTTGAAAGAAATTCCAGTTATTTCGTGCTTCGCTCTTATGTTGGCATTTGAACAGCCTTTGTCATCAGTAAGTGTGTATTTGTACACCATTTATTATGAGTGAGATCTTTTTACCAGACTTCCCAAATCAGTTAATAGTGTTTACCTTTGATGTTTCCTGATTGAAAAATCGTTTCATTTCAGATACCAGTAAAGGGCTTTTCGTTCAAGAACTCTGAAGTTCTAAGCTGGGCTTATTGTGACAGCAGCAAGCCAGGACGCTCTACCACTACGTATGTGTTCATTTAGCAATAGCAGCATTCTACTAGATTTTGAAAACTGGAGATTGCTTATCCATTTAAAACACGTTCATAGCATGCTTCTCCTTTCTTCATTCTTGTGTAGCGAATGCTGGGTGCTGTATTCTACACCAGAATATGCAGAGCGTATTATTGCCCAAACAGGACTTCAGAAGCCTTCTAGTGCAGTATTAACAAAAGTAGCAGAGGAACTGTTTCAGGAATTCCAAGGCACTGGGCTTGATATTTCACAGCCATTTTTCAAGAAAGCCCATAGATGGTTGGTATTGAATATTCTCTGGTTATTTATGGCTATTTTTGGTTTTTGCATGTTTGACTATCTGAAACAAGGAATGTTTTTCCTTCCAAAGGAAATATATGCTAAAAAAAGAAAAAAAGAGGGAAGGATAAACCCAACTCTTTTTCTAGTTTATAAACTTCTAGATTATCAAGAATGTGTTGCGTCCTGGATATTCAGATCAGTGTCATATCTAGATGAGCTTATGAATTATACCGCAAGGACCTATTTTCTGATGAATGTACGAATGACGAATGGAGGTACTAAGCGGTACCGACCTTAGCTACCAAATAATCAAAGTTGGAATTGACACTATGAGTTTGAACAAGCAAATTAATATGACTGGCACGTGTTTCTTTCTCATGTTTGGAGCTAAACTTTTTGGTATATTTCTTACGAATTTTTGTTTCATGGTGTTCTTTTCTTTTGCTTCTGTTGTCCTGTTAAGTTATTCAAAGCTGCATGCCTGTAACTGCAATCGTGCTTCTAATAAATCCTGTAAAATCCGATTTGACTTTTTCCTGGCAATACACGTCTAGGATACAATGATTTCATTTTTCCAGTTAACGTTGTATTCAACAATAGCTAAAAACGTGTATAGAGAACGTTAAAAATTATAGGTGTATGAGCCATGTACACCATATGGAGCTCACTATTATCTGAAAGTTTGTCTCGTGTTAGTGAAGAAACTGAATTCCATTTTTAGATTAGTGGCCTCTTTCAGCAAGTACTTATTGATGAACTCTGTTTCTGCTCCTCAGCACTAGAAATTACAAAGCAAAGAGGTGGTGACTACGTTTAGGTGCTGAACTTTTTTGTTTGATAACTCGTGCAAAGCTAAAACGTGAAATGATATTGGCATAAATGAGCTACTCGTGTCTCTTGAGAATTTGAGATGAACATGATTTGAGTCCTAAAAGTATTCTCATTCTGAGATCTCTCATAATATGTATTTTGAAAATGTCTTTCTCATGTAAATACATATAATATCCAGGGGGAGTGCTTTTCCAGCTTCCAGCATTATTACGAGGGAGGAGAAATGCGTTTGGGACTCGAAGAAGAGGCTAGCGATTTGTGGAAATTTTTGTGTTAGTCCCAATGTGGAGGGTGCAATATGTAGTGGCATTGCTGCATCTTCACAGTTCACTGAAATGCTTAGTTCCTTGTGATGCAAAACAAATACACATTATCAATATGCATTTTGTGGTCATTATCATCATCCTGATTGATCAGAAGATTGGTTTTGCTGCAATGAAGATTATTTCAAAGTCGCCTTATGCTGGAATGGGAAGAATGATAGTAAGTGTTCTTGGTTATTAATGTTATCTTGATGATATAGATGAGTATAAAAACGATAGGGATTTTATTCTCACCGTCCTCTTCTTATGGCCACAGAGCTATATTCATTTATGCAATAGCTATAGTATTTGGTCTCAGAAATAAAATTATAAGTTGTTGAATTATAATGCGATAAAAATAAGTGACGAATAAGTAGATGATTTTTGGGTGTCCCTACGAAATAATGAAAAGGTAACGTAATTGTTAGAATTAATCCTCTGTCAGGAGCGATTTTTAAGCAAAAATTTGACCATTATAAAGTATACACGATATCGTACAGCCACAATAATTTAGTGCTTTAAAAAAGTATATAACCAGAAATGCCCTTTGTATTATGCTGTATGCCATGGTGGGTGTAGGGCTTTTATGGAGGGCTATTGTAGTAAATATCACGTGCATGAATTGAAGGAAGGCAGTCTTATCGCGACTATTATGAAACTATGTCTTATATTTAATGATCAAAGTTTTGTTTAAAATTCTATAAAAATAGTGTTGGAGATGACTTATAAAAAGGATTATGTAAGGGTTGGTTTTTGATATATTTGTTTAACTAGTTTTAACCTGCAAGAGCGTGATCAAAACACAATTTATATGAATGAAAATTTGGACAGAGTTTCAGTATAAAGATTACGCAAAACAAGGATTAAGAATAAGTAGAAATAGAGAATAATCTAAGGCGAGACGTTATCTCTTTCCTTAAGACAAATTGTTTCGCTACGGTGCTCACGGTAAATGGTACTTGTCTCTCAAAATACAATGGATTAACAACTTGTGGTAGCAGCACTTCAAACCATAAGAAATCGACTAACTTTTGACAGAATTTCCCCTATACAAAGGAAATGTATGAAATGCTATGGAATTAGAAAGGAGAGAATTGCAAGAGAAGAATGAATGCTCAATATAATTTGTGTACCTAAAATCATGTTCAAAGTGTTCTATTTATAGATGTAGAAAGGGTGCAAATGAAGTAGTGTGGGTCAAAACGTGCATCCTTTAAAAAAAGTTGCAACACTTGGTCAAAACCTGCATCCTTTCGAAAAGTTGCAACATTTTATTTCTTTCAACTTTGGTCCGCAATTTCTCATTCATTCGAAATTGATTTCGAGATTTCAAATATACCACGACGATCTACTCGACGAGTAGAATAAGTTGGTCTATTTACTTTTATAATTTGACCATCGGATCAAGTCTAAATATTTGGTTAAAGTTGACACGTAGTCACACCTTTTCATTTTCCACTTTTACACACCTTTTCATTTTTCAATTTTTGGTTAATAATTTGAACAAATTCCTACAATCCCCCCACATGAATGGAAATTCGGGTACGCATATGCAAATGCGATGATATGATGCAATGTAGAAGGGTGCGAAAAAATACTGCATTAGGGATGGTGGCTTCTAGCCTTGAATCTCCCTTAGTAAAATACTATCGGACTTACTCGGCTAATTGGTGAACAATAGGCCTTGAACCGCTCAGCCTTTGGTGTCAGTCCAGACAACAGTACTCACACAAATATCTTCCCTATTCTGTATTTAGTTCTCATGACTTGATTCATTTTGGCCCGGAACCCTTCTTGGTTTCATAAGTGTTTAGAGATTTCAAATCTTAAACAATTCTTATTGAAGCGGCCCCACTTCACACTTACATAGGTGACCTCCTATTAAGAGTATTCTGCCCTACTCCACTTAACTAAATCAAGATGTAGGAATCATTAAAAAATAATCTCAGTATATATTCACTCTGCAGAAAGCACTTTAGTATCATAGGAATGATTTAGGAATTCTAATTTCCTAAGTGCTTTATGGAATTTTCACAACTTAGTTGTCCCTTTGAACCAAGATCTTGGGATCTCCAGTCAACAAGGTAGGGTTATCATTGCAAAAACTCTTACGTAGTAGGCTTTATCTCATTCCTCTCGATAGGCAACGCACTTGATTTCTAGACAAATTTTTCGTAAGTGGATCCGCAATAATCTCCTTTGATTTCACATAATCTATGGAGATAACGCCATTTGAGATCAGTTTCTTAATGGTGTTGTATCTACAACGAATATGTCAAGACTTACCATTATACATACTGCTTCGAGCCCTTCCAATTGTTGATTGACTATCACAATGTATACTTATCACAAGTACTAGCTTGGGCTAACATGGAACATCTTCTAAGAAATTTCGAAGTCATTCTGCTTCTTCTCTAGCTTTGTCCAAAGCAATAAACTCATATTCCATCGTTGATCGAGCTATGCACGTTTGCTTTGTTGATTTCCATGATACAGCAGCTCCACCAATAGTGAATACATAACCACTAGTGAACCTGGAATTTTTCATATCGAATATCCAATTCGTATCACAATATCCTTCTAGTACCGCAGGATATTATGTGAAACGTAATCCATAGGTTAAAGTATGCTTCAAGTACCTTAGAACTCTCGTTAAAGCTTTCCAATGATCACGGTTTGAATTACTTGTAAATCTACTAAGTTTATTCATCGCAAAAGCAATATCTGGTCGAGCGAAGTTTGTAATATACATAAGACTGTCAATTATTTGCGAATACCTTAGTTGTGATATGTTTTCTCCCATATTCTTGACTAAATGCATACTCGGATCAAGAGGAGTTCTCGCAGAACTTTCCTCAAACACGTCAAACTTTTAAAGTACTTTTTTTATGTAGTGAGATTGTGAAAGTACAATTTCATCCTGCGTTCTAGAGATTTTAATCTCTAAGATTACATCTGTCACGCCCATATCTTTCATATCGAAATACTTTGTTAGCATCTTTTTGGTGTTAAACAACATTTCGTGACTATTGCCCATTATTAACATATCGTCCACATATAGACATATAATTACACAGGCATACGGTGTATGTTTAATATATATACATTTGTCACGTTCGTTGATTTTGAATCCATTTGACAACATTGTTTTGTCAAACTTTTGGTGTCATTGTTTAGGAGCCTGTTTTAATCCATACAAGGACTTAACAAGTTTACACACGTTGTGTTTTTGGTTAGGAGAAACGAACCCCTTAGGTTGCTCTATATAAATCTCCTCTTCTAACTCACCGTTTAAGAATGCTATTTTTACATTCATTTGATGAATATCAAAATTGTGTATTGCCGCAATTGCAATTAACAACCTTATCGACGTGATTCTAGTCACGAGTGAGTAAGTATCAAAGAAATCAAGTCCTTTTTTTTTGCCTATATCCTTTAGCAATCAATCTAGCCTTATATTTATCAGTGGATCTGTCAGTTTTCAATTTTTTTTTGAATATCGATTTGCATTCTAAAGGCTTGTTACCGAGAGGTAAATCAACCAACTCCCATGTATGATTTTGCATTATAAAATTTATCTCACTGTTGATAGCTTCTTTTCAATGCAGTGCTTTCGGTGTAGACATTGCTTCATCGAAAGTCTTTGGATCATCCTCCACCATATAGGTTAGAAAATCTGGGCCAAACGTCTTGGAAGTTCTAGCCCTTTTACTACGCCTTGGTTCTTCCTCATTTGAAATTCCATTGGTAGCTTTATGTGTTCTCTTGTTAGAACTCGTATTTTTCTTATCTTTGTAAGGAAAAATATCTTTAAAGAATGTCGCATTCCTTGATTCAATTATGGTCCCTTCGTGTACATCTTGTATTTCGAATTTGTGTACAAGAAATCGATATGCACTACTATTATTGTCGTATCCAATAAATATGCAATCTATCGTTTTAGGACTGATTTTCACTTGTTTAGGCTTAGGCACCTCAACCTTAGCCAAACACTCCCACACTTTCAAGTATTGGTAGGATGGAGGATGTCCTTTCCATAGTTCATATAGTGTCTCTTCCATTTTCTTAATATGTATTTTATTAAGAAGACTATTTGCCATTAAAACAGCCTCCTCCACATGTTTTGTGTAAACCTGAACTTATTAACATGACATTCATCATTTCTTTAAGTGTTCAATTTTTGCGTTCTGCACACCATTTGATTGAGGAGAGTAAGATGTCGTTGTTTGATGAACAATTCCATGTTCAGAACAAAAGTTTTCAAACGGTGCCCTATATTCATCTCTTCTATCACTACGAATATTTTTTATTCGTTTTTCAAGTTGTGTTTCAACTTCAGCCTTACAGGTTTTGAATGCATCTAAGGCTTGGTCTTTACTTCTCAAAATAAAGCCATCAAAATTTTGTACAATTATCAATAAATGTCACAAAGTATTTCTTACCACCTCGAGTTTGTACAAATTTTAGATCGCATATATCGTTATGGATCAATTCAAGAGGGGTTGTGTTCCATTGTATTGAATGGAACAGTGTTTTAGCTAATTTTGCTTCAACGCATATTTCACATTTATGATTATGATTGATTTTACGCGCTGAAATTAAACTTTGCCTCATTAGTTTGCGCAACGTTTTGTAATTCACATGTCCTAATCGACTATGCCACAAGCATGAAGGCTCAAACAAGTAAATGGAATTTATAGTTTTATTCATAACGATTTGCTTCGGTATAATTGTAAGAACATTGAACTTGAACATTCCATCACACATGTATCCTCTTCTTACATACATCTCATTCTTAGACAACCCAAATTTATCGGATACAAATACAAGTTTAAAACCATTCTTGCTAAGTAGAGACTCGGACACTAAATTCTTTCTTATATTCGGCAATATAGGACATTGTTAAGGACGAGTTCTTTCCCGAATGTCATCTTCAAAGTGACTTTGTCTTGTCTTTCAACTTTGGAACTTGCAAAATTTCCCATGTATAGTTGTTCCCCATTTAATTCTTGATAGTTGGAGAACATCCCCTTGTCCACACACACATGACGAGTAACGCCGGTGTCAATCCACCATTCTCTAGCATTCCAATCATGTTGCATTCGGACACTATTGCAGATAAACTCATTTTTTGCAGTTCATCGGATAGAGTGTTATTTGCAACCATGTGGGCTTGAGCATTTTTCTTTGGCTTTCGACATTCACTTGAACGATATCCAGCCTTGCCACAGTTGTAACAATTCCCATTGAACTTCTTAGCATTCTTGAAATTGTCTCTTCGTGGTGCATAATTAGGAGCATTTCGTTTCTTGCCTTTGGTTCCATTTCAAAAAAATTTGCACCATTCTGATCAATCGACATTCGTTCGATTTTTCGATTGTCCTCTTCAATTCTCAAGCGCACAATCAATTCTTCCAAATTCATTTCCTTGCGTTTGTGTTTGAGGTAATTTTTGAAATCTCTCCACATAGGAGGAAGTTTCTTAATAATGGCAGCCACTTGGAACGATTCACTCAATTCCATTTTCTCGGCGTGGATGTCTGTAACAAGACTTGAATCTCTTGCACTTGGCTAATTATGGTTTTGGAATCCACCATCTTGTAGTCCAAAAATTTGCCAACAATTAACTTCTTTGTTCAGGCATCCTCGGTCTTGTACTTTGTCTCCAAAGAATTTCATAGTTCCTTGGCTGATCCTTTGAATTGTGCACCCCATATAGTGCACTGTCCAATGCGTTTAGGATATAGTTCTTCTGTAGGAAGTTTGAGTGTTTCCATGCATCTAAAGCAATAATCAATTCACGATTATTTTCCCCTTCTTGTACAGCCGGTGCAGTTTCCTTTAAAAATTTAGCCAAATTAAGAGTGGTGAGATAAAACAATATCTTTTGTTGCCACCTCTTGAAGTCTACTCCTGCAAATTTTTCCTACTTTTCCCCATGTGGGATAGTAGTATTATGCAACGGTATGACCACGGGTGGTATTACATTATTGGAACCATTTTAACTTGACAAGTCCCGATGGTAGTTATTTTTGTTACACAAACAGAAGTTCAACAAAATGATGATAATATCGGTGGACGAACAGTACACAAAGTACTATTCAAACAAAGTAATGTTTGTCCACAACCAACAACAAAGACACAAAATTTGTCTTAAGATTGTTGGAGAAGACTTATAAAAATGGCTATGTAAGAGTTGATTTTTGATATATTTGTTTGACTAGTTTTAACCCGCAAGAGCGTGATTAAAAACACAATTTATATGAATAAAAATTTGGACAGAGTTTCGGTATAAAGATTACGCAAAACAAGGATTAAGAAGGAGTAGAAATAGAGAATAATCCAATGCGAGACGTTATCTCTTTCTTTAAGACAAATTACCCCACTACAGTGCTCACGGTGAATGACACTTGTTTCCCAAGATACAATGGATTCACAACTTGTGGTAGCAGCACTTCAAACCATAAGAAACCGACGAACTTTTGACAGAATTTTCCCTCTACGAAGGAAATGTATGAAATGCTATGGAATTAGAAAGGAGAGAATTGTAAGAGAAGAATGAATGCTCAATGCAATTGGTGTACCTAAAATAATGTCCATAAGGTTCTATTTATAGATGTAGAAAGGGTGCAAATGAAATAGTGTGGGTGTACCCAAAACCATGTTCGTAGGATTCTATTTATAAATGTAGAAAGGGTGCAAATGAAATAGTGTGGACCAAAACATGCATCATTTCAAAAAAGTTGCAACACTTGACCAAAATCTGCATCCTTTCGAAAAGTTGCAACACTTCATTTCTTCTAACTTTGGTCCGCAATTTCTCATTCATCCGAAACTGGTTTCAAGATTCCAAATATACCACGACGATCTACTCAACGAGTAGAATACGTTGGTCTATTTACTTTTGTAATTTGACCATCGGATCAAGTCCGAATATTTGGTCGCAGTTGACAAATAGTCACATCTTTTGTCCAAATATTTGGTCGAAATTGACACATAGTTACACCTTTTCATTTTTTACTTTTACACACCTTTTCATTTTTCAATTTTTGGTTAATAATTTGAACCAATTCCTACAAATAACTTCTAGAAGGGGCTAGTAATGAAATAATGACAATTTAAGCTAGGTCGATATAAATATTATTAGAGTATTTTTTTAGAAAAAGAAATGCTATGTGACTTTTCTTTAAAAAAATAAAATAAAAAAAAAGGTGGTTACACGGCATGCAACATTAATGAGATTAACAATTTTCTACCATATTTTTTTACTTCGTAAATAAATGTTATTCATATTAATTTTCTAAAGAGTAATGCTATTTAGTCTTACTGGAATTGCAACCTCAATCTAGGTGACGCTAAATAAAATATGAAATTAAAATTTCATTCATCAATGAATTTTGTTACTTATACATCAATGAATTTTGTTACTTATACATGGTGATTCATTTTGTACAAGTGCCAAATGCAATGTTGGAAACACTACATTGATTGCCAACGCTGCATTATTTTGAGCACTACCACTATGAAGCTTTTAGTACATACAAGAGTTCTTAAATGATAAGTGTGAAATTAGTTCGAGTCTCCTTAGGACTACCGAAGTGAGTACCCGACTGTAAACTTCAGGGTCCCGTGAAATTAGTCGAGGTGCGTATGAGCTGACTCGGACACCCATGATATATATATTTTTCCAAAGTGCATTAAAGTATTTATTTGACTCTCCAATATCCCAGCAAGAGTCATGCCAGGCTGTCGTACATTGTAACTGGCCCATGGCGATCAAAACATTAGTCTGAGTTATCGAACAACCAAAATATAGCGCAACTCACATCACACCCCCTAATTGAAGTCGATTAGGTTTCAGTGGTCAGAAATAATCAGCCAACTATTTTCGGGGAATTATTAATCTATTTATAGACCATTTTCTTGAAACTATAATAACATAATTCAAAATGTTTTGTTTTTTTATTGGTGAAGAGGTACTACTTTCTCTTACAACCACTAGTCATTCTACACGTGTCCTACAAGAAGATATGATAAACAAGCGTTCAACACAAACTGTTAAACCTTAAAAGAGAGGCTGCAATTTGATAATGTTGTAATATCATATCCATAACTCATCCACTAGACCAACGCCAAGTGTCAACTTGCAAAACAAATTTTACTATATCACAGTATTATCATGAACATTGCCTTCCTGTGAAATAAACCACACACTGAAATTGGAAGGCAAAGAGAAGTAGCAGATGGCAACCACTGTCATGAGTTCCCTGAACCTCAAACCCTCACCTTTTTCCGTCGAGAGAACTGCCGTGCGTGGCCTCCCGTCCCTTGCCAGAACCTCCTCTTTGAGAATCGAGGCCAGCGGTGGCAAGAAAATCAAGACTGACAAGCCTTATGGTTAGTGTTTTTCTTATTCGTATCTTAAGAAATAGAGACGTAACTTGACAAGACAAACACGGAAAGTCTTACAAGTCGACTACATGAATCATGCTCATCTACCATTTATTAATATTGTCCTCATCGTATAGGAATTAATGGAGGCATGGACTTGAGGGATGGTCTGGATGCCTCAGGCAGGAAGGGTAAGGTATGTCTATGTATATTCATAATTTAAAGTCGAATTTTCATATCAATAAACTTGTAAATACACTGTATGGTTCAATGTTTTTTATCTTATTTAGGGAAAGGGTGTTTACCAATATGTTGACAAGTATGGTGCTAATGTGGATGGATACAGGTGAGTAGTTATTATCATTCAAATAAAAATTATTATGTAGAAGTAATTCAGTTGAATAATTTCAAGTGAATAATATAATTGACGCAATTCAAATGCAGTCCCATATTCAACACAGATGAATGGTCCCCAAGTGGTGATGTTTATGTTGGGGGTAAGTATGCTTATTCAGCTTCTCTAACTATAACATAATAACTAAATAATAAAAATTCAGGAAAAAATAATTGAAATATCGTACAAGATTACGATAATCATTATCGAGTAGTTAACAATATGACAATTGTATATGCAGGCACTACAGGTTTAGCCATCTGGGCAGTGACCCTAGTTGGTATTCTTGCTGGAGGTGCTCTTCTTGTTTACAGCACAAGTGCTCTGTCTCAGTAAACTATTGTCATGTAATCAATATATTTCTTGAATTCTCAAACAATATATGTACGTAATTATCTGTGTTATTTTGTCATGGATGTGTTTTATATTGCCTATATTAAATTGTGATGTACCGTACAGTCCAGAAACATTAAAACCATTGGTCTCGACCCATTCCCAAGCCTTCACCTTCACAGCGGAGTTCTTACTGCTCCTTCATTCAAGCAACAATCTATGATTTTGCTATCTATTCTCCATCCTTAGCTAGGCAGGGCCAAAGCCTCTCACAGCTTCCTCACAATATCACAAATTACAATCTAAAAAGGCCAGTCAATTATTTAGATGAAAAGAGCAAATACTTGTGTCAAATTCAGAGCGGTCTGATTATACTCTATACATGCAATAATAAATGAGATGAGTTTAACTTGTCTTAACAATATAAAGATTGTTCAAGAAATCACATACACAATAAGCAGCAGTCTTGAATGCGCCCTCCTAATGAGGTTAACGTATTCATATCAACGGTAACGAGCTTTGGGGATTCTTAAAAGATTTTGAATTGGAGGATGATCAATATGCAAGTTTCCCAAGCATCAAGTTTAATTACATAAAAAATCTAGCATATCAAGATAAAATTTAAAGATACTAAATTAATTACCTCGGTGAAAATGTGAAATCTACACCACTTGCAACGTACAGGAATGTGGACATTTTTTTCACAGTTTCTTCGCTATTAAAGCCACATTTCTTGGAGATAATACTGGATCAAAAATGGGTAATATAACTGCCTCCACCATATTGCTGGACTCCTGAAGAAACAGCAATCTATCAAGAAGAAGAAGAGTTTCCAAAACGGGTCCTAGAGCAGCCCGAAGTGTCCAATAAGGCCCAATCAGTTCCTGCAGCAAATTATATATCAGTCCTAGCAATGATATTGCAAATATTTTATAAAAAAGGAATCATTGACGTTAACTATTTTGAATACAAAATTTAGGCAATTTGAACAATTACCAGACATCAATACGTTGTGACCCAAATAGTCCAAGTCAAGCCAAGCCCCAAGATACCCGAGTATCTCATGCACCGCACATGTGCTCACACATATAGATACATATTTAAACATATCTAAAACACACAACCAAGAGCCAATTGGTTGTTACTAGTTGGACATTACGTGAGGCGTTCTGCAACCCTCAATGGTTATGATCTGACCCTATTATTTTGTAATTAGAAAATTATCCCAAATTGGTGTGATTAAAATTATACCAGACATCAAAAAGTAATAGTATCAAACGCTTTGCAAATTCATTGTATTTTAAAACTACACGCGGAACTTAAGTTCTTGTCCATCTGAGAGACAAACATTCACTGGGAAATATGGAATTTGGCCCCTAGCATGCATGGACATAACTGTTACTTATCCAGTGATGCCAATACTTCAATTCCTGACTCACAGATGAGCAACCAATTGATCAGCCATCAACCAACAAATGGCTGAGATATAAAATCGCTTGACAACACTATTAACCAGTTCTGACTATTTTGAGAAAGAAAATGTGGCAAAGCAAAATAATATACGGAAAAGAAGATCCACAGGAAAAATGAAGTTAAGACAGATAGTTAAACCGTAAAATACGAGAAAGAAATATAAAATTTGATGAGGAACTTACAGCAAATGGTTCAGCTTGCTTCCATAACCCAGAAAAATTGATATCCTGTGAATTATGGAGACCAAGCCGATGTAGTCCAGAACGGCAGAAGTTCACGAACATTGAATATCTGTCAGTAAGATTGGTGTCACAATTTCTAGAAATACAATGAGAAGAATCCTCATAAATTGAGGCAGCATCATTACAGGTTGAACCTGCAAAAATAAAACCCAGACAAATTTACAGGTGGAATTAGAATTATCTTGCTATCATATCAACCAATTATTTTAAGTATTATTTTTATTATCATTTGAGGTGGTCTTTATGTTATCCTCCAAGACAAGTGTAATTCTTGCAGAACAATTTTAGAAGAGGTGGGTATATATTTGTCTTCCTTTTCTCTCTTTTGCTTCTTTGGGTCGTTTCAGACGGTATTTTGAACAGATCTATAATTAGTAATATTATTTACAATGCATGGAAATACCTTCTTCTGCGTCTGCACTTTCTGTACAAGAAATGGCAGGCCAACTTGTTTCGTTCTCACAATTCTTCTGAGACAAGGATTCAGCAATATCTGCACCAGACACTAGGGTCCTACGGTGATGTCGGCGACGTAAAGCCTTTCCTTGACGCCCTATTGAAGGGCTTTTTATTATTATTTCTGGATAATGTTGAAAAAGAACCTACAGACAGATTTAACATATTGATTAGGTGGAACCCTTTTTTTTGAGAGAGGGAGAGAGAGAGACTATAAGAAGGGAAGAGAAATTATGAACTAGCAGAATTTATATAAAGAATTAATTGAAGCAAACCAAGGTTAACCTACCAAAAACTGCTCTCAACAACATGCAAATATATTAATGCTGAGAGAAAAAGATTATGTTATGTTGTGGCATTTACCATCTGAAAGGCAGCACGAAAAGCATGAAGCTCAAAATTATGAAGGCAAGCAGCTTCTCCCAAACCTCTCCATCTCTCTGCACTCTAATTAATTAAAAAGGTTACTGGCATAGTTTGTGAAAGGTCAATACAAAGAACTTATAACAATGAAGTAAAATAAGCTAACAAAAGACAAAATAAAAGAGAAATAAATGCCAATACCCAAGATATTAAGCCAAACCCAGCATAGTACTGAACAGTTCCAACATCAACCATAAGCATAATATCAGAGTTTAGCATTGGGTAACAAGACATCAGGCAAACGGTAATGGATACAAATAATGCTAAATGCACCTAACAAAATACAACTTGTTCTGAATTCCCGGTCTTGTAATAAAATGGTAAAACACAGTTTAACTAATGCACGTTGCACGCTAGAGAACTTGAAACTTCATCTTCCCCCAAAAGTTGAGCATATATGAGCTGGATAAAATTCAATCAAGAAGAATGCAAATGAACCTGACAAGCAAGATCTCGGGCATTTTTCTTAAGCAATAGACCAGCAGATTTAACTCCTTTACTCATTGGGAAACCGCATTGAGTATCAGCTTCTACGATGCCCTCTGATAGCAAATTGTAACAACAACCGATGCTAACCACTGCTCTAACATCAGTGCATTCTATAAATGTCCTACATATAACAAATTACTAGTTTGTCACTTTAATATATAATTTAGCACATACTTCCAAATTCCAAAGAAAGTTAAATGCAAATGATGTCATTACGATCCTTTTCATGGCATAAGTACGAATATATCATTACCAGCAATTTCATGGCTTGATTTACAGGTTTAGAGAAGTTTTAATGCATAAAAGGGGTTCATTAATAAATGATAGATAATTAAAAGGAGCTTTAAATCTTGATACTTCTTCAGTAATACGTATTAGGAAATTGGACAGCCATTCTGCTAACACAGATAATGAAGATTCTGGTAATGCAACAAAACATCAATATAACATGGTTCTCACCTCAGCATTGTCACCGAAAGATCTCCACAGGCATGGAGTCCAGCGAGAACTAACAAGGGCTTGCCATTTGCATACAAGGAAGAGGTAAGTTCATTTCCAACGGATCCTTCAAGAGGCTTTTCATCAATATTCACTCCATTATTATTAGGCTTCTCATCATCTTTTTGTAATAAGGAACTGCCCAAGGCTTTCAACGTGTCAGAGGACAACACTCGGCATGTGACTGTCTTAGGCGTGCTCAAACCTCTACTTTCTAATCTGATGAAAGAATTTGTGTAAGCTATGAGTGGAAACTGCAAAAGGGATTCCCTCATCCAGGATACGAAAATTTTGAGAAAGCAACAACATGATACATGAAATCATTTCAAGCCAGAGACCAGCACCAAATGCAACTACCCTTGAAAAATTACATTCACGAACTATAAAAAGCAGCTTTATATTAGCTCATCAAATTATAGAGCCAGCACAATAATCATGAGAGGATAAAAATTGTCAGCAGTGTCCAATAAGAATCACAAAAACGTTATAATACACATTTTCAAGTCATAAAATATTATTTACAAGGTCATAAAATTAAAAGGCGACATTTTGCAAATTAATTTTAAGTAATACTATATGTGAAAAGAGAAGCGAAAATAGCTTAATAACTAGAAAACTCATTACCAGTAAGACATGTGGATAGCCTATAAAGATGGTTAAAGGTAAATAGCAATTCAACTAGTGGAGATACCAATCGAGAGACCAAAGTAAGATCTCTGAGGTGCTCCCACTTCTAAAGAATGTATATATTAAGTAATAATTATTTAAGTAGACTTAAAGGTTGAGAGAGAGGAACCAATTATGAAACTAAAATATTTTAGTTTCTTGTGATGCTTGGAAGCAAACATCATATTTTGACAAGTGGAAAGACCAAGTGAGAGGTTCCTGTTTATGAAAAAGTACAGAAGAGCCTGGATGTGTTTTGTATGCATAAGTGAGAATGCATCAATAATTCAAGACCAACAATAATTACTTTAGAGAACTCGTAACCGTACTGAGATCTACGAAGCTTGGCCATATAATGTTTCTTAATTCGTTCAGCACGTGCATCAGTAATCCTTCCATGATGAGAAGAGGCATCTATTGCTATCACAGAAAGCTGGTATTCAAATGAAAGAACTTGAGCGAGGTACCCCTGTAGAAAAGCAAATGTGATAGAGCCACCAAGGTGGTAAGTACCTGAGCAAGGTGGTCCCGTTGACGACCAATGAAAAGAGAGCTAAAAAAGTGGTATGGAGAATAAAATGTGGCTTCTTTCCTCAATAAACATGAGTTCCCCGCAGCTTTGTGTTTCCCAGTCCAAGAGAACACAAACACACATCTCTTACTATTTTAAGTAAATGGATCCAGAAAGTATTACATTGTCTAAGAAACAACATGCACACTTTAAGGCGAACTAAAGCACTTTGTTACTACATAGTGCAGTAAATGCTCTTAATTGGGTCAGGACTCTGTCTGGCAATTCAGGTGATTCAGTTCAATTGATTTAACTTCCAAAGACGGCTGTGGGACCTCCATTTTCTAAGTACATTAGCTTGCTATTCAAGTGCACTTATAATCCTTATAATTTTTGCTAAGCCTCCGTTTGGGAAGAATTCATAAGCATTTCGATTTATAAATAGAGAAAAATGAGTGGTAGATAGTATTTATGGGTCCATTGGAATGTGTTGGTGAAAATGAAATTCATAACATTCGTAAATGATTTATAAATTTTGCCAAACGAAAGATAAATCAGATAATCACTAAACGAAATGATTGTGAGTATATTTACTAATTCCTATGAGAAAAAACACTGGAACGATTGCAGCACATGAAGGATCATCACCAGCAAAAAAATCACGAGGTATCGCACCTGACCAGATCCAACATCCACTATCGTGTTGGCTCCAACTCTACTAGCAATAGAGCTGATAACAGCAGAAAGGGCTTCAATCTGTTTGCAGGAACATTACATATCCTGTGAGTAGGCTCCAAATGCCACATTGAAGCCCGTAATCACATTTGCAGAAGTAAAGTAAGCACGTAGTTCATACAGATAAAAATTAATTCAGTTCTAAAGATTCCACATGGATTGAAAAATGACTTAAACATGATAAAGGAAAAAGAAAAGATTCCACATCCTATCACCGATTTGCATGAGTGCCTAGAAACTTTTGTTAGATTTAACTAACATATAAACAAAAACTAATTATAAGCTCATCTCACATCATCATCCAGAGAAATGAAGAAAATAAAGGCTATATGATATTCATTTCAATTAACATGTACTAAAGAAAGTTAATGAAAAATATCCATCTCACAAATAAGATTCAGATATGAAACTCAGGAGAAGGAGAAGATAGGGAAAAAAATAGAGAAGGGGGGCGGAAAAAGATGAAAGGCAGTAAAGACCATGACCTACTTCGTGCTTTTTCTTATGATTCATGCCTTGAGAAAGAACATTATTCAGCGATGCCACTTGAAGACCCGGGAAAACCTGCAATGAGCAAAAGTATTAATTTAAGCTGTGGAGAAGGGACCTGATGCTCTCTATAAACTAGCTACAGAAGCTGTATTAGAGATATAGGGAAAGACTCCAAAAAATATAGTAATCCAGTTAAATCTCTTGATTCCTTCCCCGGAAACTCACTTAAATAATAAGAGATTTAGAACTTGTAGATGCCCTGTTCAACTAATGCAAGTATATGAGGCTAAAGGAAGAAAGCCAACAAGGAATATATAAGGATTATGACTTATGAGTATTTGGGCACCTACCTGTTCAACAGAAATCAATAGATAGCAGTTGCCAACAATTTAACCAGGAACGATTTATTAAAATATACTACAGAGAATACCAATAATAGAACTGACAAATGTTTACCTTCTGCAGATCTGCTTGCTCACGAGGAAGAGAAAGGGACCTCAACGTGAGGACAAATTCTTTAAGTGAAGCAGGCCAATGATCCTGGCATCATGAACAATAAAAAAGTTTTAACAGACTATGATTGAAGGAAGACAACCGCATAGGCAAGCCTAAAATCATTAGTGCATTTGCATAGATTGTGTTTCTTCTGCTATTTCCTTTTGTTTTCCTTAATAATAAAAAAATATGAGTCCTGGTGTTCTCATTTTCTTAGGGATTCCTTTGCGTGGCACCTTTATTTAAGTAATAAAACATTATCCTGTGTTTGATTCTAAATATAGTTGAGAGAAAATGAAAACGCGGACAAACTGGAAGTATAAATTTGATAGCGCTTTGTTGCCTTCTGCTTCTCTTGATTTTTAGTTACACCTTCATAAGATTACAGTTATAATTACTGCAGCACAGACCACTACGTTAGAATCTCACACTAGAATCCACGTGTTGCTGATATTAAGTTAACTCACTAAAACAAAAATAGGTAAATTGGTCTGCCCAATGCATTGCCGATTTGCTATTTGGACATATTTAAACTTCAGTATAGCAACATGATACTTCTTTTAGTAATGGACATGCTGATCACTTTTTTTTCAAAAAATCAACCTTTTGGGACTTACTAAAATTAGCACTTTATGTGAAAACAATATTCTAATTTATGATTATCCTGTGCGATCAATTACTTTCTTGTCAATTAGTTAGAAACTATTCCTTAACCCAAGTTCTCAAAGAAAGCCTCCAATTTATTGCAGCGCAAAAGACTATACTTCAGTTAACACGCAGCCGGCAGCCCCAAATGACAGAATAAGAACGTCAAAATTAACAATCAGTAAAATGAAAGTACCTGGATTACACCAGAAGGAATCCGTAGAAGATCATCTACAGGCTCTTTTCGCAGACAATCCATCCACTCTCTATCAACAGCTACCCATAGCCTCTCCTGTCAGAATCAACAATTTTTCAAGCATTATTATACATACAGGCACTATAAGTCTTAATAATGTAATATAAAATTGAGAGAGTTGAATAATTGAATAAGCCGGATTACCTTGAAGAAATTGACGACGTGAGCATCTAAGAAGAATCGATAAGGCTTGAGGAAGTTTACGATTGCACGAATCCATTCAAGTGTTTCACTCGCTGTCTTGCAAGAGTATTTAAACTCGCCGCCGCTATCCATACTGTGACGCCTTTCCCGCCGCTACCGGAGGCCTCTTCCCGGCGATTTGGAGTGGGCGTTCCAGCCGTTCCTAGTATCGTCTACTAGGTGAACCCGGCGGCTCGCCTCTCGACCCGTTTTCTTACTGACGCGAGTTAATTGTTCCAACGTCACTGAAATTAAATCCATATCTTTAATTGGTCACTAAAGTTTAAAATATTCAATTTTTGTCAATAAACTTTGGTCAATATTTTCGATTGCTCACTAAACTTAGGTTCATGTCTTAGATTACTTACTGAAATTTAAAATATCGAGTTTTGATATACCATATGTTACTCACTAGCATAACTGCTAAATTTTAAAAAAATATCGAGTTTACAGTGAGTAATGTACAGTATTTTTCAAAATTCAGTGATCAAAATTCAACATTTTAAACTTCAATAAGTAATTAAAGACATGAACCTAAATTCAATGACCATTGGAACAATGAACTCTATTCATGCCTCCAATTTAAAATTGGATAAAGCGGGTGGAACAAAAAGAGTCATGGTTACTATCTAGGAGTTTTGGCTCTCGGTAAATTTATAACTTCTTTCTCTTTTCATTCTTCGAATTTTTCTATTTGTATTTAAAATAATGCTTATATTTAGTTTAACTAAAAATATTAATAAGAATTTATATCAAAATTCACAGTTAAAATAAATCATCATATATCACATAGAACTCACAACTTTTAACAACTTTTCAATCATATATATTAAATTTGATCAAAATCTACTAAATATTTGATTTTTAACAAACTCAAACTGGGACAATATGTCACATTTATAAGTTATGTCACATTTTAAGGAAAAATTGTAGTTATGGTACAAAACATTTTACTTTTATGCAGATTTGACCAAAACCTTTAATTGTGTCACCCACAGTAACAAACCTTTAAAAAACTCGCATTCACAATTCAAATTAACAAGAATAGTTAGTTGACCAGAGAATTGATATTGATCATAATTTTGACTAATTTTAAAATGATAAAATGATAACTATACATTTTTCAACCAAAAAAAGGCAATTATAATACATTAATAATTAAATAAAAAACAAAAATCAAACACACCATTCACTTTTCCCCAAAACTACCAAAGGTTATTGCTGGCGACACCGCCACCTTACGTCGACCACCGATCCTTTGACCACAACTCCATTTGGATCATTTAAGCCACCGCTCCTTCAATCAAAATCATTAACCCACAATATATATCTCACTCTCAATTTGTATAGGTAAATGAATTGAGTATAAAAGAAACACTAGACATTGGGCTATGAATTTGGTGTTTGTAAATTCATTTTAACTCAATCTAGACTTGCTTAATGTGATAAAGTTGTTGGGTCTGGATCCGACGAATCCTTCTCCTCTTCTTCTTCAATAGGTAGTGGTGTTAGTGGGTTATTGCTGTGATGATGGTGGTGGTGGTGTTAGTAGGCTTTTGCTTTTGCTGTAGCTATGGCGACGTGTTTTGATCTCTTCCGTTGTGGATGGGTACTGATGTGTAGGATCTAGTAGAGATGGTAGTGGGATTGTTTCAATGTGGCGGTGGGATATGATTAAGATTTGGTAGAGGTGTAGACAAGCAAAAATTGTAGGTAGAACCCAAAACCTATCCAACTTCCTGGCCACCACCATCCATCCAGCCGACTGGAAAATAGTCAGCCTTGTCAGTGGGCCCAAAATGTTTTTTTCCCAAAATCATAATTTTGTAACAAATTATGTTTTCCTTATGCAGATATGGGATCCGCTACAGTTCCAGTTTGCTACTTTGGTAAATTTGAAATGAATGAAAATAAATGTTGGGTATGGAAGGGGATGAGCTAAAACGTGGTGCTACTATAATTGTGATAAGATCGAGTATATAATATGCAGAAATGTACCATGAATTACAGAATATGCTTGGCATCGATCCCTCAAGTACGACATCGAATTGGGGTTTCTATTTAGCGAGCATGCGTTTATTTCAATTCCGCCTATAACGGTTAGTTCTGAAGTTGAAATGAAGTTTTTAATTAAATTGAACCTGAATCGTACGATTTCTATTCGTGTAACTTTAGTAGATAAAAATAACCCCGAGAGTGAACATGTAGATTCCGATGGAAGAGATCGTAATGTGAATGATTTTTGGAACATAGTGGAGATAGTTCGTGAGGATGATATGAATATTCCTAAGACAGTTGTTCCTTACTATGACCTCACTATTACGCACAATTTCCTCGAGCGATAGAGACAATGAAAATGAAAAATGAATTTACAAATAAGGATTTGATTGCATTATCCCGTTAGAGACATGAGTTGGGGGAGCTCACAAGTTGGAACGAGTACACGGTCCTCTAATTATTTGCGTGTAGTTCCCGATAATGAAGAATTGTATATCGAGCAACTATTTGAAATAAAGAAAGATTTGCAAAAAGTTGTTAGTTGGATTGTTTTGACACAACTTCGAGTTTAAAGTTAAAAAATCAAACAAGTCGACATACACAATTATCTGCGTTGACAACAGTTTCCATCAGTGCTTGCGAGCAATGAAGATGAACATGAAAGAGTTCTTTGTAATTTGTAAGTATGCACAGGGAATATACCTGCGAAGTTGTTATTTGTCGAAATGATCACAGGTAGGCCAAATCATGGTTCATTGGTCGACAAATAACGCATAAATTTCAGGACTCACGAACGACCTATAGATTTTCTGACATTATTAACGACATTCGTCGAGAGTATGGGGTGGTCATGATCTATTAGAAAGCCTGAAAGGTCAAGGAATGCGCATTGGAGGACTTAATGGTTTCAGTCGAGAATAGTTATACTCAATTGGGTAAGTATTGCTATAACATGAGGAAAACTAATCCTGGATTGACATTTTTTATTGAAACTGATGGTGAGAATCGCTTCAAGTATTTTTTCATAACCCTTGGACAATACATTCGAAAATTTTGAAACTTGATGCGACCCCTAATTCTAGTTGTTGATATAACCTTTAAGACTTGATATGATATCAAGTTGATTATTGCAATATGTCGAGATGTCAATATCCAAAATTACCCTCTTGCATTCGACATAGTCGACGGAGAGAATGATCTAGCTATGCGTTGATTTTTCATGAAGTTGAGGAAAGTGATTGGGGACGTCGAGAATTTTGTATTCGTAACTGATTGGGGAAAGTCAATAATAAATGGCATCGCTAAAGTCTTTCTCGAAGCACATTACAGTTATTGTATGTATAGGGCAACCTGAAGACTAAGTATCGGAGAAGTGACGTCATTGTATTGTTTAGGAAAGCTACAAAGGCTTACAGTTTTAAAGAGTTTGATAAGTTCACGGTCAAAATAGAAAGTAAATCATATGCTGTATGATAACACGTTTTTCAGGAAGTCGATACAACATCTAACAGAGATGGAATCGAACATTGGGCACGATCACATTTTTTGGGATGTCAAACAATGCGGAATCTCTCAATGCATTATTCAAGAGGGATCGAGAGTTACCAATTCTCGCAATGATTTAGCACATTTGTAACAAGTTACAAAAGTGATTTCATGATCAAAGTGAGGAATCATAGAGTTGTACAAGTGTGTTAACCACGACTCAGGAAGATAAACTCTTTAAGACTCTGGAGATGACGAGAAAAGTACATGTGGAACCACTAGTCCAGTTTCGCTTTTTCGTGAGATGTAGATGTAATATTGGATATATCGTGGACTGAAATGATAACACGTGCACGTGTAGACAGTTTTATTTGGAAAGTTTTCTATCTACGCATACAGTGGCAATGACTATGCATAGAGAATTTTTTGCACACGCCTTATACAGTTATTATTACAGGCTGATTATTGAAGAGGATCGTATGTCGAAATAATATTTTTCTATACCAAATGAAGCCGAGTAGGAAGTTTTTGACCACATTCTTCCACTTAATAATGTGTTGCCACCTAAAGTTAGACCACGTACTCTTGGACATAGACGTACATTTAGAATATCATCTATTGGAGAATTTTCCCAACCTCGTAAGTACGGCAGGTACGGTGTGACGGGGCATACTTGCAATTTTGCACAAATCAGATTCCATTACATAACAATTCAACGGATGTGTAATAAAATTTAAAATTTATTTGCTATTTTCACATTCTATCTGTTATGTAATATTTATTATTTTGTAAAAGTTATTGCATTGGACGTTCTATTTTAAATTTATATTGTAGTTTTAATTTTAGTATTATGAATTATGTTGACCTATGGTTAACTTCATTCTCAATATTTTGATCATAACAAATAAGATTGATATTGTTTCTAACAATTTATTTTGAGTGATGATAGTTCGATGTTAAAATCTATCAAGCAACATATATTGGACTTGAAATGAAGATCAAATTGGAAGTTATTCATGCATTCAAGTCAAATCATTTGAGACGAGAGTTTAAAAGATAAACGTCAAGAAAAGTCAAGCATTGAAGATCAATGACAAGAAAGATAAAGATCAAAAGTTCAAGAGCCAAACATGGAAGAAACTTCGGAGGAAGATCTAAGACTTGATTTCTTATGCAAAATGTAAAGGTACTAACACTTTGATATTTGGCAAAGAATAGTTAAGCTCAAAATCCTTCTATGCATCAAAAATAATTTTTGTGCACTAAAAGTCATTCCAATGCAACGTTTTGATCAAATATAAAAATGACTTTTAAAAGTGATATTTGGACTTTAAAAAACATTTTTATCATGAAAAAATAGTTAAAAATATTTTTCAAAGGTCCATGCACTTTAAAACTTTCATATCGGAACAAACGGAGTCAAAATGTAAAAACACCGCGCTGCCGGGGCGGTCAACCGCCCAGAGAGGCTGTCACCGCCCAGAGAGGCGGTCAATCGGACCGGTCGACCGGACATAGGAGGAGGTCGGCCGAACACCCTCCAACGGTCCACAATTTGACCGTTCTGACTTCTGATTTTTGTTGTACAAATGACTATATTGATCTTCCAGACGAGAGGCGGTTGACTGGACTAGTCTTCCGCAAATACGGATTTTTTTCTCATTTTTGAACTCTATAAATATCCACACTCTTTCCATTCTTCACAAGATTTCCAAGTGAATCAAAGTGACATATTTTTGTTTTAAGAATTCTTTGAGCCTTCATTTGCATTCATTTCATTTGTTTCATCATAGAAAAAACTTTGATTGATTTAAACTCATTAATCATCATTTTCATCAAAGTTTTCCATATTTCTTCGTGTTTACCTTATTTATATCATTCTTAAAAGAGTGGTATATTCTTGAAGAAGGTATTTGCACTTACATTGCATAAATCTTTCTACTTTTTCATATTGAAAAACTTTGATTGTTGAATCAAATTTCTTGAATAATTTTCTTCATCAAAGTTTTTCATATCTCTTTGTGCTCAACTTATTTATATCAGTTTTCAAAGAGAGATATATTCTCGAAGAAGTTCTTTGCACTTATATTGTATAAAATTTTCAACTTCTTCATATTGAAAACTTTGATTGATTGAATCAAATTTGTAAAATTATCATATTCATCAAAATTTCTCATTTCTCTCTTAGTACTTGATTTATTATAATCATTCATTAAAAGAGAGATATTTCTTGAGAAGATTATTTGATTTACATTGCATTTAATTTTTCTTCATCTTCTCATCGAAATACTTTGATTGGTTGAACTTAATTTTCAATTGTCATTTTTATCAAAGTTTTTCATCTAACACTTGAGCTATCATTTGTTACTATTCATTGAAGTGTTAGTCTCTCTTAGTACTTAATTTGTTTGTATTATTTATTAAGAGAGAATTTGATTGTAAAATCACTTTGATAAAGTGTGGTCGTGTTGAAGTCTCAAAGAGCTCAACATTGTGTAAGGATTGGTGCTCCTTGTTGTAGGTCACCATGTGGGTCATATTGAAGTCCCGTAAAGCTCAATAGTGTAGATCATGTTGAGGTCCCGGAAAACTCAACATTGTAAAGAATCGGTGCTCCTTGTTTGTAAGTCACCAAAAGCTTTGTAGAAGGTTGGATTGCACCATAAGTAAATCAATATAGTAAAAATTGCCTTACTCGTGTTGGAAATCTTGGTAACTGGGGACGTAGATCATTACATTGGATTGAACCTCCACAATATATCGTTTGACTTCTATTCCCTTTTACTTATAGTTTTTACATTTGTTTATTACTCAAATCCTTATATTGTTCTTTGCTTGTCATCGTGTTTGTGGCTATTTGATTCATTTACTTTTGTATTGGTTTAAATCTAGAATAAATTTTCGAAAAAGTTTATATAATCAATTCACTCCCCTCTTGGTTAGCTACGTTTGGGTTTTCAAATTACACATACGATTATTACATTACAACACGAGTCATAATGAAATAAACAATATTTACATTTTTAATAAAATAATATACAATGTACTAAGGATCACAGTTATATCCATACAAGTTGCAAGCTAACTTAAATTTCGACATATCTATTCAAGATTGGTTTATGGTTTCAATATTGCTACCAATATTCAAACACTCTATGTACTTTATTGCGAATATGACACATTCATCCTTGTAAGTAAAGAATAATATATTAGTTTGATAGCATATAGCTGAAAACTAAGTCTTGAAATTAAAAAGTAGTAAATCATTATGATAATCCTTGTCTCACTATCGTTATGTTCCGCATAATGGCTAATTTATCATTTACTTGAATCATCGCATGTCTAGCTATCATGAGAATGATCACAGCCATTGGCTCTAGTTTTGCTCCGATTGATTTTGTGTCAGACAGCTATGATCGGAGTCGTACACATATATAGTGGAATCAGTAAATACAATCTCCACTAAAAAATAGTGTGAGTTCTCGATAATTGGAAAATACATGTGTACAATCTGTCCATGGCTTTCTGCATGTCGGCTCCAGTCCAATCACTCACTCCAATGTGTATTCAAGCACCACAGATCCATTTTCCCTTGAGTAGGAGTGTGCTATGCTCAATATTAACGGCATGTGCAAACCCGAAGCTCAGGATAACTTGACCAAGAATGTCAAAAGATTTCGGGTGTCTTCGAGTCCGATCGCGTAACAATTCCATGGCCTAATCGATATGTTGAAACAAAAACACCAACAAAAAAGATAATTTATCAATATATCATAATAAATAAACAAACAACTTTCGTAAACATAATGAATAAAAACTTACATTATTGACGAGCCAAGCTGAGGTCGTCAATATATCTTTGAACCACTTTTTAACGTTTGAAATTGCCTTCTCCCCACTATCTTATAGCTATCTCTGAAAAATGAAAAAAAGTGAAATGTTATAAAAACTAAAATGATGCTCATATATACTTTAGCAAAATCATAAAATACTTATCGGATTTAAGAGATTTGAACCATTGTTTATGTATATTATTTATTTTAACTACTTATTTTAATTGCTTAATTTAATTATTTATTAATACTTAATTTAATTTTTTATTTTAGCATTTCATTAATTATTATAATTGTTTATGCACATTATTTATTTAATATTTTATTATTTATTTTAATTACTAATTTTAATTGCTTAATTTAATTATTTTATTAATACTTAACATTTAAATAATTATTTTAATTGTTTATACATATTATTTATTTAATTATTTATTTTAATTTCTAATTTTAATTAATTAATTTATTAATACTTTATTTAATTGTTTATTTTAACATTTCAACAATAATTTTAGTTGTTTATGCATATTATTTATTTTAATTGCTTAATTTAATTATTTTATTAATAATTAATTTAATTTTTGATTTAAACATTTCATTAATTATTTTAATTGTTTATGTATATTATCTGTTTAATATTAAATTATTTACTTTAATTACTAATTTTAATTGCTTAATTCAATTATATATTTTAACATTTAAATAATTCTTTTAATTGTTTATGTATACTATTTATTTAATATTTAATTATTTATTTTAATTGCTTAATTTAATTATTTTATTAATATTTAATTTAATTGTTTATTTTAACATTTAAATAATTCTTTTAATTGTCTATGTATACTATTTATTTTAATTACTTATTTTAATTGTTTATGTATATTATTTGCTTAGTTTTTAATTCATTGTATTAATTAATTAATTTTAGTTATTTAATTGTTTATTGCTTACAATTAAATAAGTAATTAAACTAAATAATTAAATATTAAATAAGTAATTAAAATAAATAATAAAACAATCAAATAAGTAATTAAAAACTAATTATAAAAAAAAATCCAAACAATTGGGCCGTCTGGAAATCCAAATCCAGATAGCCCAAAGGCTAGGCCGTCTTCCACCTCGTCGGGTTGAAAATTGGTGGAGATCATCGTCTCCGCCATTTTTTTGCCCCAACATATGAATACTTGTGCAAATTACAAATTCTACAATCATACAAAGATTTCTCAACAAATATACATAGAAAAATGCTTTATTTCCAATATCAAAGCTTACCTTCTTCAAAGTCAGAGAAATGGCGATTTGGGTTGTCGATTTTTTGGCTTCTTGGTTTGTGCTTGGGTCGTTGTTTGGTGTTGCTACAGTAACTTTAATTCTTTTCTCTCTTCACAAGTAACTGAAGTAAGGGTAAAAGTGTATTTTCATTGCTTTTCAAGTTTATAAACATTTTTGTTTTGTTTTGTTTTTTTGTTTTTAAGTTGGTCAAAGGCTATTTTGGAAAGATGGCTGGATATCTTCCAATAATTCCTCTTGGTGGGTATGCGTGTGGTGAGTGAAGAAGACGTAGTTTTTGTTTTGTTTGTTTGTTTTTTTTTTTTTTTTTGGGTTTTTTTTTTTTATTTATTATAGAAAATATAAATTTATCATTTTAACCTTCTAAAATTAGTCAAAATTTGGTCAAATCATTGACTTTTGGTCAACTAATAGAGAAAGTAATGGTTTCTATTAAATTGGACTTCGAATGTGAGTTTTTGAAAGGTTTGATACCATGGGTGGTACAAATTAAAGGTTTGGATCAAGTCTGCATAAAAGTGAAAGATTTAGTACTGTGAATACAATTTTTGCCACGTGTTAATTGTCCTTAAGAATCTTAATCTTTGTTTATTATAGTATTTATATTCCTAACTTTTTTTCTTCCAGTTCTTATATTCAATTTTTCATTAATTTACACACCTCATTCTTAATGGTTATTTTCTATTTCAAAAATCTTGTTCGTGTCCTTTTAAATGAGAAAAAAAATTATTGTATTTGTGTATTTATTATTTCTTAAAAATAATGGACAAATAAGCCGTTTAATTCCCTTTCAATGGACTTTTTGGATGAAAATCATTGCTTTTAATTAATGTAAGATTGATTATAAGAATACAATTAAAAAAAGTTGGATATATAGTGAGTGATAAAAATTGATGAACTTAAGTGTAATTAGAATGTACGGAAAGCTATTGTGTAATATAATTATCCATTTTAAATTATTGTTCTTATATATATTTGATATAATCATGTACGATCCATAATTTTATCGATAGATAAGTGGGAAAATTTGAATTATTTTTTCTTATTTTTCAGTTTTGGAGTATTTCCATCTACCGAGTAGCGAATGTATTGATATAAATTCACCAAAATTTATTTCCCTCCACCCAACCCCAATGTAGAGTTGGAGTTATAGAATGGTAGAATACAAATTCATGAAAAATAAATATGAAAATAAATATAATTAATTTTTAGTGGTTTCATTTCTGGTGCTTCAATTTCTTATAATCAAGAGTGAAGGTGGCAACTGTATATCATAGCAATATAAACATTAAAACATCAAATAACGTTATACACCACCTTAAATCAAACCCAAAAAAAAAAAGAAAAAAAAAGAAAAGAAAAAAAAAACACACAGACACACACTGACCGACTTATTCGATGACTTTCATACTCGACCTCACTAAATCAAACCAACTTAAATCTGAACCGTGACTCAAATAAGACCTTACTGAAATCGAACACACGAAATCACAATAAAGCTACAAATCCCCAGGCATAACTCTTTTTTCTCTCTACTTGGATGGTGGTGGAGACAAGAATGGGATGTTTCCAATAGAAGGAATGTTTGGCAGTGTGGGAATTGCAGGCATTGGAGGGAGAGAAACTTTAGGCATGCCTGGAATTGTTGGAAGAGTAGGTTGAATTGGAAGGGAAGGCATAGGGGGCAGAACTGTAGGGTTAGGAAGGTTCGGAATTGTAGGGTTCGGCAGTGATGGAATTGTAGGCAGACCTGGAATATTTGACTGCAGGAGATGACGTGCAGCATTGCATTTTTCTGTGCTGATGGAAATGGCGAAAAGAATGAGCATGCAAGTGTAAATGGATCTAGCCATGATTATTTCAAGAATAAAATGTAGGTTTTTTCTGGAAGCAATCTGGGAGAGGAGAAGGTTGAGAGTTTGATGATGGAAAAAAAGGGAATTTGCGCTACTTATAGAGAAAGTTGCCGCGTCAAGTTGAGTCCCTATTTGATTATGCTAAAAATTATATTTTTGAATTTAAAAAAAATAAAAAATGATGAAATATGTGTAATTGAAAAGCTGTTAAAAATTGTGAATCTCATTACATTTGTTGACGTTTACTTAAATTTTTACAATTTTTTTAACTAAACCAACATGTGTTGAATTCATTTTTGTCTACGACGCGCTCCTTACATATAGGTCATATTCCTTTTCTTTAATCAAATATTTGAGATTAATTGTTACCTCATTTAATATTACATTGAATTGTCACATTTACTCGCTCGAGGTGAGCTGCACCCATGTGAGGGATCTGGACTCTTTTATATACCCAAATTATATACAACGAGCACAATCTTAAATATAAATTATTTAAATAAATGAATTTATTAAAAGTGTGTCAGCCAACAATATAAATGTTGGTGGAAATAGGTTTCAGTTTGGTTTACGAGTGTCATTAGTTCTTTGAAAAACCTGTACATGGCAGTTGTCTTTGTTAGTTAAACCTTATTTCTTGCTAATAATGTCTGATAATATTTAATGAAATCAAGCTTCATGCTATTGTTAGGTTTTGGATTAGGAGTTGTTAAACCACCAATGAACACGTACGTAGAATTTTCTCGAAATGCTTCATCATTTGTCGAATTAAAAGTAACAAATACTTTTTTCATTATTTTGAAATAATATTGTGATCATAGTATGAATCATTGAAATTTTTGAATAATAATAGCTAAAGTGAAAGTTTCGGAAATTCACTCATATTAAATTTTCTTACTAAAAAGAATATTTTGATAGAAGATGATTTCGATAATGTTTAAAATGTATGATAGTTTACAAATTTGGATTTCATAAAAAAATGTTAAAAGTAAAGTATAAATTATTTATACCCTCCATTAAAATAATGAAATAACACTTTTTAGATCTATTTCTTTCGTTATTATTATTATTTTTTCCTATCTTTACCGAACCACCACATTGATGTGTATTTTTTGATATCATATTTTGTAAATTACATTTTCCAAATAAATTTTACTTAAAAGAAAAATTTTCACACTACAAGTTTTAATAACCAAATTACATTTTAATTGTATGAAATATTCATAATTTTTACATAATTTCAATTTTTTTTTTATCGTGTTCTTATTCTCAAATTAACATAAATTGTTCTATATTATGGTTTCTATTCAAAATTTTCTTTAAGAAATAATAAAAAATCTCATTTGCCCATATATTTTTGAATAAACAAAATAAATAAATCTACAAAAAATGATTAAATATTTGACTCTCATTTAAAGTATGTTATCAAATTTTTATTTTTATTTTGGAATAAAAATCATGATTCATGACAAGATTTTTTTATTAATGAAATATTAAAATTTAGATTGGAAGAAAAAAGTTAAGAAAGTAAGTATGATAATAAATAAAGGTTAATGACCTTTATGGTGCGTTTGATTGTAAGTATGGAATTTGTATAGAAAAAAATAAATTTTAGGTAATTCGATTGTCTAGAACTTATTTGTATGGAAATTATTAATTAAATGTGTTTGATTGATTTAATTTTCAACATAGAAAATATTATAATTGTCTGTTTTTTATTAATGGGTTGATGAGAGAGAGAAAGAAAGAGTGAATTCTCTGAAAAATAAAATCCTACTTCTCCTGAAAAAAATATTTTCCTTGATTTTGAGAGAAATATGGTCATGTGACCAAAAGTAAGAAAAATTTTTCCACGGAAAAAAGGCAATCAAAGAGCACAAAAGTAGGAATTTGGATATAAAAAATACATTTTTTCATGAAAAATATTGACAATTAAACGCAACTTTAATGTAATTAAATTGTGGCGTGAATATAAATATATAATCACTCTTGCATTTTGCAGGGAAAATAAAAATATTTACAAATTTACCATTATAAATATCTAAACGGACCAAAGTACCCTAATTAAAAATAACAAATCACGCCCTATATCGCATACTAATTATTATTCTTCAATTTGTAATTTCATTACTCTTTCATCTAAAAATAAATAAACGTTTCCCTCTTACGTTTTCTTTCTCATAAATTAATTTCCTATTAATTTAAGTATTTGCAATACATTATTCTTAATTTCACATTTATTAAATTCAGTTATTACACAAAATTATATAATTTTATCAGGAATATTCATATTCATATTTATATTTATCTTCAATTTTTAAAGTTTCTCATAATAAAAGAGCATTAAAAAAAACTATGTATGAATTCTTGAAAATTTGCTAATTATAAAGTGGTATAAAGTTATAACCTGATCTTAAAATAAATAAGAAATTCATTTTAAGTTGAAAAATAATTAATAATATCATATATTATTTTATTTTATTTTTCTGAAGAAAAAAAATGCATTCATTGAACATATTTTTTTGCGATGACAACTAATAATCTCCATTTGTCTATGTAACAATGTTAGAAAACTTTTAAATGAAGTTTTTGCTATTCTTACCGACACATTCATAATTTGTTAAAATTTATTATCTATTTTTTCAAGTTATAGTATAAAGAAAATGAATATGATAAAATTTGTAAATATCACAAATAAAAGACAATTTTTTTTAAAGAAGAAAACATTTAATAAATTATCATAAGCTTCTTATAATTAAATGTTAAAGACTAATAAAATAATTAAACAAGTGGCATGTACATTATTACATAAATTAATATATAAGGTGTGGTTTGATATTTTAATTATATGTATTTTGGTTTGTTTAGCTTTATAATGATAAATTGCAAATATTTCTATTTTTTCAGGCAAAATATATTTTTTGTTTCCCAATAAATAAAATACAAAAAGTAAATTTGCAAATTTTAAATAGACCATAAATGCAAGTGTTTTTTTTTTTTTTTTTAATTTTCCATTTTAAAATTATGTTTGGCAAAAAAGAAGAAGCTTAAAAGCAACTCCTTTTTAAAATAGCCAAACATGTTCTATGAAAAAAAGTTTGAAAGAGAAATTCCAAAGCCGTTTCAACTTTTAACAAAGTTTTATAAACTAGAAGCTTTTCCAATTGTCCGAACCCCCCATTGAAACTTTTCTATAGTTTGAAGTATATTTGTAGTAGGTTTAAACCATTAGAACTTATATTTATTGCGAATTACATTTAATCTAATATATGTGTCTATGACATTATTTAAATTCAAAATTTTTCTCTTTATCGAAGTTGGGTTCGTGAGTGCCACAGGAATGCGTCGATAGAGATCAAGCTATTATAAGACGTATTTATTATCATAATATTGAATAACATTACAATATCTAACAACATAATACAACATATAGTAACATACTCACGATACATTATAAAAAACCACAATGAAAAGTCCGACTGACTACTCGTTCAATGACTTTCATAGTCGACTTCACTAAATATATCAAACCAACTTCAATCTATATTACGACTCCAAATAAAACCTTAATGTAAAATACAATATATTGATTAAACTCATGCATAGTACTCTTTTTTCTCTCTACTTGGAAGGTGGTGGAGACAAGAATGGAATGTTTCCAATAGAAGGGATATTTGGAAAGGAGGGAATTGTTGGGAAAGGTACCTTAGGCAGGCCTGGAATGGAAGGCATAGGGGGAAGAACTGAAGGGTTAGGAAGATTTGGAATTGTAGGGTTTGGCAGTGATGGAATTGTAGGCAGACCTGGAATATTTGACTGCAGGAGACGACGAGCAGCATTGCAGTTTTCTGTGTTAATGGAAATGGCAAAAAGAATCAAAATGCAAGTGTAAATGATTCTGGCCATGATTAATTGAAGATTGAAAACTAGGGTTTCTTGAAGAAGTAATTGAAGAAGATAAGTTTTGAGTTTGATGATGAAAACCAAAGGGGATTTGGGGTATTTATAGGAAAATTTGGACGGCAAGGTCTTCTCTCTACGTGTGTACGTTGAAATATTATATTATAAGTCTTAAAGTAATTAAATTTTAGAGAGAAACAAATTAATGTATAGATTAGATTCAATTTTTTGCTTCATCAAAAGTACTAAACAACGTGAAAGGACAAATCAGATCTATTTTTTAAAAAATCACAACAGAGAAGTATACTTAACGTGCTTGAATTTTCCGAGTAAGCTATAAGGCCGCACCTAAGCTAGTTCGCGAGGCAAGTCGAGCATTTGGATGCACGTGTTTTTTTTCATATTCTTGCATGTTATGTAGAAAATTATTCTCAACGCAATTATTCGTATTTTTATTAGATATATCCGTCTCAAAAATGGCATATCCATAAAACGTAGCCCATGTTTGTCTATCATTATCAATTTTTTTTAAAATTCATTTTCAACCACATATTTTTTCAGTAAAATATTTTGTACATAAATCCAAAAATTGTTCCTACTTTTTAACAACTCATTCTCCAAAAAATCACTATTTTAAAGATCATTTTTCCCAAATACACTTATTAATGGTTATCAAACAAGGGCTTAAACTTAAGTTCCGAGAGATGGAAAAAATTATTTGTTTAAATTTTATTATCAATATAGCCCCTCACATGCGTGATTCATTTATCACATCAAAATCTTGATATTATGCACAATTGTTATAAGTAGATAGATAATGACGAGATTCATGTTTAAACCGATATCATAACAAGTCAATTCATTTGAAAATTTATATGGTCGGCCCGCTAATATATATGTTGGTGGAAATAGGTTTGGGATTGGTTTACTAGCGTCCTTTGGTTGTTTGGAAATTCTAAAGATGGCTGTTTATTAATGAAGATTTGAGGTTAACCACACAAGTGTATATTTGAGTTGTGTTATTGTTGGGTCTTGGACTAGGGTCTAGGAGTTGTTAAACCACCAATGGACACATGTAGATTTTTCTTGTAATGCTTAGGTATCCATAGAATAAAAAATAATTAAAACTTCACGTATGGTTGAAAATAGATGAACTCTTTATATGGTAAGTTTCCCCGTAGTCTCCATTTTTATTTTTATTATTATTATTTTTTTAATTTTAACTATATATTTTATAGAACTTGCGACTTTTATCAATTTTTCAATCACATATTTCATTAACTTGGAAACTAAATAAAAAATACACAGGCACTTGATTTGGTTTCTTTTGAGGATAGAAAAGTATGCACAAGGTTAAGGGAGTAAATTAGGCTAATCGATAAGGATCATCTTGATCGAGCTTACAAGTTGTACAACTGCACAAGCATCGCAATGCAGAGTAAATAATTACTCACTCTTTGAAAAAAGTAACTTTTAAACACGGTTGTTCGACCACTATGTTTTGGATTTATTCTCAGAAATTGTTTCCACCATCATAATTTTTTGCAACCGTTGGCAGTAAAAAATTGGACCATGTTTCCAAGTAGCCAAGAATTGATGCCAAGTATACTGAACAAGATTTTTCATTCATTCTTAATGAATAGAAAATACAAATAGGAGAGAGTCGGAACGGAAAATTCCATGTTGCTAGACTCGAAGAATAAGCTAATTTTTAAAATTCAAACAGTATCAATTAAAAGGATACTTCCAACATCAGGGGAGATGAAGATGCATTGCTCTGTTAAGTAAAAAGACAGGATCCTGCTAGACCAGAAAGTCAATAAAAAAGAAAAAGCAGGACCAGCAAATGAACAAAAAATATGTACAATTCATGACATCAGAGTATATCCTTAAATGTGTTGAATGTCATGGTACAAATTGTGCATGGTTGTCCAAGATACTGTTCTAGCATATTTTAGAACTGAATTCAAGAACCAGCTTCTTGTTAGCAGAAAAAATGGCTCGAACAGGAAGTATTCGACCCAGAAATTATAAACATTCAAGCTCTCTCCCCGAGTATTTAGTAATGTTTTCCATCAAGATTAGCTCCACAAAGACCTGAAAGTAAATTTTACTGTCAAATAATCATTTCTCATGAATAATCAATACTGTCAAATAAGCATTTCTCATGAATAATCAATGTCCAAAGAACATAAAACCAGAGCTGGCGGATAAACACTACACTGAATTCCATCTACATGTCCATTTTGATCATACTGATGAAAGGCATGCGAACCCTACCCACTATATTACCAGAATTCTTTCTTTCAGAAATATTCTGATACTACTGTACCTATTGATGACAAATCCAAATATTTCTTGTACAAATATGCATCATTCAATTATTTGATGGGCTTACTACAGCACACTTTGAATTCATTTATAGAGAAGTACCAGTTCAGAAATAAAAGTTACATGATCGGTTACACATAGTCCAAGCATTTATATACAGTCCAAACCATAAATCATTTATGAGGAAGGGAGGAACAAAGAGAGAGAGAGAAGCAATAATTTTTCTTTCTAGTTTATTTTATATGAAAGACAAGCCAAAGATTGCTTCTACTTTGAGGCGAGAGAAAATAAATCATTTTACAAGACAATGTCAATTGCCAACCCTTAGATTCGAGCTATCATGTTAATATGATCAATTTATGATTAAGAAGCTTACATGGTCCCATGTCGTTTAATTATTTTTTTTCCAACCGTTAAGCCTCTTATTTGCATACTGTTGTAAGTTTTGCAAACACGCCAGATGCACGAGGCTGAGCTATCTTGGTCGTTTTCATGACATAATAATTTGCACAGCTCAAAATATATAAAAATAGCAGATACATTCCTCTCAAATGACGAATTTACAAAAAAAAAACTGAAAAATAAGCAAGAAATTGATCTCTGTTCTCAGAAGTATAAAGTTTAACGAGAATTGCTTGTCCTCAATCCAAATTTGATTACAAAAGTTTCCTTCTGATTAGTAAAGTATGAAAATTGTTTGCTGCATCATACAGAAATTGGACTAAGATGAGAGGTACCTCCGGTATTGAGAAACATTAATGTTCTCCAGCTCTCTCTCTTACCGATTTTTCTGCAAGTGCAAGACATATAAACTAAATTAACATGGACTTCACAAAAAAACTCTTGAATAAGTTTCTAGAACACAAACCAAACAAAAATACACACGTGAGGAGCAAAGACGGCAAATGACCAGTTCAAAATTGCAAATAGGCAGCAATCTAATAATTACAATATTAATATTCTTCAATGTATTGTCAACAATATGTATATACTAGTTTCTAGGATATTTGAACTTAAAGGGGATGAAGCAACAATAAGTCACGCAATATTGATATATGAGTAAAGCATGTTGACCCCAGAAGCAGGAAACTTAAACAGCTCCATTCTTCTATAGCTCACAGTATAATATTTTTTAAGACAAGCAGATTACAACTTTGTAGCCAGAGTTCATCACTTATCTAAAAAGAGAAGAAATGTAGAAGAAATCCTCTTGTCTCAGAGCTATCAAAAACTTGATATGCATGGAAGAAAAAATTATGAACTAAATTTATCAATTTCTGTAGATTATGCAAACATACACCATAAATTGAACTGTGAGCCTCAGCCCCAATTTTTGCACTCAATCTGGCCATTATCCTCCACCTTCATGTCATCATGACCATGCAATGACATTGATACCATCAACAATTCCTAATGAATCTTTCAAGACCAAAATATCATCATCTTCAAGTTTCAATAACTTCAACTCTAGCAAAATACTCATTAGCATATATACTTGCAATCTTCATCTCAGCAGACTGGTTACAATTGTTTCCCCCCTAGTCCAGCACTCACCCCAGCTTTTGCCAAAACAAAATAAATAAATTAGCCCAAGTTTCTAGATGATTTTGTAACAATTTACTCGACACATTTACAGGATCTCATATCTATTAACAATACCTTAAAAATCATAATCCACAGGTAATCTTGTAATTTTGGAATTCCACGTACATCAAATAACACGAGATTCACAATGCCATACTAATGAAGAAGCAGAATATAATTTGTGAGGCCTTCCATATTCAACCACCCCTTTAAATTTGAAGATGAGCAGAAGAAGAGAGGATCATACCCTGCAAAGATCCAGCTGACATCATTCGATCCATATTGTCAATTCGTCGTTGTATAGACTTCAAAACAGAATTTAAAGCTGTGACCCTTCTCCTAACACCAGATATCCTTGCAGCGTGCTGCATAATAAATGGCGAAGGAGCATCTTCTAGCAATTTATCAAGCTCTGTAAAAAGTACAAAGTTAGACTTCAAAAAAAGGCAATAAAAATAGTGTACAAGGGACCACTGAGCATCATATAGAAACCAAAAAACATAAACACTCCCGAATATCCTTTAGAATCCCACTTACAAGTGTTCATTTCCTTACTCAATAAACCCAAACAATAAATGAGAAGAACTACTTGGTTGACAAATATTACATCCTTCCCATAACCTATAATACAATTACACACGCGCGCGTGCATATAGTGAGAGGCAGAACTACTAAGCTCATGTCAACTTCGTAGTTTGTTGCAACAGTGGATAAGCTTTAGCCTCTTTCCCTTTGTAACTGAATTATTCTAACAGATAAAAGAAAACTTTGAATTCTTGGAAGCATTAGTTATAAAGTTACCAAGCACACAAACCCCCAGATATTCATATGGTAAGCCAGAGAACCATATTCAATAACTGCAACAAAGAAAATTAAGAGCTAATTTCAAATTACCAAAACCAAACCTCAGCAACGAATTCCATGCAAATCATTTAGAAAATTAAAATGCAACCTACCTACAACTCGATAACTTCAAATAGGCGCATCGAAGCAAAGCTTTAATCTTTACACGCCACATATAGCAATGGAAAACAATGACAATTAACAATTCACTCACAGAAATTAGAATTAAAAAAGTTAATATGAGTAACCTCCGGTGAGGCGATCGAGGGAGAAGGCGAGTTGTTCTTGACTGCGAGAGGTTGCTTCAGCCGTGGAATCGAAATCCGTGATTGTAGAAGAAATCAAAGAGGACAATCCCTTTGCCACTGAAGAATTCGAACTAGTTGCATTACTATTACAATCCTCACCATTAACAACAACGCTTGGTACCTCGTCGGAGCCAGGATCTTGAGGACGGTAATCTAGGGTTTCGTTCGACATAATTCGTTATCAAAATTGAATCAGAGATGAGAAATTTTTCTTGCCTGGAACATAGAGATAGGAGTAGAAATTAACTGGGTAATATCTGATTAATTATAAAAAGCCTCTCCATGTTTGCGGTGTTTGCTATCCACAACCACCATTTATGAAATATGCTCATAGACCCTCGTGAAATTACCTCAATGAAAACGTAGTCAAATTACAATTTCTTTTTTTTTTTTTTTTTTTTTTTTTTTCCTCATGCGGGATTTAATTATGTAATTATATTCATTAATAAAGAATTAAAGACAATTGCTACGTTAAGAGAGTGAAAATGAAAAATAAAACAAACAAAAATTCGGCATTAACGTATTGACAAAAATACCCTGCTTCACTCGATGACAACTCTGAAAAACGAATTAGGGTTTTTCTAGACCTCTTATAAATATCGAAAGGATCGACATCATTCTTCACGATCGCATTCGGCGATTTCATTTGGACAAATTCGGCGGACCACGATAAAGAGTCGGTGAAAAACCTAGGGCAACATGAGGGCTAAGGTATGTGGTCCCTTGCTAATCCTTTAGTTATTTTTTCTTAATTTTGCATCCCAGATATAATATTTGAGTAAAATCTTGTTTATGATGCTCTTAAATTGGTTGTCGGGATTGTTTCTGTAATTTTGTTTAGATTTAGGTAAGTCTACGTGATTATAATTTCCGGGGTTAATTTTTTGAATACTATTTAATTTTTGTTTCTGCTCGGTTATTTTAGGTGATATATTTTTATTAGAGTAGTTACTCATTTGCAATCTTATTAAATCAATATCCGCTATAGTTTTTGCAGAAGAAAAATTACGAGAAGGACGCGAAAAATAAATGAAAGGCTGATTATAATATTATTGAATGACGATCATAAGACATAAGCAACTCATTTATTTCTATTTATAATAAAATAAGAATAACAACTCTCCACTATTTTGTAACTAGTGTCTATCCAAACATCAAATAACAAATTAACAATTTGCATTTATCCTTTAATTTGAATTTAACAAGCTCATCACTTCAGAATTTTCTGGTCTCCTTATCACTTATTTGATTCTTATCACTTGTTTGATCCTCATCATTTCTGTTGCCAATTGTACAACATTTCTAACATCCCCGCAAACTGTTCTGGGGCTGAAGGCACAGTTTGTTTTGAAAAATTGAGAGCTGCCATGGACATTGATTTGGCGAAGAAGTCGACGATGATTTTATCTTCATTCTTGGAAGATATGTCATGTATATATAAGCATTTCAAATGCTTCCCATACTGCATGGGTTGTGTTGAAGCTTTTAACGAGTTTGAGGGTTTTTTCAAATTATTGAGATGATCCAACCATGAACGAGGACATCGGACTTTCACAAAACAGTGAATTTGTTAATTTTGGATTTATTTATTTTTTTGATATAATGTATTTGGTGGGAACAAGGTTTTTCATTGGTGGAATGGTCAACATGTTCTGGAACTCATTTGTCAATTTTGATATGAAATTTGCAGCTTCTGTTGTTTTGTTTGGATTTGGTGGGATGTATTTGATGGGTGAGGATTAATGAGATGTGTGTAAAGAAGTTGTTAACATTTGCGGATAGTAAAGTGATGGTGGAAGAAATGATTTGTAGTATGCCAAGTGCTTACAATGGCTTTGATACCAAGAAGAAAAAATACGAAAAGGAAGCGAAAAATAAATGAAAGACCGATTATAACATTATTGAATGACGACCATAGGCCATAAGCATCTAGCACACATTTATTTCTATTTATAATAACATAAGAATAACTACTCTCTACTATTTTGTGACTATTGTCTATCCAAACATCAAGTAACAAATTAACAACTTGCATTTATCCTTTAATTTGAATTTAACAAGCTTATCACTTCAAAATTTTCTGGTCTCCTTATCACTTATTTGATTTTCATCACTTCTTTGATCCTCATCATTTTTATTGCCAATTGTATGACATTTCTAACATTTGCAAGTTTCCTTTACTTTGTAGGTCTACATGATTATAGATTTCCTTCGTTGATTGTCTCTTTTTTGTGTTTTTTTGTTTCTGTTTTGCTATTATTAATTCGATTATCTGGAAGTTATTCTTGTTAAAGCATAAGCCCGAAAACACAATATGTGCCCCAGCTACACCTTCGTAACTCCAAATCCCCGGATTCGTTACAGTCCCTCCTGTGATACTCCAACCTCCCCATGAATTGGTTATTCCTAAACGAGTTCTGCCGTAGCAGGTTACAGGAGTCCCCTTGCTAAATACTTGTAATTGGTCTGAATTTATTGATTCTTCTTTTTATCTTGTAATGCAAATATGAAATTTGAGTCATTTCTTAATCTGTAGAAAGCACTCTCGGATTCAATTATTAAATGGCCTTTGCTGGTTTGTTACTGTTATAATTGAACATAACTTGCCTGACAAACAAATTCAGCAGTGTCACTTTTGAATTTTGTACAGGATGCATTAAGTTGACTGTTGAATTGGAAAGCAAAAATAAAATTTTTAGTAGCAGTAAATTTTATTGAAAGATATTATGTGATGGTAATGTGCAATATATATTTCTTACATTTAGCTTTTGGGGTTACCTGGTTCCAATTCGTGCATTTTACAGTGGATGTGAAAAATAACAAATCCTACTTGTTCACTAATTTTGCTCAAAAAGTAGTAAATTTTGTGGAAAGATAATCGATATTGATAATGGGGAATATATATTTTTGGCTTTAGGTTTTGAGATGATAAGTTCCATTTTAATGCATTTTACAGTGGAAGAAGAAGCGTATGAGAAGGTTGAAGAGGAAGCGCCGAAAGATGAGACAAAGATCCAAGTAGAGGATGGAAATCGATAGTGAGATTGTTCTTTTTTCAGAACCAGCTTCTTTTCTGGCTGACTAGCAATCACGATGAACTGAAGGAAGTTCTGTATAGGGAGCTTTCTTGTTGTCTATTCTGTTCCTATCTTGACTTCGAGCGTCTTGTTTTCTATGAGTTTTGAGAAAATTTAGGTTTTACAGTAATGACTAGCTTCTGCTACTTTTATGTTGTCATTTGAGTGAAAGACTCATGTTAAAACCTATTTTATCCATTCTGCGCAACTAAGAATGGATGCAGTGTTTTTAGCCATATATCTCTATTGATGTCTTCTTTCATTTATTGCTTTTGGCTCAGCAATCGGCATTTGGTGAACAAGTTTTTGGTTAGTTGGGTGCATCAAATTCCTTTTGCCTTGTTACTTTTGATGGTTTTCATGTTGTGTTTGCTTGAACTCAAACTGCAAGTATACTACATTCTTTTCCTCTGTGGGATATATTTTTCTTGGATCTTGATACATGAGGGTAATTGAAGAAGCTGTCATGGATTCAAAGATGTTTAAATCTATGATCTATCTGGTTGGAGTTTTGCTACTCTTCGAATAAATATTGAGATTGAAAGAGTATTTTGAGTGAGATTCTATTTCCATTTTCCAATGAAATGCTTCCATGGAATTTGTTGCCTCAGCTAGATTTTTGGTATGTGCACAGTGCAAGTATGATGGTTCTCTGAAGAAGCTTGACAAATAGGTTCTCCTGTTGAACACTAGTTTACTTAACGGTAAATAGTGCATGTAATGCACTTTTAACTTGGCCAAGTGGTGAGTCACAATTTTCTATCATTTGGAGACATTTTGACTTGTGCTGTCGATTCTATGCACTCTTATAGCTTGTTTGTTTAGCTTCCTCTGAGATGCTCTCAATGTTGGTTACCCTCTTAAGTTGCAGGCACTATGTTCTTTATCTTTGTCTGTCTTTATACTGTCCATATTTGATAGCATCACTACTTTGAGGTCATTTTAGCCTCGAAAACTTGCTTTGTCTTAGACATACAGAAGCCAACAAGCTCGTTAATAAATGGGCCTTAGCCGTTCAACTTGGAAGAAAAGGAAGCGAACGTTGTAACAAGTTTTTGTGGCAAGAGTTCTCTTCAACCAGACAATTCTATACACCCAAATTGATGTGAACCTATGTGGTCAGATCGCTACCAAATCCACAAGCAACTTTCGACCTGAACACGGAACTTGTTCCATTTTGAGTCCCGAACATGGTTTCATCAATGGTCTGCTTGATGAGCAATTTCATCGCTTTTTTTACTCGCGTTGTTCTTGATCGCATCATCGGTCCACTTTCGATTATCAATGGATTTTTCCTCAAGTTTGACGTTGGACTTGACTTTGACGCTTACATGTCTTTGGATCACATCACAACTTCACGAATTAATCCCTCTCTATCCATCCATCCTAAACTGTCTATCTTAGGCATAGGATCATATATGTTTGGGAAGTGTTTTTAAATGGTTTAAATAAATAGATAGAAATAAGTGGAAGATACTTGTGAATTCCTAAAAAAATGTGTGAACAGAAATTGGCGCAAGTATTTATTACAAAGATGAGCTAAATGTAGGGGCCGAATGTTGATCTATATGAGAGAATGGAGGTGGAAGTCAAGAGTAGCGGAACTTCGTTTTCAAGATTGCATAGGAAAATGCAACTCATGAAAGTGATACACAAACTATGTCCTTACCTTTCCAAAAAACGAGATATGTGATAGTTCAAAGTCAGGTTGAAAACGTCTGTGCATATGTCTATCATGGACAACTCGTTAAAAACTTGCAGTCCAATTTGACTTGGTAACGACACATGAATCTTGCGAGTTGTACTGGTGGGGCTCATTAATTTTAAGTCCGTGAATGCAGCTGCGGGTCCTCATTTTCTCCAAACCAGGAATATAAGGTAAACCTACTAGGCGTAAACCCTTTTTCCAATACAAGAAATGGTGTTGCCCAACTAACATGCCAACAATAACTTCTTCCAACAACTTTCCACCTCAAAATTTAATCAAGGGTTCAGGATTCTTTCAATTCTTGATGCATTTCTCAGAAAATATTTAAAAAATAAATAAATAAATAAAATATATATGGATCATGTGTAAAATTATTATATTGAGAAAATGTAATTGAAAATGAGTTTGAAAGAAAAAATATTTAAAAGAATTTGTAATAAGTAGGGGCTTAAACTCATATTGTACTGAATATTTATTATTCTAGTAGTAAAATAGTTTCCTGTTGTAAAGACTTGCAAATCATTTTCTAATATTTTCCTTCATGTTTTCACGATTAACCTCTAATAGCACAAGTTATCCAAGTTTATATTAATCCAAACAAAAAAATTTATGCAATTCAAGATTTGATGGAATTGTTACTTCGAACGTGGCCACTACGTGATCCACTTTTCAAGTATACTAAGATTTTCTTAGGAAGTCATAATTATTGATGAGTTGATAAAAGAAAAAAGAAAAAAAAAAACATTTTTCTTCTTCATTTTCCATTCCAAAAACGCTTCATTATAATATTCATGCTCAAATAATAATAAAATTAAGCAAGCCCTCTTTTATAACAATTTTTACTAAACATTTGATAACATACCCATGTGGGGTTACAATTTTAAGGATTAATTAACATTTAATTACTAAAAAATTATGAGAAGTAGTTGATTAATAATGAAAAGCCATGTCCGAACAAATAAGCTGATTAGATTGATTTTTAGTAATTGGTGGTATAATTAATTAACTTACACAAGAGATCATGTTGTCTACATAGCTTTGACTTTTTTTTTTTTTTTTTTGGGTGGAATCATGCAAGAAACCAGTATGCATGAGCAAAAATAATAAATCGTATTTGATAAATCGCCAAAATTTCAATAAAATGAGTCATCCTTGGAGTTAATTGTGACAATAAATTAAGAGAATTTTGGAAAACGAGATAGAAACTTGTCTTGTCCATCTCTTCCTCCTTCAAAACTATCTAATAACCTTTCCATGATCCTTGACTGAGATGTATTGACGGGCACGGTACAAATAATTAGTACATTTGCGGAAAAGTGATTAAACAGTCTTATATTTTGAGTAAATTTGATAAAAGAACGTGTAATTAAAAAAAATTATTGACTTTAACTTATATTGTTAGTACTACCGTGCTACAGAGCTCGGGTTTAAATCCCGGGCTCCAATCCAGGCCGAGGTGGAAAGTGTTTCCACCTTGGCCAACATCTTCTGCACTTGGGTGGCCCGCCATCAAAATTGGGGGCAGAGGCAGGCTTTGCCACCTCTACCCCTGGAACGGAACCTGGGATGTTCTTCAACATTTTCCTTGTTATCAACTTTTTAGCTAATCAAACAATAGTCAAATAACTTGTGGAACATCTTTCTAATTTGGGAGAATACTTTCAATCAAGAACCTCAATGGTTCACGACACCATGAAAATTATTTGGTGCATTACTTTTTTAATTGCATTACTCAATCTTTTTTATTATTGTACTTATGTTTTCGACTATTTTTCATCGTATTTTTATTTTCAATCTTTCATTAATTAGTTATCATGTCACTCTGTTAGAGTTGACAATGAACTGAGACGAGCCGCTCATTCTCTTAAATAAAATTCTTATGTGCCTCTCGGGAAAAAAGTGACACATAAAATTTGTCCATCAATTCAAAAGATGTTGACCAAATACTTGGACAGAAACAATAATAAGAAACCAGACTTACTAACTAATAGAAGTTTAAAAATAAAAATCGTTAAAGGACATAATGTGACAATAAAAAAATATTAAGAACATTTAATGCATTAAAAAGTGATGCTTAAAAAGAAATTGTAGTGAGAATATAATTATCTTATCTTAACATTTATCCCTGATATTCTCGGAAAAATGAAAATATATAAGTGCTTATATTACGGAATAGACTCCGCAATTCGCACCAATTACGGACTGACCAGATCTCCGTTCAATCGTGCAAGAATAATTAGGGATCTCCGTTCAACAAAACTGCTCTCTTCCCCGAATCGGGAAGAGAGCCTTTTTCCCGATTTTCAATTTTTTATTCATTTGATTGCCTTTTGCCTTTTTCAACTCCCCACCCCCTACCCATTTACTAATTTTTGTACAATATCTTAAAGGTACGATTTAAATCGTGTAAAAAAATTTTAGGTCCCCAATATAGGAAAAACTATACTCTTTAGGTCCCCAACTTATCACTCTAATAGCATGTTAATCTTCAATGTTTGTAAGATCAAGTTTACCCTCAATTTTTTTTTACTTGAGTTGCACGATGAATCCTCAATATATATCATTATTTACAGATTCTTTTACCGATTAACTATGTGGCGATAAATTGAAATAAAACTGTCAAAATCTCATCATCGCTTAAGTGATTGTACTTATGTAATGTATAAGGGCAAAAAAAAAATTAGGAGATTTTTATTTAGTTTGTGAGATTTTGATTCAATCAAATCTCATCACGTCATTCGTTGCTAAACAAATTGTGTGTGTGTAGCACAACTATAGATAAATAAGATACAAACTTACACTGAATTACCTTGCCCAGAAACATGATTCGTTTCAAATATGCGAACATCAAACATTGAAGTAAAACCCAATCTCATAAAATTGAAACGTGAGAGTGAGACAATTGTTTAACTACAGTTAAAGGTTGGGTATCAACTTGTTCCTTTTTTCTAGGGATCAATTTACTATCGAGGTGAAATGTTCAAAAACAATAATTCAATACCTCGCGCCCCACTGAAACAACCCTTTAAGCATGTGGGCAAGTTTGATCATTAGTAACTTTTTAATAGGAATAATAGTTACGAATTATATAATAATGATTAATAATTTTGAGCTCACGATTGCAATTAAAGATTGACTTCCACCAAGTAATTGAAGTAACTTTTAAGCTATTGATAATATTTCCCATTAAATACCGTAGAACAAACTTCTTTTTTTCCTCCTTAACCAAACCCTGAATAAACCCCTTCCCATTCGGACTTGCAATTTCTCCTTTTCCTTCCCCTCCCGGCCTCGCACTCTCCTCTCAACATCTACCATCCCAAAATCAAAATCTGCACACAATACAGATATTATTTGCATACAACTCTTCTAACACACAGCAGAAATTGATAACGTCCCTATCTAGTGTCCAAAGGAAAACGAAAAAAACAAGAAGTTACGGATATTAATGGCTGTTGAAGCACGAAATATCAATCTCTTCCCTCGACAGATTCTAGAGAATAGGTAGATCGTGGATCCTTTTTCTTCTCTAGATTTCCTTTTTGTACTTTTTGTTGATGTGATATGTGATATAAATATTTTGATTGAATGCAGAGAAATAACTATGAATGGATTTGGAAGCAATGGAAATATGTACAGTACTCCGATAAGTTACGGTATAATGGCGCCTTTATCGGGGACCGTGATGGCCACGGAGACGGTTGTTCCGGTGTACCGATCCGCGATCAACGAATCTATTCCAGTTTCAAAAAAGCGTTCGAGAGACGTTTTGCTTTCACCATTCCCTATTGTTGTTCAGAATCAGAATCAGAATCAGAATCAGAATCAAAATCAAAATCAAAACGGCAGTTGCGCTTCTTGCACGTTTCTCGGTGAGGATAATTCCTTTCAGATCCAACAACAGTCATTGGAAATCGATCGATTAATCTCTCAACACGTAAGATTTTAATTTCGTTGCTTTATTTCTTATTTTTAACCTTTTTTGAATTTATCCGTAATGGATTAATATGTTGTTCGGTGATTTGAATGACAGACGGAGATAACGAGGGTTGGAATTGAAGAGAGAAGAAAGAGACATTCTCTGAGAATAGTAAAGGCGGTTGAGGAAGAAATAATGAAGAAACTAAAAGGAAAAGAAGAAGAAATTGAGAAGATTGGGAAATTAAATTTGGCATTGGAAGAGCAAGTGAAATCGCTATGCGAGGAGAACCAAATATGGAGAGATTTGGCACAGACAAACGAAACCACGGCCAACGCCTTGAGATGCAATCTCGAACAAATCCTCAACCAGGCCCAGGACGATCACTACCACCAGCCACGGCGGCGGAACGAAGACAGCGAACCTCAATCGTGCTGCGGCAGCAACTTCGATCCAATCAACGGGGAGAGAGTGTGCAGGAGCTGTAAGAAACAGGAATCGTCCGTATTGCTTTTGCCGTGCAGACATCTCTGCCTCTGTACTAATTGCGAATCATTTCTCCATACTTGCCCTATCTGTAACTCTTTCAAAACCGCTACTATTCATGTTAATCTATTTGACGATCAATTATGACAAAAATTCAGAATTACAAATTCGTCGCAAATAGTACAAGTTTTTCCCTTATCTTCATCTGGTCATGAAATGAATGTGTGTAGTCAACTACTGAATGGAAAGTCACGCAGTAGTAGCGCAAATGTCGCTGTTGTAGAGCGGTACGAGGAGTACGTACCTTGTGCATGGTGGAAAATGTGTAGACTGTAGTGGTACCGACGTGCACGGTGGAGAGAAAATAATGAAGAGAAATTACCTTGAAAGGGGACTGTCGTGTAAGTCTTTGAGACAGTTTCACTGAAGCTTGTTTGATTCTCTTTACTTTAATTTATTTCTCTTTCATACTTATTTTTAATCACATTTACACAATAAAATTTTTTATAAAATTTTTTACACGTAGTACAAAAATTTTTGTTACTTTTTAACGGCTCAGTCTTCAAAAAATACCATTTAAAACTATATTTTTTTAAATTTTAAGGCCACGAAGGTTTAGAAATTTTGGGATCAATTTGATTATTGTTTCAATATATATATATATATA
>NC_036246.1:43222563-43230557 GCF_002742605.1 Olea europaea var. sylvestris
AGATATTAAGGCTATGTTTGACAGCCCAATTTTTTCCATGGAAAACGGAAAACAAATTCCATTACCCACTTTTGGCTTGTTTGATTGCCAAAATTTTCTCATGAATTCATTTTCAATCTTTGCCTCACACGAGCACCAATTCTTGGTTTTTGGGGAATTCATTTGCCCATGGGGTAGATTGTTTTATGTTTTCCACCTTTTTTTAATTTTTTAATTTTATTTTTTTGCAATGAGAACAAATTCCAGGAATAATTGTAAAAGATGACATTCCTTAAATTGACAATTTTCATATAAAACAAAGTCAAATATATATATATATATATATATATATATATATTATTTATTATTATTATTATTATTTTTTATGACCGTAGGTGTCCGGCCAGCTATTATTGTTTCAATATTTTCGTTTGGAAAAAATTTATGAATGAAGAAAAAATCATTATTTAAAAAAAAAATCTCTTTTTAATGGTTGTCAAACATAGATTATTTTTAAATTGAGGCTTATTAAGCCCATATTTGATAGGAATTAAAATTCAGATTTTTTAAAATTTGAATTAAAGTCAATAATTACTTTTAACCTCATATTTAATGTGATCCACAATTTTTCAATTACACATTTCATTAATTTTTAGTAAAATCTACTAAAAATCTGATTTTAATCCCCGACAGTGGACTAAATCTAGACAATTAATTAGCTTAAATTAAGAATCATGATTATTTGCCAAATTCATTGACCCAAGGTAGGATTTCAATAATCAAATCGAAATTTTGTTGTTTATAAACTAGTCAAAATCTATTTTTATGCATATAATTTATAAAATTCACAATTTTTTTTTAAATATAAGTCTCTTTAGTGAATTGCTTATAAACAATTTAAAAAGTTTGACAAACAAATTTCAAGTTCAATAAAACCATAAGTACAGGAAAAATTTAACAGAACTTGTATCAACGCTGATGTGTCAAACTGTAAGTGGACTATTTTTTCTCTTTTTCCCATCTTTTCATGATGCCGTGCCATGTATTGTCTGTAAGGTTCTTCTGTCAAAAATTCTGTACTTATAACATGATTCTTAAAAGTTGTTAATCTATAGCTGACGAGGGAATTGGATGGAAGACACACGGTGTTGTAATTTAATGACTAACATAATTCATAGGCTAACGTTTTCGAAATCAAATGGATCTAAGACCAAAATTTATGGTTCATTGGATCCTTCCACGTGAATTTATTGTTCTGTCACACTACTTGGTCAGTATTTAAGGAGAAAAGTGCGTCAATTAATCAATGGTGAAACTCAAAAGAGAGAGAGACAGAGGTTTTTTTTTTTGTTTTTGTTTTTTTTTTTGTTTTTGTTTTTTTTTCGCGGAAATTGAATTTCGTGGAAGTAGTATGTGGTCTATCATCAGTCAATAAGGGAATTATGAGGGGAAAATAAATGTGTCACGGAATAAGAGTTGCAGCTTTAATTTTTTTGACATTTTGTTTTGCTTAATTGAGTCCTATTTGATTTAACTAAAAAGTTAAATAAAAATTTAAGTTAGGACGAACAATTAATTTTAACGGATCCATAACTTTCACCAACTGTTATCAAAATATACTAAAAATCTTACTTTTTATTTAAACAAATAGAGGCTGAGTCTATGCAAGTAGGGTATCTATCGATACCGTTATACTTGAAAGAGGAAGTTATGATTGATTATGCTAAAAAATAGGCACATAAATCAAATGCACTTGACGAGTAATAAATGTAAAAAATTACTCGGTGCAAAGGACAGGAGTGAGGTTATCTCATGCATTGTTGGCAGTCGTAGTGTGGGGATTCGATTCCTAAAACATGGAATTCATACAGCTCTTGTTCCCTAACCTGTTGGGACACATTCCGCAATTTACCTCCCTCATAAAGCTTTAGGGGCAGGACGGTAAGGACCCTCAAGATTGAGGTTCAACCTTCAATAAATGTAAAAAATTATCGTTTTAAATGAAAAGGCCCAAGACACATTAAGAGTTAGCAAAATCAAATTGGGTTAGTTAATTGACCCGTGATCTGTCCAACAAACCCACCAACCCAAATTGAACGCGGTAACATTAGAAGTGGGCCCTCATTCAGTGATAGGCCCCGTTACGAAATCCAAACAGAATTTAATGAGGAACCACACAAAAATAATTGACTGACTAACTGATATTTAGTTATCTTATTGGACAATTGTGGTTGAAATTATTTTTTAATTTTTTAAGTTATTTCAGACAAGTCCTTAGTACAGAAATTTTCCCCACGCGACTGGTGGTGCGTTAAACTATTTATCGAAATTAACATTTTTTTTTTAAAACCACCAAAATTATATTGAAATGATTGATTAGTTCAATTCTAATTAATTAAAATCAACTTTTACAATTTTTAAAAGTTTATCCAAAAAGGCATAATTGATTTTTTTTTTCTTCTACTTTATGTATTGTTGTTTCCCTTGATCTTTAAAAATGTTGATTGCACAGTTCTTTAATATCCCAACATTGATGGTTACATTTTGCTTCTCTCTTGGAGCACCCAATTTGGTAGTGCTTCCACTTAGTGAAATGGTAAGAGATTTTGATGCTGATCCAGATAATTGAAGAGTTTGATGCTTCTCAAAGTGTGTAAAAGAGGTCGTGTGAATATTATCGAGTCTGCACAACTTTTTCATTTTTTCCCCTATTTATTTATTGGTCTTTCCACAATTTTTAAATTTGATTTCAAATCAAAGTCAATCTCCGAACACATCCAGAAAGAAGTCTTCAAAGTTCAATAGAATGGGTCTCAATCTTCCAAAGATCACAATCAATCAAAGTTTGATTAATGATCATAAATTAGGTCAAACTCAGTCAAATTCATCCGTGTCAATAGTTAGATTATATCTCAACAAATACAAATAGTTCTCTCAATTCACCACGCAATCAATTTCTACCATGATTTTTTCATTTTTACTATAAGAATTGAGAGGGGCTTTTCAGTCAAATCCCTACTCTTTGAATACTCATATTCGATTTTTTCTCAGAGAAAACTTTGGCAACGTAAGGTTCGATTGGTTAATAAAGAAACTTATTTGGAAATAATAAAACTTTAAGCACAAAGACACAAAAAATTTATATGAACATAAAGTAAAACGAGCTTTTCTTTTCCCTTATAGTGAATAAGCAATAATTTAAAGTTGAGAGAGTCCTTTGTGCCCTTTCACTTTTATGCAAAAGATGGTTAGATAATTTGCTTATCTTCCAAAAAGGTGAGGTAGCTAAGTAAGAATAAATTATACGCCCAAAAGGAAAGTGACCATTGATTTACCATTTCCTTGAAATCATAATTTTTGTGTCTCTCTCCTCTTATGAACCAATGAATGTGAATTATTGAAATGGCCAACTTTTTCAATGGTGACAAATGTAGGCAGGAAGTAACACATCATAAATAACAGGGAATTATTCTTTTTTATTTTTTTTCTTGCAACGTGGATGTCAAATTGCCTAGTTATGAGTCAATATATTGAGGAAAAATTTTCAAAATGCAATAATTCCCTTTTTGAAATAATTTCTCCATCAAAGACAAGTGGGAGTGGGAATGAACCCTTAATCTTTCCAAAGTCGCACATGCTTACTATGAAAGTTGACAGGAACTAGAGAGTTGAGAAATGACTCCATCAAGAGTCACTAATTTTGGTCCATCGTCATGGTAAGTATTTGCGTATATGATCAACACCAAAAAAATCTAAATTCGCTGTATTTGACAATGTCCCAAAAGGACTAGCAATAGGACTAAGCTTGATGACAACAATTCCACTAAACCTTCTTTGGAAAAGTACATGCTAATACCATTAATTCACAAGAGAACAAATAAATTTACGTATCAATTTCTTTTTGTGAAAAACAATAATGGAAAAGAACTCGTGTATGTAACTCTTAAGTTTAGTAGGAATGAGGATTAATTCGAAGTCGCGATCATGAAATAGCTCTCAAATGAATTTAATTTACAGAAAATTACAGTCGTGAAAAATGATATAGTCCTTAGATTTACTGAGAACCACAATTACTTTGGAGCCATTTTAGGTTAGATTTTGACTATGAATCCAATCTTGGCATGTTAGGACTGAATCTGTAAATCCTGATATTTCATTTAGGTGAAGGAAATTGACAAGTCCACAAAAATCACAAGTTGAATAGTTCATTTCTATATGTAAATGGACAAACAGCCTCCCTGCTGTGGACCTGGAAATATTTATTGCTTTATGAATTAATTTTTTTATGTGAAAGGCATTTAGAGTTGCCCAATCCCACGTAATGTTATTTCTCATATTCATATTAGATGCATAGTTTGTATTTATGCACTCTTTGGCTTTATAATAGGCTGGTGATAAGTATTTGGAAAACGAAAATGCCTGATAAAAAATGAGATGTGGGGACAATTTTGTTGGACGATCACTCTTGCTATTATGCCGTCGTATGGTCGAGATTTAATAGTCACAATTTTAACTAGTCATCGGGCCGTAATATGATAAATCATGTTTGATATAGTTAAAAAACCGATTTTAGTAAATTTTGATTAAAAAAATTAATTAAATTTATGGTTGAGAAGTTAATATGACATATTTGGACGTGTCTTAAAATGGTCAAGTCAACACGTCAAAATTTCACTTCTTCTATACTCTTAGGGCCCACATAGATGCCATCTAAAAGTTGTGAAATAAGGCTTTGTTTGGTGTACATAATTTTTTGTATATCAAGGTATTCCACATTCACATAGAATGGTGCCCATTAGAATATTTTATTCAAGCAGATCCCACCCCACCCCACCCCACGCCACGCCACGCCACGCCACCCCACCCAATCCCATGTGAGTCTATGGATACTTTAATATACAAAAAATTCTATAACTAATGTTATCCTATAAAATATTTGGTTGAAATTGAGTTCAAGAAAAAAAAATGAGTACAAAAAAATGTGAGCCAAACACGAGATGTGTTACACTTGGAGAAACCAAAACTAAATAATTATAGTGGCATATAGAATAACGGCTCTTGCCATTATGAGGCTTTAAGGGTCCAAAGTCGGAGAGAAATTTTGCATATCCAGTTATTCAGACTTTTGTTTTGCATAGGAAAACAAAAGATTACAGCAAGGTAGGGATGTCAACGAGTCGGTTCGCGAGCCGAAATTCGAGGCTCAACTCGAGCAAAATTAAACGAGCTTTTTTCGAACTCGAGTCGAGCCGAGCAAAAGCTCGACCGAAAAAACAAGGAGGCCTGAGCCGGGCCGGCTCAATTTTTATTTTATTTATATTACGAATCTAACATTTTCTTTAAAAAATTTAAAAATTGCATAATTTATACGAGTTACAAATCAAATAAAAATCACAACTTATAAAATTGCATTATAAATTAAATAAAAATTATAACTTAGAACCCTTTTCCTTTTTTGAGTTTGGGACCGGTTACATGACGTAGGCGGAGTTAAAATTGTACAAGAATAAAATATTTCATGTACAATTTTTCTTGAAACAAATAAAAATTACATATTGTTTTGAAATAAATTATTTTAAAAACTTACAACATTCTATGTTTAGATCTGCTGCAACTCTTCGGCCAATATACTGGTAACATGTTCTTGAACACGTAATTTTGCACATTCTCAATCCTTCAAGCATATTAAAATCTCCAATATATATTCTTTTAGTCTTGAATGTTCGTCTGATAAAATTCGACCACCTAAACTGAATGCAGCCTCTGATACTACCGTAGACATCGAAGGTGTTAGTAGATCACGTGCAATTTTTGATACAATTGGATACTGTCTTTCATTACACCTCCATCAATTTAGAAAACTAAATTCTTGTAATTCTTTTTCAGGTAACACACTGTGAACGGCCAGCATATATACCTAGCTAACTCGGAGGGAATTTCAAAATTTGTAGTATCGACATATATCGCTCTAGACATCAATGAACTAGAATTAAATGAGGGAACACTTATATTGCTTTCCAAAAAATTTCATAAATTATCTGAATTTGTTGAAATATTTCTTGAAGAAGAACTTTGGGAAGTAAAACTACACTGACCTTCTTTATCAATATAATAATTATATATTTCAGATAACATAGATTCTATATTCATATGTGATAATTCCACATTTATGAAATTTGAAATCCCTTTTACAATGGCTATTGTGTCATTCAAATTAAGTTGAGAGTCCATTACTAAAGCTAAAATAAATAAAGAGGGCAATTCTTCTCAATATTTATGTAGGGTAATAAACTCCGCTATATTCCTTTGTAGTATCGAAAAAAGATTTTAAAATTTTTTTCATGTGAAATGCAAGAGACCATTCCCAATCTTCTAAATTATGTTCGGGTCCGTATGTATGCCTACCATTATAATATAATGAAATCATTTTATCGTAATTTTCACATAAATGTAACATAAGATATGTAGAGTTCCATCTATGTATTATATCAATGATAAATCATTTCTTCTGTAAGTCATACTCTGCATACAAACTATTAAATGATTGTTTTCTTGCTGGTGACGCAGTAATAAAATTTATTGCTTGTCTAATTTTATCTAAAGAAGAACTTATATGTTCTAATCTAATTTTTACAATTAAATTGATAATATGACATACACAACGTTGATGAAAAAATAAAGTTCCAAATTAAGGGTTAAGATCATTAATAAATCTTTCGATAACATCTTTGTTCACACTAGCTTTATCAAAAATAAAACATCGAATCATATCTTGTATACCATATTCTTGTATAATATTTTTTAAAATCATGTATATATTAGTGGTATTATGAGGATATTTTACACATTTAAATGTACTAATCCTTTTATGTAAAAGTCACAGGTGATCAATATAATGAGCCGTAGTAGCAATATAACATTTTTTATTACCACCAATCTATAAATCAGATGTAAATGATATAATACTATTAAAAGTTTTTAAACTTTCAATAGCAATTTGTTTTCTTTTGTTATATAATTTTATAATATCTGAACGAAGAGTATTTCTACAATAAGAAAAATACCTTGGTTGGAGATATTTTTGCACGAGTCAGGTAAAGTGTACTGAGTCTATCATCGTAAGCGAGATCTCTGTTGCAGCCACATATGCATCCATTCCTTCACGAAATCTTTCTGTGAATATACAAAGGTGGAAATAGTAGAACAAGAACCGCTAAACACTAGTTCGGTCTGTTTCGAGTCGAGATCGACTAGTTTCGCTTTGCAACTCGTTAATATGTGTCTATTCAAATGTATTGTACTCGAACTGGGCTTCCAACTAAGTTCTTTGTCATAGTAATTGCAACATAGTTTTCAAATATTTACTCCATTTTGGAACACCAACTTTTTTACGTGTCATATGTTGTCAACAATTCGAAAATTCTTTTTTCGACCTTTTAATTTCGAGTACTTCCTCTTCAGTATTCTCCAAATCAATTGGAACATTTCTAGATACATTGTCGTAACCGGATGGAGTACTCGAACTATCCTTAAACTGATTGAACTCATCACTAGTAAAATACATCTATAACTACTATAGTATAAAATACAAAATATTAAAATATGACTGTATGAGAGTGAAAGAAATTGAATATGAGATTGAGAGCAAAGAAATTGGGATTGAAACTTGAATTTATAATACTGCAAGTTAAAATCTATTGAAACATATTGATTTGAAACCTAAAAATTTACCTCTTATTTATAGCAAAAAAATCAATTTTACCTTCAAATTTGCAATTTGAATTTAAATTTCAAATATAAACCTCATAAATTGAATTATAAAATACAGTGAAAAATCAAACAATTTAACGTGTGTTTTTTATCAGACAACTAGGCTGCCTTAAGGTAGCACCTAGCTGCCGTTACTATTATTATTATTTTTTTGGAGTTTGAACTTTGAATTTCGGTCGGGCTTTGCCCGTGACACGAGTCGGCCTGTGTGGCTCGTCGAGCCACAACGGGCCGGCTCCCGCCGA
>NC_036246.1:43230697-43244602 GCF_002742605.1 Olea europaea var. sylvestris
GAGCCACAACGGGCCGGCTCGGGCCGAGCCCCATTGGGCCAACGCCTCAAAATGGGGCTCGGCCCAAGCTAGGCTCGCTCCATCCGAGTCACGAGCCAGGCCGTTGAGCCGCTGAGTCGGTTTGACATCCCTACGGTAAGGAAAAATATGCAGTTAAGGTTGATGCAGTATCATATATTGCAATTTCTAACAATCTCGAAGCATTCTGATGTTTGATTGTCGATAGTACACGAAAAATAGGTCGAAGTAGAGCAATATTACAAAAGATCGCCTTGGTATGTTCATTCCCCTCATAGGAAATTGGGCTCAATTATTGGAATCAGAAAGGCAAGCATTTATTAATCAGAAATATAACTTGAACCAATAGCTGAATAGTTCGAGAGACACAAAATCCTTGTCTTTGTAAGATCGAAAGCAAAACCATAGCAGATTCCAACCCGGAGCTCAAGGAAAATGAACAAAATGAACTAAAATATATATAAAAAATCTCACAGAAATGATGAATAGTACCGAAGGTATCAAAATTGTCTAAGTAGCTATTCATTGTCTCACAGTCTATCCTCGTATTTAGAGAGTGGTGTCATCTGCTCCTTCAAACCCTTCCTCTTCCGAATCTCAGTTACTAAAGTTGCAGCTTGAGATCCTACTTCCAGTGGATCGGATGACATCATGTCCCAGCGATCAAATTAGGAATGACAATTTGAATCGTCAAAATCGAAAATCGCGGTTAGCCGAACCGAATGGGGCGAAAAAAATCGAACCGATGGTGCAATGAGGCGAATATGGTATTTGATTTTAATGAACCGATTCGTGGCGGTGTGGGTATGGTATTTACGCCGTAGAACCGAAATCGAACCAATTACCCGCCAAAAAAATAATTGAATTGATTATTGGACTTTACACTATTTTTCTATCCAGCCCAAAATAAAATTCCTCCATTACATCTACTTGACCCAGCCGATCAGCCCACTTACCATTAGCTCATAATAATAGTATTAGTATGATAGTATATAAATGCAAACCCTACTCTACACAAACCACAAACTCACGCAACTACCTCCATGGTCCAAGCCGTCGGCGCCTCTAGAAAATTTTCCACACGACTTCAATTTGAATCAGATTGGACTTCAATTTTTAAAGAAAAGACAGGACCTCAGGTAAGGGGCCTTCTTAATCAAGATTATTGGAACAAAAATTTTATCTCAGTCATTTTGGTTGTATCTGTAAACTGATTGCATTTTATATCCAATTCTAGGGACACATTTTCAGGATTTGATGCAAAAATTGTTTCAAATTTTTTCGAAAAGAGGATAAATTCAATCAGTACTGATTATAATATAGACTTGAGTCAAGTCCAAGGCGTGTCGAATACAATATATTGTGTTTTTGTTTTCATTGACTTTTTTCATAAATTGTTTTATATTAATTTGATGGATGAATCTATAAAAAAAATTTATTTTTGTGGTTATTAACCGGACCGAATCGAACCGAACCGATTTACGTGGTTATGATATGGTCAAAAAATTGGTGATGCGATTGTGGTTTTGATCGAACCAACCCATAATCGAACCGTTGCCAACCCTAGATCAAATACACTGGGGGAAGGCTTGACCAGAGGTTGCAGCTCGCAAGGTGTTCGAGAATCCAAATGATTCAATAACGCGGAGGTATGCCTTAATATTGTAAAGTGGAGTACCCGGCCTCTACAATTTTTTGAACACGTGTTCACGTTTCTGGTTCAGAACACTGTAGATACCACCAAGAGCTTGCTCGGGTGCTTGGATCTCGACTAGGTACACAGGTTCTAGAAGGCGAGGCTTGGCAGTAATATGAGAAGCATAGATAACCCTCCTCGCGGTTGGAATAACTTGACCACCACCTCTGTGAATCGCATCAGCGTGAAGAACATCATCACAGACTTCAAAGCAAATACCTCTCATGTTTTCTTTAGCCAAGGGGCGTTCCTTAGAAGCCTATTGGAACCCAGCAACAACAGAATCCTTGATTTCATCAAGTACTGGACTCCCTTACACATATCAACTACCATGTTTGGACCAGTGGTTTCAGGACCAAAGCACCAAATTTTCTTTGCAAGCTCCTAGTCCCAACTGAACTCTTCAGACAGGATTCTCGAGCGAACCTTAGGATCATCTCGTGGACCAATACGCCCATCATCAATGCCCTCAGCAAGTCCGTCTTCCAAAGGTCTATAGCTTCCATGTACAGTCAGTTGTGCTTGTTAGGTGATTTGCTCATAACAGTGTGGGAGGACCTTTCCAAAACTGTCTCACGGAAGGACACAACTGGATCAGACTTAATAATTTCAGCACCACCCATGAAATCTTCCTGCAAGTCCTTTAAACAGATCTCAAGGTGGAGTTCTCCAGCACCAGCAATAATATGCTCGCCAGACTCTTCAATGGTGCAAACAACCATAGGATCAGGGACGAATCCAGCTGCTCGAGTGAGCTAGGGCGGAGAGTGGAGCATTTATCAAACACCGTCCAATATAACGATATTGTTTACTAATATTTAATTAACTTATATTAAAAGAATTTCCAATCAATATATAAATGCACTAAAATGTAAAATAATATAAATATTAAAACATAATTCAGTACAATTCAAAATAATAAAGAATAAAAATACATTTTTTGAGTCATATACCTATTATCGAGTTTCAAATTTTTATGAATTTAAGCGAGACAAGATGAAGTTTATATGTCTTGATTAATCGATAAAGAAAAAAATTAAAAAAACAATGAATTTTAAAGCTATTTTTGCCCCCAAAAAGAAAAGTATTTTTCAAACTCTTAGAAGAACAAATAATTTTACAAAATAAATTGATAAAACTTAACAATTAAAGTATATATTATGAAATAATAATTTCAGTCAATAAATTTTTAAAGCAATGATTTTTAAAGCTATTTTTACCCGAAAAAAGAAATCTTTTTTTCAAACTCTTAAAATAATAAAGATCAATAATTAAATTGTCCAAATTTAAATTTTACAAAATAAATTGATAAAATATAATAATAAAAGTATATACTATGAAGTAATAATTTGAGTTAACAAGTTTTTTTAAAGAATTTTTTTTAGAAACAAAAACTATTAATATAGAATTGTTTAATTATTATTTATTGTGTTAAAAAATTAAAAAGAAGAAGAAGAAGTGAAGGAATCGAATCCCACACCTCTGATATGATAAAAATGGAATTCCCAATTGAGATACAAAGCTACATCAGTGCTAGTTAAAACAAAATAGTATACAATTATTTAACTATTATTTATTGTATTTGAAAAATTAAAAGAAGAAGTGGAAAGGAGAGGAGTCGAACCGGTTACCTCTCACTTGCAAAACCAATGCCTTACCAAAAGAACTACAATCATAACTGCGAATAATGGTACAATTTTACATATTTAACATAATAACTACATCAACGTGAAAATCCTTTCCTGCCAGAGCCAGTACGGGCGGCCGCGCCGGCTCGCCGGGTGCTGGCTCCGCCAGTGCATAGGATCACACTTGGCCAAACGTTTCAAACCTTCAACAAGTTTTGGAAGATCGGATGCAACTTTGCACTGGACAGTCACACGCACAACATGTGAGATAGAGAACTTCATGGCTCTGATTCGATGGGCATCAACTTCCTTCTCATTAGTCAGAGTCACATTTTTTGTGATGTATTGATCTAGACCAATCATAGCCACTGTGTTCCCACATTGTACATCCTCAACAATTTCCTGCCTCTTTCACATCCAAATAACAGTTCTCTGGACACTTGACATACAAGTCCTTTTTCTCTCCAAAGACATAGTTAGGACCCATGATTCTGACCTTCAAACCAGTTGAGATCCTGAGTTGAGATCCTGCCAGAGAATACACGACCAAAGGCAAAAATCCTACCCTTGTCAGATGCCGGAATCATCTTTGACATGTAAAGCACAAAAGGCCAATCAGGATCACAGTTCCTAATAGCATTAGCATAAGCATCATCCATAGGCCCCTATTACAAGTTTTCTACACGGTACTTTAGAGCCTTAGAAGGCGATGGAAGATGGAATATCATCGTTTCCAATAGGGCAGTACTTGCGGGAAGCCAGGTCTGCATGACACGCTTCATCAATGCCTTGCCCATTAAATCTTTCTCGTCAGACTTCATAGTGACTCCAAGCTTTTGCAACATTGGCCAAAGCTTATCTTTCTGATCATTTATACAAGTATTGATGATCTGCTTGATAGGTTCATAACAGAATTGGACAAATCCACATTTACATGTAGGAGAACCAGTATTCTTGGTAGTCCACTTCTTGGTGGCAAGGTCAAAGAAATTTTCACCCCCTCATCTTGGACTCATCAACACCAAATTTAGAGGCGTACATCTTAGCAAAGTTTGTTAGAGTGAAAGTCCAGCCATGCAAACCAGCTGAGAAAGCAGCAGTACATTTCTCTGGGTAAACCTGGACATCACCAAGGAGGGGATCTTAATATGTAGCCATAATGACATTTGCATTCTCTATGACCCTCTGAAATGTCTAATAAGCCTCTTCTCCATCAACCTGAAGCTCAAGGAAACATCTGTCCATCTTGATAACAGTCAACATTTCTCCAAGAGCTTGTTGGAGGACAGTTTCAATTTGGACGCACACACCCTCAACACAGTCAACGACAAAAAGAGCACCATCAGTGATTCGAAGGGCAGCCGTGACTTGAAAAGAGAAGTCAATGTGCCCAGGAGAATCAATAAGATTGATGAGGTACTCATTGCCCATTCACTCTCCCTTGAAGCTCTTCAAAGAATCATCTTGCATCTCATAGTACAAAGAAATACCGGTGGACTTAATAGTGATACCACGTTCTATAGGAAATGAGAAGAAAATTAGAACAAATGAGAAGATGTTTGCAGAATAATTTCTATGTATTTTCTTGCTTATTTTCTAAAGAGTCTTGCAACGTATATATATTCAACTTTACAATGCTGTATAAGAGAAAGAAAAAAGAAAAAATAAGAAATTGTTACAATCTGAAAACAGAAACGGTGGCAAAGGCATGTGCATAACAGAATGCTGGTAATTCAAAGCTTGTAGACTTCTTTGCTTCTAGATTTTTCTCTCTTTGTTAGATCTCTATTGGATGCTGATATCATTTGAGCTCGTGACTGTATGGACAGATCGCTTGCCAGCTGTCTATGTTGTTCTTCACCATTTAATAACCCCTCGCAATATGGAGAGTAGATGTCAACTACTCCCATCTTGTTCATGTGTAAGTAAAGACTCGAAGAATTCAAGGCCTTGGTTAACATGTCTGCCACTTGAAAACCAGTGTGAATATACTCAGTAGTAATGCTCCCATTTTGTATCTTATCTCGAATAAGATGACAATCGATCTCTATGTGCTTGGTTCTTTCATGAAAAACAGGATTTGTGGCAATATAAATAGCAGACTTGTTATCACAGTATAAATTTGCTGCCTGGCTATGTTCAATCTGTAGATCCCTAAATAGAAATCTCATCCATGTTAGCTCACAATTCACTTGTGCCATTACTCTGTATTCAGCTTCAGAGGATGATCTTGAAACCACATTTTGTTTCTTTGACTTCCATGATGCTAGTGATGATCCTATGAAAGCACAATAATCTGTCATAGATCTTCTATTATCTGGACAGGCTCCCCAATCTGAATTTGAATAACCCTTCTGGAGATCAGATGTAGAGGGATAAAATAGGCCTTAACCTAGTGCCCTTTTAAGATTCTTAAGACCTTGTGTGCTGCATGAAGATGTGGCACTCAAGACATGTCCATGTATTGACTCAATAGTTAAATTGAGTAGGATAAATCTAGTCTTGTTATAGTTAGGTACAACAACCGCCCTATCAACCTCCTGTAGATAGAAGGATCAGTAAGTAAATCCCCTTTATCCTTGGCTAACTTAACATTTTGATCAAGAGGTATTTCAGATGGTGCTAAGCCTATGGTCCCTGAATCTCCAAAATGTCTAGAGCATATTTTCTCTGACATATGTATATTCCATGTTGTGCTCTTGCAACCTCGATTCCTAGAAAATACTTCAGCTTTCCTAGATCCTTGATTTTGAATTTTGCATCCAAAGCAGCTTTGAGATTGTTGATGGTATCCATACAATTTCCTACTAAGATAACATCATCAACATATACTAGAATAGCCGTGAATGAGTCTTAGTACTCCTCGTAAGCTATAATCCGCCCGTGATTGAATGAAACCATGCTAAATAATGAAACTAGACAACTTTTAATATCACTGCCGTGAGGCTTGCTTAAGTCCATATATACTTTTGCGAAGTTTGCATACTTTTGGACTCCCATCAACAATATAACCAGGGGTAATTGAATATATACTTCCTCATCCAAATCACCATATAAAAATGCATTATTAACATCCAATTGATATAAGAACCAGCCTTTTATGGCTGTAAGGGCAAGTAAACTTCGAACAGTGACAAGTTTTGCCACTGGAGAAAATGTTTCATGATAATCTAGACCTTCTGGTTGTGTGTACTCCTTTGCAACCAGCCTAGCTTTGTACCTTTCGATACTTCTATCAGCATTAAACTTGATTTTATATACCCATTTACACCTTATTGCTTCTTTGTCAGGTGGCAAATCAACAATGAGCCATGTATCATTTAATTCAAGTGCCTTAATCTCAGCTTTCATGGCTTCACACCATTCAGGATATTTTATAGCTTTTTGATAGTTTTTAGGTTCAGTTTGTGAAGTTATGGAAGTGACGAAAGCTTTATGAGGAATGGACAACTTATCGTATGACATGCTAACACTAAGGGGATAAGGAGTACCTGAATGAATTGAACCCTCTGCCTTGTCCAAGTTTTGCAATGGAATGAATGAAGTGGCCTGTTGACATATGAAGTCCTGCAGATGCAAGGGAACTCTCCTGATTCTAGTGGATTTTCTTGGTAAGTGAGGAGTGTTTTGATATGTCTCTATATTTGCAGTATGTAAATCCGTTTGCTGCATGGTTTGATCAGTTTGAGGATCTGTTAGATCAATGTGTTCAATGTCTTCTATAGGACTAGAAACAGGCGACGGTTGGTTACTTGGTTCGGTGGATTCTGGAGATGTGCAATTGTTTGGAATATAGACAAGAGGATTTTGAGGATAGCACAAATCAGTGGGACTTAGCACATCATTGATTTTTGTAGCCTCTTTGAAAGGAAACAAGGTTACATGAAAAACTACATTTCTAGATAAGAAAACTTTCTTCGTTTCCAGGTCAAGAAGTTTTTATCCTTTGATTCCAAAAGGATATCCTATAGAGACACATTTCCTACCTCTAGAATCAAATTTATGTCTACCTTCTAAGAGAGTTGTAGCAAAGGCAAGACAACCAAACTCCTTTAGATGGGAATATGTTGGTTTTCTTTGGAACAAAACTTCAGATGGACTTTTGTGATCTAGAAGGGTTGAAGGGGTTCTATTAATAAGATACATTGTAGTTAGGACACAATCATTCCAATATTTCAATGAAATGCCACTTTGGAACCTTAGAGCCCTCGCAACATTCAAAATGTGTCGATGTTTCCTCTCAACTATGGCATTTTGTTGAGGGGCTTCAACACATGTTTTTTGATGTATTATCCCCTTTTCAAGGTAAAATTTCTTCATATCAAATTCTCCCCCATTATCTATTCGAATAACTTTTATCTTAGTTTCAAATTGTGTTTCAATCATAGTACAAAAGCTTCGTAACATATTTGAAGCATCAGATTTTAATTTCAGCATGTATACCCAGGTACATCTACTAAAATCATCCACGACCACAATTGTTAGGAAATAGCGAGACCCATAATAACTAATTTCATTGCAAAGTCCCCAAAGATCACAATGCATTAAATCAAAACATTTTTCTGATTTGTGTTGACTAACAGGAAAAGGGGGCTTGTGCATTTTAGCTAAGGGATAGACACAACATGGCTTGGAATCAGCAAGTTTAGGGACCTCATCTTCGAGAGAGAAAATTGAATGTGATGGATGTCCTAATCTATAGTGCCAGACGTCAAAAATTTCAGATGGTTTGATCACAGAAGCTGAAATGGAAGGAGTTATAACCACGTGAGTCAATGTTTGTTGAAGAGCTGCAGGAGAGACTATTGGTTGCAGGATATGATAGAGGCCAGACCTCAATTCACCCATTCCAGTCGTTGTCCAAGTCAAAAGGTCATGTATATAGCAGCCATTAGAGAGGAAAACAACACAACAATTCAATTCTTGAGTAAGTTTTCTAAGAGATATTAAATTGAAAGAGAAAAAAGGGACACAAAGCACATCCTTGAGGACCAAAGATTTTGTAACTTGAACCATGCCAATCTGAGTTGCAGGCACAATGTCTCCATTTGGTAAAGCTACAGAGCAAGCTGCCTGTGATTTGACAGATGAAAAGTATGATGGTGAACAGACCATATGATCTGTTGTACCAGTATCCAAAATCCAAGGAACACTGCAATTATTTTTTGATTTAGTTTTAATGGTTGACAAGCAATATGATATACCAGAAAGCTTTGGACAACGTTGTCTGAGGTTGAAGTAATAGTACTTTGGTCTTGATTTGTTGAAGGTGTGAAGGGCTGACTACTTGATGGTTTGAAAATAGCCATGAGCTGGGAATACTTCTCCTGAGTTAAAGATTGTTACTTTGTTCCTGATTTAGAGGCATAAGGGCAGAAGCTAGGTTTGTAGTTGATCTATATTTGTTCTTTCCTTTATGCTTGTGGCCTAGTGGATACCCATGCAATTTGAAGCATTTGTTTGCCTTGTGACCAGACATTTGGCAATGGGAACACACAGGTCTGTTTGGATTGGCCTTTAAGCATCTCTCAAGGGAATGCCCTGCAATTTTACAGTGTGCACATTAGTAATCATTCTTCTTTTGTAACGAAGGATTCAGCCTCCCACTTTCTTTCAAATTTCCTCTAGTAATAAAACATAAGGTCTCACTGATAGGGCCTTCTTCTCCTCTTGTTGTATGGTTGCATAAACTTTATTCAAGGTAGGAAAAGGCTTCATTAACAGAATTTGGGCCTTAAGATCCTTGTATGATTCATTCAATCCCATTAAAAACTTCATCACCCAATCTCGCTGTTGATTCTGGACAACCACTTTCAAACCTCCATAGGTCCAATTGGGGATAGATTCATAGTTCAATAACTTATCTAGAAGAGTTTTGAACTTAGAAAAGTAAACACTTACATCATCCTAATTTCGAACCAGAACTGTGATGGATGTCCTAATCTATAGTGCCAGATGTCAAAAATTTCAGATGGTTTGATCACAGAAGCTGAAATGGAAGGAGTTGTAGCCACGTGAGTCAATGTTTGTTGAAGAGCTGCAGGAGAGATTGTTGTTTGTAGGATACGATAGAGACCAGACCTTAATTCACCCATTCCAATCGTTGTCCAAGTCAAAAGGTCATGTAGCAGCAACTAGAGAGGAAAACAACACTTCAATTCAATTCTTGAGTAAGTTTTCTAACAGATATTAAATTGAAAGAGAAAGAAGGGACACAAAGCACATCCTTGAGGACCAAGGATTTTGTGACTTGAACTATGCCAATCTGAGTTGCAGGCACAATGTCTCCATTTGGCAAAGCTACAGAGCAAGCTGCCTGTGATTTGACAGATGAAAAGTATGATGGTGAGTAGACCATATGATCTGTTGCACCAGTATCCAAAATCCAAGGAACACTGCAATTATTTTTTGATTTAGTTTTAATGGTTGACAAGCAATGTGATATACCAGAAAGTCCGGGACAGCATTGTCTGAGGTTGAAGTAATAGTACTTTGGTCTTGATTTGTTGAAGGTATGAAGGGCTGACTACTTGATGGTTTGAGAATAGCCATGAGCTGAGAATACTTCTCCTGAGTTAAAGATAATTGACCTTTGTTACTTTGCTCCTAATTTAGAGGCATAAGGGCAGAAACTAGGTTTGCAGTTGATCTATATTTGTTCTTTCCTTCATGCTTGTGGCCTAGTGGATACCCGTGCAATTTGAAGCATTTTTCTACCTTGTGACCAGGCATTTGGCAATGGGAACACATAGGTCTGTTTGGATTGGCCTTTAAGCATATCTCAAGGGGATGCCCTGCAATTTTACAGTGTGTACAGTAGTAATCATTCTTTTGTAACGAGGGATTTAGCCATCCACTTTTTTTCAAATTTCCTCTAGTAATAAAACATAAGGTCTCACTGACGGGCCTTCTTCTCCTCTTGTTGTATGGTTACATAAACTTCATTCAAGGTAGGAAAAGGCTCCATTTACAGAATTTGGGCCTTAAGATCCTTGTATAATTCATTCAATCCCATTAAAAACTTCATCACCCAATCTCGCCGTTGATTCTGGACCACCACTTTCAGACCTCCACAGGTACAATTGGGGATAGATTCATAGTTCAATAACTCATCTAGAAGAGTTTTGAACTTAGAAAAGTAAACACTTACATCATCCTGATTTTGAACCAGAACTATGATGGCTTTCTTGATTTCATAAATCTTAGGTGCATTTTGTTGTGCAAATCGTTGTTCCAGTTCCAGCCATAACTGATGTGCCGTCTCCGCATACACAGTACTGCATTTGATGTCCACTGCCATGGTGTTTTGCAGCCACGTAATCACTATGTCATTACATCTAAGCTAGTGCTCCATCAGAGGATCATTTGGGTCATTTGGTTCATAGAGACTTCCATCTTTGAATCCCAATTTGTTCTTAATTCTAAGGGCTCGTTTTATGGATTTGGCCCAAGAGTGATAGTTGTTTGCCTCCAACATGTGTATAACTAATACAGTTCGTGTAACATCATTGCTGCTAATGAAATAAGGACTGCTTGGGTATGTTGGATCATAAGTTTTTGAATTGGATTCAGTATTAGAATTGGTGTCTGGATTTTGATTTGTATTTGGAGAAGCATTCGAGATTTCAACATTTGATTCAACCATTGCTGGCTCTGATACCAAATAGGAAATGAGAAGAAAATGAGAACAAATAAGAAGATGTTTGTACAATAATTTATGTGTATTTTCTTGCTTATTTTCTGAAGAATGTATATACACACACACACACACACACACACACACAACTTTACAATGCTGTATAAGAGAAAGAAAAAGAAAAAAAAAAGTTGTTACGATCAGAAAACAGAAACGGTGGCAAAAGCATGTGCATAACAGAATGCTGGTAATCCAAAGCTTCTAGACTTCTTTGCTTCTAGATTCTTCTCTCCTTGTTGGATCTCTATTGGATGCTGATATCATTTGAGCTCGTGACTGTATGGACAGATCACTTGCCAACTGTATGGACAGATCATTCTAACATCACCCGCAATTTTTGGAGCAATATTACCAGCAGCAGCTACAAGATAATCAGTCAAAGTGGACTTCCCTGTAAGAATGACAAAAGAGAAAACTTAGTACTTACACAACCATAGAATGGTTAATGAGTTGTTGACTCTTCTATCCAAACATGAACCCTGCCAATCAGTAATACATGAATGTCATATACAATTAAACAACATTTGGCAGCTTCCATACCATGGTCAACATGAGGAATAACAGATATATTACGAATGCTATGCTTGTGGTCCATAATCCTACGGAGCTCGCCGACTGTGAACTTCACCTGCAGAAATCAAGTAAAAATTCTTTGTTAGAAACCCAATCCGGAAAATCCAAAAGGCTATCTGAATATATAAATCAATCTGCATGCTTACCATTTTTACTGGATTCTATATTTCAAAATCGAAACAGAATCTATAAGAATTTTGCTCTAAAAAAATACCTGCAATTCATCAACTGAAAACATTAGCATTAGAAAACAAAAAAATCATCTACCAATTTGAGACAAATGTATTCAGGGCATATTAATATCCAAAGAAAAAAATAAAATGAAAACCATCATCATTTGAGGGCATAATCAAGATCCATAGCAGATAGTCCGAGAACTCATGTTAATAGAACTCTTACAACTCTTCATCGTAAAACCTATGCAAAAACTAGAGCCCTTCAATCATGACACTCAAAAGTTCATAGGGTTTCAAACTTTCACTTATACATAATTTAGTTATTCTTTCATTGAGACAAGCTAAAAATTTCAGACTGATGTCATATGAACATTTCCACAGCCCACTAACTATATCGACACACAGAAACAGAGTCATCAATCCTTTAATTCCCTTTTAATGGTACAGAGGTATCAAAAAGATAAACAAATTTCCTTTCCAATAAACTTAAATAACATCTAAACTCCATAATGAAATAGCCACTTAAACGTGCCATTATAGATAATAGAATCACATATCCATAAGCTAAGAACCTAAAATCCACAATCGAAGCAGCAAAATTGAGTGCTAGTCCTTCATCGTCTGTAATTACAAAAACCATAACTAGAACTAAAATTTCTCAACTAAAGAACAGTAATCGATGCTGCCTCAAAACGTAACAAGGCTTACAAATCCATACATCAAACAAACAGCAAAATCTCAAATTCTCATCAAAATCCATAAGAACACGCAATAATCAGATACATATATACATACAAACCCATGTACATATATATTTATAGACATAAAAAGAGAGGTATTGACACGATCCGTCTCGAATCACCTTAATGGACTCGATACGTGTCGTGTGTCGATGGTAGATACCAGCTAAATGTTGGACCCAACACCAAGGCAACCTTGACTTGCTTGACCGAAAAATATTTTAAAAGAATTTTGACAGAGTTTACTTTGAAATATGGACTAAATCCGCCTAAACAAAAATCAATTTTCTAAATCCATTCATATAATTTAAAATAGGACACATTAGTCCCTGGAAATACAAACTATTCAAAATAAGTGTACTGGAAAGAAATTTACACTCCTTTCGAACCAGGTAACTCCATTTGCAAAACATATATAAAAATATGCAGTGGACCCATGATATAAATACATTTTCTGATAAAAATGCATCAATCCCAAAAATATGTAATGTATGTACTGACAAGACTAGACATACAATAAATACACCATGTGGCTCGACTCGTAGATCGACAGGCTCCAATGTGTCTCAACGTAGCTACCATCTGCTAAGAAAAATGGTGATAAAAATATGAGAATGTAACTCAATGAGTGGATGATTTGCAAATAAGAAAACTTTTTCCATTGATGCATATTTTCTAAAAATTTTAACTTTATTAAATCCTTGAGAATTTCTGAATCTAGTAATACTTTTAAAAACTAAACATAATTACATTATAAAATTCTTTGTTCTAAATTCTAGATAAGTATCTGTAAGGTATAACAAATATAAAGAATTTGATATTCATGAAAATCTATGAAATATTGCTGCTGCTCAATACTATAAGCTGAAAGCTTTATTCTGAAAACTGAATTAACTGAATTCCACAATCTGAAATCTGAGAACTGACTAAATACTGAAAAATCACACCAAAAGGCGTACCCAACGAATAGGCTTACTCATGTACAGAGTAATCTCAATGTACAAGGCAAAGCCATTCAAATCTGATAATCTGATAGCTGATAATCTAATAATCTGGTCATAAGTACGCAGAGCTGCCCCAAAGGCTAATCACCCTAGTACACGGCCCAAAGCCTATGTGTGTACGAGAGTGGGTCCCAAAGACCTTTGATAATCTGGTCATACACTATGGAAACACATTCACGATAGTGTAGAGCGGGTAAAATCACTACAACTAGCCATATACTGTGGAAACACATTCACATCAGTACAAACTGGGGTAAAATCACCTGAGTACTTTCTGGTGATTTTTAGAAATAACTTTAACTATACTGAAACATGTAATAAGAATATAACATGCTACTAAAATAATTTAATTGAACTGAATTTAACTTTAAAAG
>NC_036246.1:43250966-43407087 GCF_002742605.1 Olea europaea var. sylvestris
CAATTCATCTCTTCTTCATCAGTTTACTACTTCCACACTAACATCAAGCTATGCAATTAGGTATGTTCCCTTCTTAATACTTCAAGCCACTAGACATATACATGTGACAAACAATTCATTAATTGACTAAAATTCTCACTTGCCTTTTGATTTCTTTATTTAAATTTCAATTTTAACCCAATTACTTACTGAATTTTTTTCATTCACAAAGCTCCAACCCGAAAATTTATAAATATTTGATTCACATAACTTAAAAGCCTCAAAAATGGTTTACCCATACTAAACCATCAAGAATTTGAACTTCTTTATCACTTATTGGAGCCAAATAAGAAATTTAAGTTTGTATAAAACTTACCTACTTGTGATTGTAGAACCAATGAGGATATGAAAGACAACCCAATACTTGAAAAAGGCATCTCGCCTCCTACATATCTCCGCCAGCATTTTTTTTCCTTCCCTCGGTCTCTCTCGATTTCTCTGGTTTTTTCTGCCTGTCTATATGTGTATATATGTAATGTAAAATGGAACAATGGATTGTTAAGTTGACATTTGTAATCCACTATCAAAAATTTGCATGGAAGCCCCTCATCTTCAATTTAATATGACATTTAATCCTTTTAACTTCCATTAATAGAAAGTAGTAAATCCCCAACTTTAAATTGTATCCAACTTAACTCTCATATATTGCCAATATATAAAATAAACCCAAATAAAATATTTTATTACATTTTAGTCCTTATTTGATTTTGACTTTGACGAGTCAACTTTTGATTTTTGACTAAGAAAAATTGGGTTGTAACAAGTATACTCGCAGAATCAGAGAAGGGATAGAGGGAGGCAACTCTCAGTTCCCGGTTTCCTCCAGTTTACGATACTACAGTTTTTTCAAACATGCAGATAATTTCACCCAAATAAAATATTTTATTACATTTTAGTCCTTATTTGATTTTGACTTTGACGAGTCAACTTTTGATTTTTGACTAAGAAAAATTGGGTTGTAACAAGTATACTCGCAGAATCAGAGAAGGGATAGAGGGAGGCAACTCTCAGTTCCCGGTTTCCTCCAGTTTACGATACTACAGTTTTTTCAAACATGCAGATAATTTCGTTTTCTATATAGAGTACAAAAATCATCGCATATTTGGAGGATATTCGGCTTAAAATTTTGTTTCATGGGCCTGGGCTTTTGGATTAGCATAGGTTATGCCGTAGACTGGTGGCCCAATAAGTAACAATCCTTTTACCTGGTACACAACTCTATAGCTGTGTAAGTTGGCCCATTAAGTGAGCCTACTTTACTAGGTTAGGCTTCGGATACGAGCCCAGTTGCAATTAGAAGTTTAGATAGTATTGTTTGCAGTGAAGGACACAAGGTGATGTGAACGCACGTAACAATAATATGAAATTTTTCACTTTCTATCTTGTTATTAATTGAACAGAACTTATCAAATATTTTCAATATTTGTGGTGTTCAAACTGTCCGAACTTATCAAATATTCATACTCTTTGTGGCGTTCAACAATTCAAGTAAGGTTCGTAAGTTTTTTTTATCGTGGGATCAAGATATTGTTTGCAATTGTCTCAATTATTTGGTTCAATAATTTATTGGGTCGAGCTTTCAAACAATCCGGGTGAGATTCTTGAGTAATGTGATCAAGGGGTTAACATATTGTCGGCGATTGTATTGGCTTCTTGGTTCAATATTTTTGGGTCAAATTCTAAATTTTGATTTCCTGGCTTTTTTTAGGTCTAATCAATCTTTTGTGGGTTTTGGAGCCGCTATTTCTACGTGAATTCACATCATGACGTTGCATGGTTGGAAAAATCTTTTTTTTTTCCCCATATTTTACCACCATTGATTTTTCTATGTTTTTGTCAATGGCGCGCGAAATGACCGATCGTAGCTAATGTTACGGCTTGTCAAATTAAACTGTTTTAAATTAGTATTTCGAGAATTTCGATAACACATTAACTTTAAAAATTCTCAGTAGATTGTCCGCTAGACGAATTCACAAATCACCCACGTCATCTCGAAACTTATTTCGAGACCTATATCATAGATATATCAAAATGATCTAAATAAATATTGAAAATAGTTAAAAGTAAGTCAAACATGCGTCATTAAAAAGAATCTAACTCATCTTTTTTTTTTTTTTAAATATTTCAATTATTTCATTATCATTTATTATTTTTATGCAACAAAATTTTCAGTATAATTTATATCATTTTATTAGAAAATTTTACATGGGATATCACATCAAAAAATTTCAAAATTTTACATCCGAAATGGTCATATCCCATGTAAATTTTCTGATGTAAAACTCGGTATAAATTTACATAGGTATGATTTTTTTTTAATGTAAATTTTCAAATGTATAACTTTTCATAACTTTTTTAATTTTAAGTTTAATTGTAGCCTTAATTCAAAATGTCTGCATCTGTCACTGCTTGTTTGGCCTCAATTTTTTTTAAAAAAAAAAAATTCAAATCCATTTTTAAACATATAATTTATGAAATTCATAAATTTTATCAAATTTTTATTATATGTTTCATCAAATTTTATCTGTATGTACTAAAGATTTGATTTTCAGTCATGCAAACTTAAAATATGTATACATTCGCTCCCCAAAACTTGGCTCGACGAAACCAATACTTGCTCTTTTGGGCTCAAGCTCGAAGCTTGATACAACCCATCCCGCACCAACCCAATAGACTCAAGATATAGTTCGTACGTTAGAGGGACAAATTAGGTCCTATACCCTAAAAAATTAATTTATTTGATAAATACTTAATATCTAATTAAATCACCTAAGGACCGTAATTAATAGGTTATAAAACCCCAAAACTTCCAAAACACCCCAATATATATCTTATCCACGACCACAATTGTAATCGGCGAGCACTATTTCATCTATTCAAAACCGTCAACTTCTTGCAATATTCATCCAAAAACTGCAGAGAAATTGCAAAATGTTGATGATTCCAAGCTTTTCTAGCCGTCGATCAATCGGTTACTACCCATTTTCCCTAGAAGCCTGGTACTATTTGAAGGCTGGCCACTAAGCACATGTTCTTATCTACTCTTGTGTAATTTATGTGTTGGAATAATTAATAATTCTATATGTGGGCTTCACATTCGACTGAAAATTTTATGGGTTAGATATATGGCTCATAATGATATTTGTATTTGGGCCAAATTTATTAAGTGATCAATTGAGCCCTTTGCACCTTACGGGTTGTGATTTATTTGGTGTGGTAATTTTCAAGTATGTGGGCCAGAATTGTGCGTAAACCCTAATTAGGGTTTAAGTCGATAATGGGACGACTAAATAAATTCCTATGTAAAGGCTATGTCTCCTCTCCTCTCCACATTGTATTTTCATTAGCTTGCCCCATTGATAGCTAATATTTTGTGAGGAGTAAGGAGGGGAAGATTTGGCTGCTATTATAACTATTATTCATATCAACAATGGCTTCCGCAAATATTAATTTATTGTATTGTGATTCTCGATTCTAAATATGATCAAAATTAAATGCAACCCTTGGTATTAGAGCGTGTTAAGATCAGAATCCATAATTAAAAACTAATCATTGTTTTAAACCTTTTTGTCCCTGCATCAAAAGGTTTCTGTGCATATAATTCGTGTATGTATATATAATTATATGCATAACTTGAACTCGCTGTGATGCCCTCTTTCTGCTTCCCCAAAATTTACAAAGAATCAAACCAGTGAACCACCATATTCTTGCCGCCTAAGACCTTCCTCACGGCCACGGCAAGTTCTTGAAACACCACCATGAATGCAAACTATGTTTACCAATTTATTTTTTTTTTGGTGTTGAAAATCTTGCAGACTTGAATCTAAAATTAAACCACTATTGGATGATGAATGTTATGTATTGAGTGTTGGATTAATATGGGTGGTAATGACCACAGCGACGGCGTCGACAGCCGCTGCTTGCCGGCGGGACAGAGGCAAGCAGCAGTGTTGCTGCTGCGTTTTGTCTCCCTCGGGAAAATGCAGCAGCAACGCTGTTGTTTTGGCCATTGGGTACTGCTGCCCTTGTGGCAGTAGCACCGGAAGTACCTGCGCCGCAAAACAAAAAAAAAATTACATTTCTGCGATTTCAGATGTAAGGGGAAATTGGGGTTCTTTTGCAAATATTTAATTTCCAAGCCCCTGTTTGCAATTATAGATTGGGATTAGGTTTTGTAGATGATCAAAGAGGGCCCTGTCATGTAATTTGTATAATTAGAGGACCTGATTTTAATTTTTTTTATTTGGGTCAAAATGCATTTTTCAATAAGGGGCTCTTAATTTGAACATTTAAAGTTTTGACCCTAGAAATTTTAATTCTTACCCCGTTAAAAATTTTATTCAATAAATGACTCGATTGAAATATATTAAATAATAATAATAATAATTTAATTGACGACTTTTGTATTATTTCATTAAAATGTTTACGTATTTAAATGTAGTCATTATTTGAGTGCCTAAATTTCAATTTTTTGAAATATTGAAATTTGTCGCCTATTTTGTTTCCAAATCATATATAAATTTTGCTGTTTATCAATTAATGATTATGATTTGTTATATAATTATTGTTTTGTGATCGAATTTTTTTTTATGAGCATTGAGACGATTCTTATTTTCCCACTGAAAGAGAAATATTTTGAAATAAAAATGGGTGGTAGCTGCCAAAGTGGCACACTCATTTTTATTTATTCGGTTTTCTCTACAATAAAATATTTTATTTTTTTTTGCACAAAAGTTTTGATTTATTGCATGTAATATCTTGCCCAAAGATGTTATTATATGTAATAGTTTTGAAAAATAGCATAAGACAGTTAACGAGCTCATTTTGGTTTAGAAATTTCATTCTCCCCAAAGGTGTTGGTGTTTTCGAAAATCGGTGTAATTTTGTTTAACTGGCTACATGTGTGTTTTAAGAGTACCTTATAGCATGTTGTATTGTCGACCCAAATGTGACTTTATGATGATGCATCTAGGCTTTTACCGTAATAAAATTCATATGTTTCGATTTAAATTACGGATTATCTAATTAATAGCCCATATTAATTAGTTGAATATTTTATCATCCGTTTGACTACATGCATTATGTTTGGATGATATCGAATATGATACTTTATGTTTTCACAGTTTATAATGCCTCATCTCTTTCAAATCAATTGTCTGCTATTGAGACCTTGACTAGAAATAACTATGTGAGATTGAAACGAGACGTAGAAATAATACTTGGTCTTTTAGGCTTGGATTTTGCATTGGAGAAAAAGTTTGAGAAATCCACAGATAAGAGTACTGTTGAATATGTAGCCGAGCATGAAAAGTGGGAAAGGGCTAACAAACTCTGTTTGAAAATCATTAAGTAATCCATATCTGATTCCGTTCTAGGTGTCATACCCGATAATGAAAATACCAAAAGTTTTATGGATGTCATAGGAGAAAAATTTATTGAGTCTGATAAAATCGAAATTGGGGATCTGATGGATAAATTGATGAGCATGAAATATGATGGCACAAGCGGTGTTAGGGAGCATGTCATGAAAATGATAAATATATCATTTAAGTTAAATGCTCTTGACATTCCTATTACAGAGCATTTCCTGGTCTATCATGTTTTGAATAACCTTCCTAGCAAGTTTAATTAGCTTATGGTTGTTTACAATGCTCAGTGGGATAAATAGGATTTGAATGACCTCATAGCAGTGTGTGTCCAAGAAGAGTATAGGATGCGCCGTGCAGCTGTTGAAACTGTGCAATTAGCTTTTCAGCCATCACAGAATAAGGGGCCTTCTCATAATCATAAACCTAAGTTTCGTAAGGGTAATAAGTTCCACCGAAGTTAATAGAATAAAAAATGTAGTGGTCCCAAAGGAGTTGTAAAGAAAAATGATCAATGCAAGTTCTGTAAAAAGAAGGGTCACTGGCAGAAAGACCGTTTTAAGTTCAAGACTTGGTTGGAAAAGAAGAAGAGTTCTCCAGGTATTCCCTTGGCCTTAGTTTGTTTTGAATCTTCTTTAGTAGATGTGCCTTTGAATTCTTGGTGGTTAGACTCGGGAGCTAATATTTGTATTGCGAATTCCTTGTAGGGTTCACAAGCAAACGAAGGCCAAATGAGAATGAAGTAAGCTTAAGCGTTACAAATGGAGTTCAAGTGAAGGTTGAGTTTATAGGAGTAGTGAAGTTGATTTTAGAGCCTTGTTTTGGAAAATACAATTTATGTACCGCAAATGAGACGGAATTTAATTTCTATATCGAAACTTGATGCTTGTGGTTTTACATTTAATTTTGGTAATGGAATGGTTGAGTTATTTAATGATTCTCGTTTGATTGGGAATGATATTTTATGTGATGGTTTATATAAATTATCTTTGGCTCCTCTTGGTGATGTCTCGTGTATTACAAATGTATCAAAGAAAAGAGCTTTAATTCGTGAATCATTCTCTATATTGTGGCATAAGTGCTTATGTCATATTTCTAAGGATAGAATGGAAAGATTAGTAAAAGATAAGATACTTCCCTCTTTAGACTTCTCTAATTTTGAAACCTGTGTAGATTGTATAAGAGGAAAGCTAACTAAATCTACAAGGAAGGGTTCAACTAGGAGTAATGGAATTTTAGACTTGATACAGACTGATATCAGTGGACCTTTGCCTTCCACTATATGTGGGAATAAATATTTCATAACTTTCATTGATGATTTCGATATGTTTACTTGATTAACAATAAATCGCATGCACTTGAGAAATTCAAAGTTACCAAACTGGAAGTAGAGAAACAATGTGGAAAAAGTATCAAAGTTTTAAGGTCTGACCGTGGTGGTGAGTACTATGGGAAATACGACGAGTCTGGTCAAACTATGGGTGATTTTTCAAAGTTTTTACAAGATTGTGGAATAGTGCCCCAATACACCATGCCAGGGATACCTGAGCAGAATAGTTTTTCTAAAAGACGTAATTGAACTCTAAAAGATATGGTTAGAAATATGATGAGTAAAACAAATTTTCCTGAATATTTGTGGGGTGAAGCTTTGAAAATTGCTATGTATATTTTGAACAAAGTTCCAAGTAAATCTGTTGCAAAGACACCTTTTAAATTATAGATAGGAAGTAAGCCAAGTTTGGCTTACTTTAAGGTTTGGGGATGTCCAGCTGAGGTTAGGATTTATAATCCATTTGAAAAGAAATAGACCCTAAGTCATATCCTGGCTACTTTATTGGGTATCCGGACAGATCAAAAGGATATAAGTTTTACTGTCCAAATCGTGGAGTCCATTACTGCTAAATTTCTGGAGAATGATATTGGAGATAGTGGGAGTAGCACATTGTTAGAATTTTTTGTTGAACTAAGTCAAGTTGTTGTTCCAATTCCTCTTATACATGAAAGAGTTAGTTCTTAACCAGTTGAAGTTGTTAATAAAGAACCAAGAAACCAATGGGAACTTCTAATCCCCCTAACAACGATTGAGTCAGTTTCTAAGCCACAAGTTAGGAGATCACGAAGAGAAAGGAGATCCGCATTGCCAGGTGATTATATTATATATTTATTGGAGAGTGATTTTAATATTGTGCATATTGTTGATCATGTAACTTATAATCAAGTATTGACAAGTCCTGAGGTAAATAAATGGATAGTTGCCGTAGAAGATGAAATGATTCTATGGAAAAGAATAAAGTTTAGGATCTTGTTGAACTTTATCCAAATGCTAAAGTTATAGATAACAAGTGAATTTTCAAAAGTAATTAGATTCAAAAGGAAATTTTGAAAGAAAGAAAGCAAGACTGGTTGCAAAAGGTTTCACTCAACGAGAGGGCATTGATTATGTTGAAACCTTCTCCCCTGTTTCGTCGAAAGATTCTTTTCTAATTATCATAACTCTTGTGACACACTATAATTTTGGAGCTTCGTCAAATGGATGTTAAGACAACTTTTCTGAGTAAAGATCTTTCTGAAAAGGTTTACACGAGACAACCTGAAGGTGTCGTTGTGAAAGGAAAGGAAAACTTGGTATGTAAGTTAAATAAATCCTTATATGGCATCAAGCAAGCATCTCGACAGTGGTATTTAAAGTTTGACGAGGTTGTGACGTCTCTTGATTTTGTTGAAAATACTGTTGATCAATGCAGTTATCTCAAAACCACTTGGAGAAATTTTAGTTTTCTTGTCCTATATGTTGATGACATTTTGCTTGCTAGCAGTAACTTGGGGTTGTTTCATGAGATAAAAAAATATTGTCTGCTAAATTTGAGGTGAAAGATCTTGGAGAAGCTTCTTATGTGATTGACATTGACATACATCGTGATAGAAATCGTTGCTTACTGGGACTTTCTCAGAAGGGTTATATACGACGTGTCCGAATAAGAAAAGCAAAGCAAATGAAGTATGTCCAAAAGTCAACCAACCCGTTAGACTGCTACGAAAAACACCATCGAATTTCAAAGTAGCACGATCTAATTTGCTTAACCCAATTTTCTAGAAATGTTTAATATACAGAACTGTGCACCTAGTGATGTACCTATCATAAAAAGAGATAAGTTTAACAAAACTCAATGCCCAAGGAATGAGCTAGAAAGGGAATCTATGAAGATAATTCCATATGCTAGTGTTGTGGGGAGTTTAATGTATGCTAAAGTTTGCACTAGACTGGATATAGCCTATGCAGTCAGTGTCCTTAACAGATTTCAGTCTAATCCAGGACAAGAGCATTAGAAAGCAACCAAGAAAGTTATGAGATATTTGAAAAAAACTGAAAGTTATATGCTTACATTCCAGCGTATAAATAATCTTGAGGTGGTAAGATATTCAGATTCTGATTTTGCTGAATGTCAAGATGATTTGAAATCAACCTCAGGTTATATTTTCACATTAGCTGGTGGTATTATTTCTTGGAAAAGTACTAAATAGACTCTAGTGGCATCTTCTACTATGCAAGCTGAATTTGTAGCGTGTTATGGGGCTACAGTCCAAGCTGTTTGGTTAAGAAATTTTATCTCTGGCTTGAAAGTTGTTGATTCCATCTCAAAATCGATCACCATCTACTGTGATAATAGTGCAGCAGTATTCTTTTTAAAGAATAATTAAAGTTCTGGTGGATCAAAATATATTGATATCAAATATTTGGTTGTTAGAGACAGAGTCAAAGAAGGGCAGACGAAAATAAAGCATATCAATACGGAGGCAATAATTGCAGATCTCTTGACTAAGGGACTCGCTCCAAAAGTCTTTAAGACGCATGTTGCTAATAAGGGTATTGTGGAAACATTTGATATTTTTGGTTAGTGGGAGTTATTTATGTAAAGAACTACGTTTTGGGCTTGATCCCTTTGCGAGGTACGTAGGCAACCCATATGTTTTCGGGTACAGCCCCTTCTGATAATAAAATATTTTTTTCCCTATCCACGAACTATTTTGAGCATGCATTTGACTTATGTCTTTTTATTATAATATTATTGTGATCTCGAGATATGACAGATAAAGACATAAGATGAGTCTCTTTTAGAGACATATGGCTTCATTTTGATCTGAAGCATTATGAGGACCGATATTAATTAGCACAGTTTTGATCACATTTGGTGCTAAGTTCATACCACATACTACCACATTGGTTCGAGGATGGGGATCCATGTCAATAAGAATGTTGGCATTTGTAACTGTAGAATGGTCTTACATCGCTTAATTGGTGTAATGACTTCCATGTTCGGTGTTAATGTTCTTGTTGGATCGAATCATGTTACATAAGGTGTCATCATTGGAGCTATACTTTTGTGGCCATCTATGTACTCTAACCCGGGTGTTAAAAGTTTTGTTATAGCAATCAAATATTTGCCCAAGTCGGAGAATGTTGGAATAATTAATAATTCTATATGTGAGCTTCACCGTCGATTGAAAATTTTACAGGTTAGATATATGACTCATAATGATATTTGTGTTTGGGCCAAATTTATTAAGTGATCAATTGGGCCCTTTGCACCTTACGGGTTGTAATTTATTTGGTGTGGTAATTTTCAAGTATGTGGGTCGAAATTGTGCGTAAACCCTAATTAAGGTTTTAGTCGATAATGGGACGACTAAATAAATTCCTATATAAAAGTTAGGTCCCCCCTCCTCTCCACATTGTATTTTCATTAGCTTGCCCCATTGATAGCTAATACTTTGTGGGGAGCAATGAGGGGAAGATCTGGCTACTATTACAACTATTATTCATATCAACAATGACTTCTGCATGTATGAATTCGATATATCAATTTATAATTATATGTGATTCTTGATTCTTAGCCTGATTAAAAATTTAATTTCAACATTATGGTCCAAGTTCCGATGATCTTCAAATTCCGACACCACATCATTTGCCCATGCTATGATTGATTGAAAAGAGACCCCCAACGCTCATGTTTTCAAGGTCGTCGTGTTGGGCAGCGGAAGGAAGAGATGATAGGATTCTGCTAATAAGTGGAGATATTTTTGGGGTCGTTTAGCTTTTCAAGTTAAGTTGAATTTCTCGCATGTAGATGCTTGGCTTTGCAAAGGAAATTGCATTAACTTTTCTGCGAAATTGATTTAGAAGTTTATGGGTGGAGACCAGAGTGTCATTGGCGGATTAGGGGAGATTAATCCTTCAGTGAGTTCTAGTGCTTGCAATGTTGGTATTGATTAAAATGCTACGCTAATGTTGTGTTATTTATTTATTTATTTATTTATTTATTTTTGCCAAATCTATCATTATTTGGTATCATTTTGTATACTGACTTAGCTGTTTGTGGTGGGATGAATGGCTGGTGTATGTTTAAGCTAGTGCTTGTACTGGGCGTTTAAGCATAAGAAGGGGATTTGAAGTTCAAAAATTGGACTTGAAGAAATGAAAAGTCAAGTGTGGATATGGGCTGTGGGATTGTTTTATATATTCTTAGTTGCAACTATATGGATTGCTGCTAGTTTTGTAGTACAGACGGTCGTAGATAGAGATGTGTCGCCATTTCTTGTAACATACATTTGCAATTCATTGTTTGTTGTACATTCCTTTACTTGAAATTGGGCATTTTTCCATCGTTTTTTTTTCGTGTTTGTCACCTTCTTCATTTCTATCACTTATTTTTTGAAAAAATTCGTCATTTTTTTTTTAGTGTTTGCCACCTTTTTAAATTCGTCATTTTTTTTTTAGTATTTATCACTTTTTTTTCGATCACCTACTTGAAATTTCTATCACTTTTTTTAATGACAAACTTCATTTTTTTTTTAATAAAAGTGAGATTGTATGTCATTTTTTAATAAAAAAGTGACACTAAAGTTTTAAAAGTGATATTGTGTCAAAAAAAGTGACATTGTGTCATTTTTAATTTCACAAAGTATTTTTTACTTTTAAAAAACTTTTCATATGATTTTTCAAAACACCCCTAATTTTAATTTTGAGGGTAATTTTATAAGTTGCCCTACGTTACATGGAACAATATGATATTTCATAATTTTGTGTAATTTTTCATGTAATGAATATGTCGCAAAAGATGGTATATTAAAATAATAATAATAATAATAAACAAATTTATAATTTGTTGTTTGATTATTAATCTGTTTGGCCCTAATTTTTTAATACTTATTTTTCTCAAACTCATTTTCAATCATGTATTTTATTGGACTCCAACACTTTCATCAACTTTTCAACCTCACACCACGTAACCCTTATAAAAATCTACTAAAAATTTGATTTTTTAACCAAGCAAAATCGACGTAATTATTTCAATTTATAAACTCATAGATATGCAAATCATTTTAAAAACAGGAGGGATAAATAGCAGAGTCCACGATCGATCTAAGATCCTCCCAGTCTGAATGCCTTGACAACTCGTTCGTGTCCGATGAACACACAGATGTTGAATATATTGAAGATGGTGCTTGACCATATACTGGATTGAAGTGCCCTATAAACTGTTGATTTGCAATATTCTCCACATGATTGGAAAAGGGTTTCTTGATCTGATAATCAGGATCACTGAAACTGATAAAGCTTTGATCAGATTTCATGCTGCATGATTTGGAGCTTGAATCCGCTGGATTACTCTTCTTACCAGACATTTCTCTCCAATTTAGTACGCACTTTTTGTAGGAAACATTTCTCTTTAATATTCTACACAGTGTCCAAACTTCCTGTGTAAGGAAAACTCATCTCAAAAAAACCAAACATAACAAAAAAACCCAAAAAAAATAAAATAGTAATAATAATTGGATTTTTCAGAAATTTCTTACAGCTTCTTGAGCAGTGCATTGATTATCAATTAGTTGTTTTGTATTGCTGTGATGAGTAGCCGGAAGACGAAATTCGTGCATCATCCAATCAGTTTTGGTGCCTTTCCCAGCACTTCCTCTGTAATAAACCAGTGATTTCTTTAAGCCAATGCAATCACGGCCTTCTCCATAGATTGGTTTATCAATTCCAGTTGCTTTCCAAAACCCAGAACCTGTCACTCTATTGGGTCTTATGCTATTTCTGTATTTTCTTCCCCTTTTGCAAAAGAAGTACCACTCCTTCTCCCCTACGTTGCTGCCTTCTGAATGTCCACAATAAATAAATAAAAAGCTTACAAATCGGTAGATCTCATAAAATGTTAGGTTTTCATTCATTAAAAAAAAAAGGCCAAAAATTTAAGAAAACACGAGAAGTTCGGAAATAAAGCATGAAATCATGACATACTTGGAAGGTCCCATGGATCGTACTTGTAGATATCAGCCTGCTTGATAAGTTCAATACTAATCGGTTTGTTCTCGACCTTTCTTCGAAGATAAAACTCTACAAGTTCTTCATCGGTGGGATAAAATCGAAACCCTGGAAGAAGAACACCATCTTCTTCATCTTTAACATCAGTTACACTGTTAATATCATTCGATTCCATGGTTCCAATATCTTTCCCCACCTGCTTCTTGTTTTTGAGTGTGAAAAGGTTAATAGAAAATTAGGTTAAGTTTGAAAAATAAAAGTTAAGAACATTCTGAATATATAAACGAAGGTAATGTGAAGAAGGGTTGGAACAGGTGGGTAGGATGGGGCCTCTGCGTTTGGTCAAGTCATGACATTTGACTTCTTGTGGGGCCCTTAGCCCGCATGTTTGAATATGAAGCAGTCTTCAGTCTTCCATTGGCTCATTTGTGGAAGTTTTTGTAGAGCTTTGGGGAAATTTCATAAACTAAACTTCTACGCGATTTATGATAATCTTAGATAGTCTTTTTTAATTTTAAAAATTTCAGAAATTCTCCGCGAGGTTTTTTATTATAATTTATATTTCAAAAAATATGAAATAAATGTAATGGCTAATTTTCACAAATATATTAAGCCCTGTCTAATTTAGATTAAATTTCGATTTTTTAAAATTTAAAGATATGATGAAATGTGTAGTTAAACAAATTGATAAAATTGTAAACTCAATAAAATGAGAGTCAAACAGAGGCTAAACAAAAATAAATGAATATAGTTTTATAATTAACAAAGAGAAAAAGGTAAAATGTAAAATTTATGCTAATAGGGAAGGTTTCTAAAAATTTTATAACTAGAAGGGGTGTATTTGAAATTGTTATAATTACAAGGGAAGGTTTCTGAAATTCAATGAAAGATAAAATTGATTAGTAAATAATTTAAACCTTGCTGATTGCAGGCTTGGCCTTGGCATTGGCATGACCTTCTCGTTAATTAACAAAATCGTCAGGACAACACGTTTGACTCAACTTCTCTTAGTCTAGTAGAATCTGTTTATGTTTGTCCTTCCACATTCCTTTTTAGAGAGTCACTACACTTTGACTATGTGACAACTTAAATATTTTTTAATTTTCCATAATTTGACTAAAACGTATTGTGATGTGGCATTGTAGTTATTTGTTAACTGATCTTATCAATTAGGCCTGCTTGTTCGCATTTTTCTTTAAAAAAAAATGTTATTTTCTAGATTAAAGTAAAAATTTTCAATTGGAAACAAAATAAAAGATTAATTTTCTTATTGTTATATTAGTTGCTAAAAATCTTATTATTTTAAATGTTTTAGTAGATCAATGACATAAGAAACGATGATCGAAAAAGGAATCGTACAATTAACTTCAAATTAATTGGAAAAAAAAAAAAACCTTAAAAAACTTGTTTGCTAAGCTTAAAAATTTAGGATCCCTTTGATTGCAAAGATGAAATTTTTGTGGAAAGAAAACGAATTCCAAGGAATTGAATTGCCTAAAAATTATTTTCTGAGAATTATAAATTATTGTATTTGATTGGTATAATTTTCCACGTGGAAAAAGTTAAAATAAAAGTGTTTTTAATGTTTATTTGACTTGTTTTACATGAAAATTATCAATTAAAGAGATAGATTTTATTAGTATTGGGAATGAAATTTATTTTCATTGTCAAAAAAATCAAAAAATCATCTATCTTTTGGTGTTCGTTTAGCTTTGTTTTACATGAAAATTTTTCAATCAAAGAGAAATATTTTTTTACAATAATTTTTAGAATTTGTTTTCATTTGTCAAAAAAAAAAAAAATTAAACGAAAAAAAAATACCACAATAATTGGTGAGAATTCATTTTTCTCCAAAACATGGAAATGTCTATGTGGCATAAAATTGTAAAAAATGAAATCCAAGAAATTTTTTGACAATCAAACATCAAAAAAATGAAAAGATAAAATTACAATTCCATTTTTCATGGAATTTCCACCCTATCAAACCCACTCTTGTAAATAAATACGCACGCGAGTCTTGAGCAAAATAGTTTTTGCATCAAAATTAGAAAGTTTATAATATTTAGCCCTCGTTTTATGAAAATTAAAATCAGATTTTTAGTAAATTTTGATGAAAGTTACTAAAATATGTGTTTTGAAAGTTGTGAATAACATAAAATGTATAATTAAAATTAATTGTTGATTTTAACATAAATTAAAATTTTAATTTTAACTTTCACCAAACAAGAGCTTAGTATTCAAACGTTCTGGAAGATGACGTGTAGATAATTAATAATGGTCTCCCGGATATGACATATATCAACTAGATGTTGACAACAAACTATGCTCCTTATTATTATTTTCCTTTTTCCAAATTCATTGATTTATATTAAAAAAATAAAAATTGTTTGATTACTCGAGAACACGAGACTCAGTTCTAAATAACCACCACCATTTAGAAATTAGAAAAATGGAGAACCAAATCCGATACATCTAACAATTTCAATCCATTAGCACTCTCATATCAAGAAAGATAAAGTACCAAACTGAAATTAACACCTAAATAACTTCAATTAGAGAGCCAAATAGGTCCAAAAGAACGTTAGAGATTGAGGAGTTTTACGACATGTACTTTGGCTGTTTACACCATCAATTAAGGTGAAGAGTGGCTCCTGAAACTGACTATTATAATGAATGAATATACTAAGGACCCATTTGTTTCTCATTTTTGGGAGAATGAGAATTAAAAATACAACCGTTACGAGCTCCACACAAAAGATAAAAATTCAAATTTGACGACTTGATATGATGAATAACGGTCATATTTTTCATTTTAATGAGAAAAAAATGAGAACCAAACATGGACTAAATCATAGAATTCCAATCTAGTTCATAGTCTAATAGAAGTAAAACACGCTCGACGAAATGAACACAAACATAAAAAAACCGTTGTCTGTTACAAGAAAATAGTACAAAAAGAAGCAACAAATTCTCTTGTCATGGACTTAAAATTTGTGGGGTTAGCATGTCCCCTAGCAAGATGTCCCTTTTTAAATAGCCAAAAAGGAAGAACTGAAACATTCAAAGTCCATGGTCAAGAATTATAGGATCTGAAACAGACATGTTACCGTTCATATGTGACTGACTGACTAGCAATCCTTTTGAAATTTCTACAAGTGTTTTTTTTTCCATCTGTAATCAGTTCTGAAGAAGGACCAACACTTCGAAATTTGAATTTCGCAAGCCACTTGTTTTGAATTTCCTCATTTCAGATAAGAAAAGTGCACTTCATCTTACAGTAGAGTAAGAAATGAACTCTGTAGAAGTGAACTGAAATGGTTGGCGTGGAAAAGGATTCCTGTCATATAGAATATTGTCATCTTAGTTAAGAAAAAAGGATTCGTAGTAAAGAGGCCAAAAATGGTATTTCTTTACGCACCGTCGAGGTCCATAAACTTTGATTTGGCGCACATGAGTATCCCTTCCATTAAGATGATTTGACAAAACTGCTATTTGCAACATGAAAGTATTCACAAATGTTTCCCTGCCACGTACAACTAAAAATTTCTTTAGCTTGATGAGTATCAAGACAGAATAAAAAACATTTGTCTGATTTCAATACATGGACAGAAAATTCCAGAAAAATACATGGACATATGACCGTGCTTTATTTCTATGTACCGAACCAGTCTCTTCTCGAGTATGTTTCTGCCAATTGAAGCATCAAAATACAGATTTGAAGTTATTTTTCCCTTGAGAGCATAGCAGCATATGAAATTGGAGAAACAAAAGCTGGGTCTAAACAAAATGTGGATATGTAGAAGCAAAAGATACAGATCAAGAATGAACAAGGATGGCTTCAAGTTTCAACAATTGGCGAGTCCAAAACGTACAAGCAATTACAATTTTATCCATATGAGAGCTAAAAAGAGATTATCAATTCAGAATCCTTATTGAACCATCCTCAAAACTGGAATATCATATTTCAAACAAAATTTATTTTGAAATCAAAGTACGGATGTATGCAAGCAATTTTAAAACTGTCATAGGCAAGTCTTGACCAGGATGTCAACTACTGCATCTAGTTACCATGCGAATACATAAGGTTATAATCAAGCTGCAACTAGCAAGAAGCATGAAATTACAAAACCAATTTATACAATAGATATGGACATTCAAACCCTTAGATTGAATCAAAGAACTACAAAGCATCAATTGCCCACCTTGGATCGCTCCCCGATAAAGATATATAAACCCAGCCAGTTGGCTTCACAAGCTCCACTGCTTTTATCTCCTAAAAACGTCATTGCAAGAACAAAACGAAATCCAAAAATTCCATATCCGTCAACACAATTATGAAAGCAACATCTACAGAAAAATTATCTATATAATTATGTTCAATGGAAAAGGTTACCTTCAAATTGTGGAAACCATCACCAGCACGAATTGAAATCTTACTAGGCGTATAGCTCTCATCAAGCTTGAAATCAACATAAAGAACAACCAACTGCAGTTTAACTTTCTTTTGGAATTGAATATTCACCACATCAGGCTGTGCACCGTCTGATCTACCAATTTCCAAATACAATGCTGTCACCATTAACAAAAATCATTACCTTGAAACCATGAAAAGCATCCATCAATCAACCATCCTTCCGAGCTATATTTAGCGGACCCATTGAACTATTCAACTCTATACTCTAAAAAGTTTTACAAAGAAATTTTTTTCAGCAACATTATGACTATCCAAACATTTTTTTTTCTCAACATAAGCAAATAAAATTAGCCAAATAATCATGAATACATTCAATTTCGGGACAATAAGAGAGAAAGTTAATGTACTGCCAATAGGTGTCGAGATTGTCATCACGGAGAGAGAGGATGCCATTTCCGGGCTTGCATGAGCTGACACTCCAGGCGGCCTTCTTGGCCATCTCATGAAGATCGTCATCCACTACCAGCTGTTGGTCCCCTCCGGTCAGCTTCCCTTCCTCCTCCCCCTCTGATGACTCCGCCATTCACTTAATGTATGTATCACTCCGTAATTTATTAAGTTTTTGGCGTAAACCCTAATCCAAGGTAAATTTGAAATTATGCCAAAATTCAAATTTCAGATCTCAAATCAAATGGAACAAAAACTGGACTAGGCATTTTACCATATCCTTAAGAGTTACATAGCTAATCATCAAAGGACGGAAACAACAACTAGCCCAAATCAAAAGCGCATGATTAGAGTTAAGGATATTATTAGTGCATGAGACTCTATAACACAATAAGTCATAATTCATAACATCTTTTTCTTTTTAGTTATGTCAATATACCAAACAAAAGAATAAAAATAAATTCAAAATTCAATTTACTTATCATTAGGGTGTGCCAGGGTCAGTTGGGTCAGTCTTAGGCCCAAATCAAAAGCGCATGATTAGAGTTAAGGATATTTTTAGTACATTTGACTCTATAACACAATAAGTCATAATTCATATATCTTTTTCTTTTTTAGTTATGTCAATATACCAAACAAAAAAATAAAAATAAATTCAAAATTCGATTTACTTATCATTAGGGTGTGCCAGGGTCAGTTGGGTCAGTCTTAGGCCCAACTTGACACCAAACCGACCAAGTCAGCTTGGGAATGTTGGACCTAAACCAACCCAACCAGAATCTGAAACCAACCCGGCCCTAGACGAATTTGGTCCTTTGGGTTTTGGTTAGGGTTTGCGCCCAACTAAACAAATAATAATAATTTTGGGCTTTTTTGCCCTCTCTCTTGGCTTTGTTTGGAATTGGGCCTAAATCATTGTTAAAATAAAAAATCTTGGCAGCTTTCACACAATTAAATGCGAAGAAATGATTCTGTGACCAAGAATTGCAATTCAAGGTGTAACTCGAGAAATATTTGCTTCACAAGCTCCTAAGAACTCGATTCGAGATTAAACATGGGTGGAAAAGCCATTACTTCACCAATTGATTATAATTATTCTCACTATATTTTCAGCTCAACGTAAAGGCTAAAGCTACGCAAGTGAAAGACAGCTCAAGCTCCTAAACCCAAACAAATAACATTTTTTAAAATACAAATTAAAAAAAAAATAAAATTAAACCAAACCCAACAAAAATATAGACATAAGACCGTACAGAATATGGATAGTAAATGAGGGGAAAAGATGGGTTTGATTGGAAACTATCACTATCTTAGGTCAATGACAAACCAAGCAACAATAATCATATGCCAATACACCAGCACGGCAGCATTCGTTCAATTTATGAATCCATAACGACCATCAAACAACAAAACCTTCTTCACATACAAAATAATCAGACACCTGCTCTCTAATAATAATTATAACACTAATACCTGAGGGAGATTGAGGCGAGACCGCGAAATTATGGGTGGAGCACAGCTTCTTTCTTGAACCTAGTAGCAATGACTCTGCTCAGATTCTTCAATGCAAGCGAGAAAAATTGAGGTGAGACCGCGAGATTGACTGCAGTCGCCACTCACCAGGGAATAATTTGGGCCTCCGGCGACTGGAGAAAGACGAGAAAGAGATGCAGATGTGGGCAGTGGGCTAGGGTTCGGACGATAGAGAGTGAGAGACAAGAGGCAGAGATCGCAATTGTAAACTGGGTTTCGTTCGGTTTCGGGCCCGTTTGGGATAGCTTTTCGGAAGCCAAAAGGAGCTTTTGTGGTCCAAAAGTACTTTTGAACCTGTTTGGCTAATTTTATAAAATGACTTCTACTAATTAAAAGAGCTTTTAGAAGAAGCTCTTCCACAAAAAAGACGGGAAGCCAGTTTCTACTTTAATGAAAATTTTAAATTCCAACATTACCCTTACATTTGTAAAGAACAAAATGAAATTCCAACCGTGTCCTAAGAAATTACGACCTTTTCAATTCTCTTCATTCTTCTCCAATCCCATTCTCCAGTCTACAGGAAGTCCTCTCCTCTCTAGGTAAGATTTTGCAATTTACCTTCAATTTCTTATCATTTTATTTTAAAATAACATTATTTATCTACAACACATGGGTTAACTACAATAGATTCGTATCGTTGCCTTTTTATTTTTCTTTTCTAGGTTTTATTCAAGAAATGACGGGTTTAATGTGTATTTATCTGGGTATTTTAATGTGCCTTCGGTTTTAGAAGATGGGTTTGTGATTGGGTATTTCCTGTTCATCTACATGCAGTCGATTGATGTTCCGATAGAAATTTCTTTTATCATTGACATTTTCGTTTTGCCGTATACATTTCATTTTCTTCGAATTTCTTGCTTCCGAGTGCTGCTGAGTGGGTTTAATAATGAATGCTTGTGCCGTGTATTTATATATAAAGTGAGAAAGCAGAGCTTGGGAAAATAATTTTTAAATGATTGCAACAATGGATTTAGCATGAAATCAGTAAAGACAAACTGAATTTTTGTAGATATATTGCTCATTCATCAGTCCATCTTCTAACTTCAATTTAAATACAATTTTGCTTGAATATGTCTCCAACATTCCTTGATTCAAATATGTCCCTGTCTCTCTACATTCCTTGGTTCAATTCTTACTAAATACGTCCCTGTCTCTCTACATTTTCTGATTGAATCTATGGTATATTCGCCATTTAATTTGACTATATAATTTATGTCTATGCTTTACTAATAAAATTTTAATATGATAATTAAACTAATACATTCTCACCATTAAGGGTAAAAATGACATTTTGAATACCGTAATAGCTTTTGGCATGATCATGCCAAACACAAGTAAAAGCTCTTCCGGAAGAAAAAGCTCTTTTAAAATTAGTTACCAAACGCTAACTCAAAAGCTCGGACTTCTGCTTCTCTTCTTCTACTTGTCAAAAGCATAAGCAGAAGTTATCCCAAACGGGCCCTTCGTTCTTTTTCCTTGAGTTTGTGTTATTTTAAATAGTTAGCCCCGGTTTGTTATCCATTCTTTTCTCATTAAAATAAAAAATATAACCGTTATCCATTATATCAAGTCATCAAATTTAAATTTCTATATCTTATGTGGAGTTCATAACGACTATATTTTTCATTCTCATTTTTTCAAAAATGAGAAACAAACGCCTCCTTAATTAAAAAAACAAAAACACTTTTATCGAATTGGTGACTTAAGAGATCCAACCCGAATTGAATTGGATACTAATTGAACAAACCCGTCAGACTTGATCAAATCGATTGAATAAGCTCGCTCGAGTTGGATGGTTATTAGCTTACACACAATTTGTTAAAGCAATATTCTTAAAATTATATTCAAATTTTTATATAAAGGCGTCATTTGAAATTGATTTTTCACCCTCAAAAAATTAATTTTTTGATCGTTATTTCACTATTCTAGTCGTAATTTTTGACTTCTTCTCTCATAGGTGGCCCTCACTTTTTTTCTAAATGTCAAAAAATTAATTTTCAAAATCCCTCCCGAATATGCCCAAAATTACTATTATTGCCTTCAATTATATATTATAACTAAAATAAAGTATCATTACTTCTTCCGCCTCTCTCACTAATTCAAAATATGGAGTACGCGAAACGATGTCGCATCGACTTCTAAATGGCACCAATTCAAAGACGCACCCCAATATGCCCTTCAAAATTTGACCGTTGCACAATTCAAAAATCAAATTAGACCGTTACATACTAATAACTCTCCCTTCTTCCCTGTATTTCTTCTAAATCTCTCCCCCCCTCTCTCTCTAAATCATCTCCTTCACTCACACTAAATCTCCATATTCATGGCTGATCAAGACCAAGACAACAGCAAGAATTTGACATCGTTAATAATGGAGTCGAAGCCTCTGCACCCACTCCACCAAATAGCTGAGACCCCATCTCACAAGCTCCTCCTCAAGCAATGGCTGAAAGAAGAAGAGCTAATCCTCAACAGAATCTCCCTCAAAGAGACGCAAATCGACTCGGCCAGGAATGAGATCACGCAACTCTACTGCCTGTTCTTCCTCTTCCACTCCATTGCCCTCATCCTCCTCTTCAGCGCCTCTTCTTGGGCCCCAAATGGAAAAGGCCACTTCTGTAAAAAATCCTGGATCCCATCACTCTGTTCTCTAGTTTGTTCATTGGGTTTAATCTGGGCTATTCGGTACAAAACCGACGTGGAATCCCACTTGGAGAAGCTATTGGAAAGAGAGAAAGAGGATGGGAAATTGTTGGCTAAGTGTGTGGAAGAGTTGAAGAAAAAAGGTGTGGAGTTTGATTTGCTAAAAGAGGTTGATGCTCTTAGGAGAGCCAAGAGTTTAGGGATCGAATCAAAGGCGGTTCAAAAATGGTCGAGTAGGGATTTTGTGACCCTGTTTTTCTTCACTGTTTCTTGCTTGGTTCTTGGATTTACAAGGGTTATTTTGTGTAGTTAATCGTGTACTGGATTTTGGAAATCCCAGAAGATATCTCAGATGTTGTCAGGATACTTAAGAAGAAAATAGGTGAATGGGGTTAATGGGGAGGATCGGATGCAGAACACACTGTTCTTATTTGTTAATTTTTTAGGATGACCCTTGTAATAAATGCTATCATCTTGTTAGTTTTGCTAACTTTGTGTCAATTTGGTCGGTCTCCTTAGTTTTCCTTTTTGTTTTACGAATTTTTTGTAGGGTGCCAGGTGGGAATCTGGCTTTCTGTATTTTAGGCTTTTAGCAAGTATTTTTTAGAAAATAATAATAATGATGATGATGATGATAAATCGTTTTAAACACAGTTAATATTCCATCAAATCATCTGTTGTCAACTGAGATTATGCCACTGCATATGTTGCAATTATTCTGTCAAAGTGGCAAAATCCTTTATTCTATTACAAAAATAGTAAAACCTCTCCATCTGGCCTAGCATTTGGACTTGTCATCGATGTCAAATTGTATGAGAAAATTACCTCAATTCCTTTTTAAATTTCAATTTCAAAAACCAAATTTTAATTAATTTTTTTTAGTTATATTTTTCAAAAAAACAATGCTACATGTACATAATTTTTTTATTTAATTATTTACCTACTACTCACAATAGAAGGTGAAGACCACATTTGAAAATTTTTATATTCACGTGGGGCGGCGTGCATTATGAGAGGGGGGGACAACTTTCGATACCCCCAATTTAATACAAACCGCACTATCTCTCTCTACACAAATCCCAACCCATCAAACCCCTGTCACACTCTCACGCACACAAACAGCTTTATGCACAGTTTTTCAATGGAAAGTTTTTGATATGTGAGATTTAATATTTATTTGGTGAAATCCAAATTAGAAATACTTGAGAGATTCGTTGATGGAAGGGAGGCCCAACCTTCTAGTCTGTGGTGACAAAACTTACTAGACTATATCTGGGTCATTTGATCAATATCAACCCGAATTTCATCAATCTTAGTCGTATGTTCAACACCACATCCACTTGCACCTCAACTTCGTCGTCTTCCTCCTCTTCTCCTTTGAACTTGGTTTGACACGTTCAAGTCGCCTTCAGAATTGAACTAGAATTCATGATTTATGCATGTTACGATGGTTATACTAATTTTTTCTCCATGATTTTTTATCTTATAATCTCTAAATAATTGTGATCAATTTTGACCAAGTCCATATTCGTTGTGGCTATTTGTGATCAGATATATCTTAATTGTAACTGTGTGTGACCAATTAATAGTGACTTGATCACGTTAAGACTAATCTAATCACAATTAGTCACGCTAAAGATAGGTTTGATTATAGTTAGTTACAGATAACACGAGTTTAGTCAGTATGATTCTATATCGAGATTTAATTTGTATTTACTTGAGGATTTATGTTGAAATTGGTGGTTAATGTAGCTATATTAGAATGTGTAGATTTTAAATTAGGTGAGTAGGGATTTTGAATTTGAGGAATATGTGCCGTCTTATGAAGAAGAAGATAATCAATGTGAGGTTCAAGACAATTTTAGAGATTTGATTTTAGGTGGTGGCGGTGGTTGGGTAGCGTACTGGGTGTCCAATGACAGTGCAGCAACTGGCTTTGACGATTTTTGGTATGGGAAAGGGTTGGATTTGTGAATAATTGAATTAAGTGATAGGGTGAGTTCAGGTGGCCGACGTAGGGTATGATGCAATGATAAATTGATTTATTTAACACTTGATTTTTTAAAAATTTCAAAAAGTTTGATATTTTTGAATTTTTAATCTTAATGTATAGTAGTTATGATTTTTTTCCCAAATCGAATTTATGCTAGGCCTAGAAGATTGCATCAAACAATTTAGGCTGCAACCCAGCCAGGTGGCACTTTGCATTAGAAATTTAGATTTCATTTAAAAATGTCAATATTGTTAAGAGAAGTTATTCAAACTCTTATATATTGATTTATATTTTCAATAATTAGTCGATGTTATTTTTATCCAAGCAATGTTGTTCATAGTGACCACTGTAGCCATTTTATGTGACATATGTTTAATCGCTAATTTTTTTTATCAATTAAATATATGCGGTAGTCGCTCACTGTGAATAACATAATATTTTTATCTGTTAACATGTCTCGCAAAATAGTGATTCATGTAGTAGCTTTCAAATTGTTAATATTGAGTAGGGATGACAACGAGGTGGGTATGGGATAGGTCGGCCATTTCCATCCCCGTCCCGTCAAGTATTTTTGTTATTTTACCCCATATCTATATCCGATGAAAGCGAGACGGCATGTTCGGGGCGGAATCAAGGTGGGACGGGGTAGATTTCATTTATCACCCCATTTATTTTTTCTTTTTATTTATTTTATCTTTTTATGTCCTTAGTTAGTAAATATTATTATTTTTTTACCAATTTGTTAAAAACGACTTATATATTCTCCTTAAAAATGATGATAAAATTATTATTTTTTTTTATAAAAACTTAAATTTGAAATTAACTTTAAACATGGCGAATAGTGGGGCAAGTATTATGTTTTCCGTACCCGCCCTATACACGCTTTGAGGCGACGACCCTCACCTTGTACCTGTCGTCGCCTCAAAGCGTGTATAGGGCGGGTACGGAAAACATAATACTTGCCCCGCTATTCGCCTTGTACCTGTCCCATTTACTCGGTTAGGCTAGTAATTTCCGTCCCATTTAAGACGGGACCCCACATTTATTGAATTGAACGGATTTTTTTGCCAATCCTAATACAGAGGCATGGTAAGTCCTGGAGTGTGCATGACTGTACATAATCACTACCTACAAAAGTTGATAAACGTCCATATTAAATTGGCAAGACAAATAGTAACATGGAGCGTAAAAATTGATCAAATAACTTCTACGTATATATCACGTAAGGCGATTACGATAGTTAGCGATTTCAAATAACATTAATCATAAAAATTACATCAATCACAAGCAAAATAAAATTCCCATTTTGACCAAAAAAATAAGGGGAAAACTAAAAGCTTAATTATAAGTATTTTTTTACTTCCTTCTATAATTTTTATTTTTTTTTCTAAGAAAATTTAATACCTAAAATAGAGTTGAAATCTCTTTTTCAATTTACAATTCTTCAATTATAAATTGACACATCGTGAAAAATTAAAATTCATATTATGGTTAAAAACTTAAAATTGATGACAATTTAATTTTTCTTGATGTGCTAATTTGTAGTTAAATGAACAACAAGAATGGACATCAGATTTCCCTAAACTAACCCTTTAAAAATAAAACCCAACCAACTTTTCCAATCAACAGCTTCTCTTTTGACTTTTAGCAACCAACCAAACCCGTAGTTAATGTTCTATTTTTCTAATGAAAAAACTATTATTTATTACGTGCTTAATAATAACATTTCAAACTCAGCGCGCTAGTTAAAATAGAAAAGTATTTTAATTTTCATGAAATTTGTAAAGCAGTTGAAAATTTATGTATGTCTGTAGAAACGACAACGTTTCACCACAAAAATAAATAAGTAAACGAATATATCGTACAGTAGGACAAAAAGTTGAACAATATTTGAAGAAAATGCTCTCGTTGAGAGTCGAACTCAAGACCTCCCGCTTACTAAACGGGTGCTCTAACCAACTGAGCTACGAGAGCTTGTTGTCAATGTTTTGTCAATGCTAATAATTTACCATTGTTATCTGTAAGAGGTAATTTTTATTAACACACAACTTTAAGCCGATGGCAAAGACGTTATTATGTAACTCTCAAATATAATTATTCGATTTTTCAAGTACAATGTAACTCTCATATAATGTTATTATTATGATTATTTTGCATAAACACAATTATTCATTTTCTCTTTTTAACTACACATTTTTTGATAAAATAATATTATACGTAAAGTCAAAATTTTTCCTTAATTTTTAATCACACATTTTCCATCAATCTACTGTTCAAAATGCATTATTTACCTAAAAATGAGGCTCAAACAAGTATTATATAAGAATTACAAGTGAAACATAAGATAGACTTGATCATATATTTATGTAGAATATAAATATTTATATCTCATTCTTGCATTTTCTAACACTACTAAAAATGCTCCAACATAATTTACTGACTGCAACGTTATCAACAACGATGTTGTTTTAAAGATGAATATTATAAAAAAAAAAAAACCCAATAAACATTAGTGACTTGGGTTATGTGACACATACTAATGTAGAAAGCATGTCATGTATGAAAATTTTGTCAATCATGTCATCAGGTCCATTAATTTTTAAAACGGCAAGTAATGAAGTAATTGATGAGATTTCAAATTTTTTTAAAAATTCAATGATAAAAACAATTCTTAAAAAAATTCAATCAACTCAAAATTTTTAAAGTTCGAAATTATCTGAAAAATATGTTCACGACAATTTGAAATATTTAGCTTATATTTGGCAGGGACTAAAATTAAGCTATTAATTTAAATTAAAGTTAACGATTAATTTTAACAATATATTTTATTGGATTTACAACCTTTCATTACATATTTCGTGAACTTTTATTAAAATTTACTAAAAAATTGATTTTAATTTGTGTGGGTTTAATTTGATTTATCAAATGAAAATAAGTCCTTATTTGATATTTATTATTTCAAAATTCTTTAATTCACATACTCATTTTTAATCATATATTTACATAATAAAAGATTCTGCATGTAAGTTCAAATTTTTTTCTATTTTTAAACCATACATTCTAAAAAAGAAATCACTATTCAAGATATCCTTATTTTTTTTTTCAAAATAATGACCATCGAGCAGGGGCTAAGTATTTGGTTAAAAAAAGAAAAAAATAATAAATATCAAGCAATTTTTAAATTTTTAGTGATACACAATAATTTTCTATGGGTACCGTTATTTGTATCACACACACATTTCCATATTAAAATTTTAAAAAATTACTATTTTCATCCACGTCAAATTTCAATATTATCCTTATTAATTTCATTCATTTAAACATTATAGATCCATACAAAGATTATATATTCATCCCACTATTAATACTTATACAATTTCAAAAATCACTGTTAACATTTAATCTTATTCTTACTTTTATTTTCTATATTGTAATGTTAGTGTTGTAATATTTAATTATAAATGTTAGCAAATCTTTTTCTTTTTTTCTTGGAATTTATAGAATTCTCTCAAAAGTGTATTGATCATGTAACCAAAGAAATTTATCTTCAAATCATATATTAATTAATTTTTATTCTTATAAACTCATAATTTTGGTTGTTTGTGTTTCGATCGATAACAGTTTGTGTCTTTTTATAATGTAAGAATATTTGGACAAGTATTGAATTTTTAAAATTTCTCATATATTTTCATATGTCAAATCAATACTTAAAAAAAAGTATAAAAAATAAGATTCCATTTTTATATCATGAAAAAATGAAAAAATTATAACTCTAAAAATGTGTTTATTTATTATTATTTTTTGAATTTCCATTGAAGATGGTATTTTATGATTAGGATTTTATGATATCAGTAAAAGATGATGTTTTATGATTGTTATAATTTTAGTTAAACACAAATTCTAAAAGAATATAAAAAAGTTTGAAAGAATTTACGAAAATAAATATTAGCGGAGGAGTTTAGAATAATATATTTTTATTTAATGATGTATATATAAAAATTGTGGATTTAAATAGCAATATCCATTTTCTATTTACCCGTATTTTTTTTTCACGCTTCACAAACCTTAAAAACGCCGAACCCAAGTTTCATTTCCACTGAGTCACTGACAGTCCCTCCTGTAAAATACCAGCCCATAGCTCATCGGCGGCTGGCCGATTCCGATCTATTCGAATTCTCGTTAGATATATTGCGAATTCAATTGGAATTCTCTTTTTGTTGACAATCTTGGCGCATAAGAAGGAATTCTAAAGAGAAAAAACGTCCCCAGTTCTTCCATACTTGTAAAAATTTTTACGGTAATTCGTGCCAAATATATACAAATGGCATCTTCCTTTCTGTCCAGAGCTCTCTTTGCCCATCGCTTCCTTCAATCTTCTTCTACTCAGTTTCACAAACCCAAATTCTTCACTTCCATCTTCTCCGTAAGTTCCCCTCTCCCTCTCTCTATACTTCCTGGATTTCGTAGATATTTTGCTGTTATTCTACTGGATTTTTTAATACCATTTTAGTTGGGTTTTCTATGTGGGATTTTTTTTTCTGGTGAGAAATTGGACCATAAAAATTTGGATGGACTAATGATTTTTGTATTAGCTGCCCATGAGGTGACCTTTGCTTTACATATTCTATTTGTTACACAAAGATGTAAGTACAAAAATATAAAACAATCAAGAATGAGTTACAAGAAAATATTCCAGATCATAATTTGTTCTGCAGCTCGTAGAAAAACTCAAAACCAAAAGGCATGAGATGGAGATCCTTTTAGTTTAGAGCTCAGACTCATGAAAAACACAAGATTGTACCCGTCTGTTTGACCCACTCGATCCCCCCAACCCTAAAGTTTTCCTCTATCAGTTTAAAGGAAACCACAAGGGTAAAATCACACACCAAACCTTTACCAATCTCTTAGTATTCGGTGTCAGACAGAAGTTTCACTCAGAAAATGAATCCAATCAGAGATTGGATGTTCACGAAGAAGAAGTGGGGTTTTGGAAGGCTCTCGAAATCTCAGGCAGCTGCTCAAGAAAAAGAAAAATGACGTTCCAACTGATTAGGGCAAGGGGTGAGTTTTATTTATACCCACAAAAGGCAGCCGTTGATCAAAGTTTCATCCAACGATCAGGGGCTCCCAAGAGAAACTGAAGAAAGCGTGTTTCTGGCTGCGTTAAAAACGCCACGCCATAGAAACATGCTTTTAAACCTATTTTGGGCCAGGTGGATCGGGTCAAGTTATTGGGCAAGAGCCTAGTAAGTTGTAAAACCAGTAATTTGGGCTTTAGCCCATTTTTGTCATCACAGCCCCTAAACAAAAAAGACCATTGAGCATCACAGCCCAACAACCTCTGCCAATGGGGTTTCTGTACACTTGCAGCTCTCCTATTGAAACCAAGTTGTACCTGTATTGGAGAAATTAACCTGTATCAATATTCAAAAGTGCTAAACATGATTTAAACTTAGAAAGGGGCAATACCTTTGTCTCCATATCTGATGGATTATACTGTGTAGGAATTTTTTCAAGAAGAACAGATTCATTTGTGACAATATCCCTAATAAAATGCAACTTTACATCTATGTGTTTAGTTCTTTCATGAAACACAGGATTCTTACACAGGTGTATTGCACTTTGGCTATCAGAATATATAACAACAGGTTCACTTAACATTTTAATTTCAAATAATAGTCCCTTAAGCCACAAAGCTTCTTTTACAGCTTCTGTGGCAGCAACATACTTAGCCTCTGTGGTTGATAAAGCAACTATATGCTGTAATTGAGACTTCCAACTCACACAGGTACCACAAAGTGTAAATATATAGACAGAAGTGGACTTTCTATTGTCCCTATTACCAGCAAAATCAGCATCCACAAAGCCTTTAACCATTATTCCTTCATTACATTTTTTAAACACTAATCCAGAACTAGATGTGCCTTTTAAGTACCTAAGTAGCCACTTAAGTGCTTCCCAATGTTCGGGACCAGGATTAGCCATAAACCTGCTTAAAGTGCTGATTGCATGAGCCACATCAGGTCTAGTATAGACCATGGTATACATTATAGACCCTACAGCATTTGCATATGGAACCTTTTCCATATACCTTATATCAGATTCATCAACTGGGTATTGCTCTTTACTTAATTTGAAATGACTAGCTAGAGGTAAAGACACAGGTTTTGATTCATGCATGGAAAACTTAGATAAGACCTTTTCTATGTAAGCTGATTGTGTCAAAATCAAAGTGGATTGTGCTCTTTTTCTAAGTATATCCATTCCCAATATTCTTTTAGCATGCCCCAGATTTTTCATTTCAAACTCAGCCCCAAGTGTCTCTTTAATATTATTTATCTGTTTTAAATCAGGCCCAATTAACAGCATATCATCAACATAAAGTACCAGAAAAATAGATATCAAAGAATTAGAATTTTCTTTAAAGTAAAGGCAATGATCATAAGAGCTTCTTACAAAACCAACATTCATGACAAAATTATCAAACCTTTTATACCATTGTCTAGGTGACTGTTTTAAACCATATAAGGATTTCTTAAGTAAGCACACAAAATCAGAGTTAGATTTATTCACAAAACCTTCAGGTTGTGACATATAAATTGTCTCATCTAAATCACCGTATAAGAAAGCTGTTTTTACATCCATTTGTTCTAATTCCCAATTATGATGTGCAACTAATGTAAGTAGGACTCTAATAGTTGTGTATTTTACAACAGGTGAAAATATCTCATTGTAATCTACACCTTGTTTTTGTGTAAACCCTTTAGCAACTAATCTTGTTTTAAATCTTACAGGCTCATTATCTGAACTGCCTTCTTTCACCTTGTAAATCCATTTACAGTCAACTATGGATTTATTTTTGGGTCTAGGCACGAGATCCCAAGTTTTATTTTTCATTAAAGAGTTCATCTCTTCTCTCATGGCAGCTTCCCACTTACCAGACTGGTTGCAACTCATGGCTTCATTATAGGTCTTGGGTTCCTTATAGGCTAGGTCATTATAAGACATGACAGAATAGGATAAATAGTCTTCATATCTTGTAGGTTCTCTAATGTTCCTTTTAGGCCTATCCCTAGTTAATTGATAGTCACTAAGATCATTTTGTTGACTGGGATCAGTTATTTCAGTTTGTTCATGTTCCTGCACACTTGAATGTTCTAATTCAGTCTGAGTTTGAGGTAGTATAGGTTCATTTTCTCCCATATTATTATTAGGAACAGAAACTGTTTGAGATTCCAACTCCACCTGAAACCTTGTCACACTTGGGTTTTCAGGGTCTGCAGACCTTTGTTTTTCAAAACAGGGCATCTCTTCCTCATTGAAGGTAATATCTCTATTTGTTATCATTTTATAGTCCCCATGACTTCTAGCCCATAACCTATAGCCTTTAATTCCTTCAGGATAACCTAAGAACACACATTTCTGAGCTCTTGGTTCCAATTTCCCCAAATTCTGGTGACAGTAAGTTGTACACCCAAAAATTTTAAGGTGGGAATAGTCTGGTAGTTTCCCAGACCCCTTTTCTTCAGGTGTCTTTCCTTTCAAAGCACTAGATGGGGTTCTATTCACTATATATGTGGCTGTCATAATAGTCTCCTCCCACAACACCTTGGAAACTCCAGACTCCACCATCATGCACCTGACCTTATCCAACAAGGTCCTATTCATTCTCTCAACCACCCCATTTTGTTGGGGAGTGTATGAGACAGTTTTGTGTCTTAGGTCACAAAATTTATCGAATTCTGAATTACAAAATTCAAGTTCATTATCAGTTCTTAAAATTTTGATCTTTGTTGACATTTGATTTTCAATAAGGACTTTCCATCTCTTAAATTTTTCAAAAGTTTCAGATTTGTGTTTTAATAGAAACACCTACACTTTTCTTGAAAAATCATCTTTTATTGAGAGGAAATACTTATTTCCCCCTTGGGTAGTTGTGGAGGCTGGACCCCACAAATCAGAGTGGACATATTCCAATGGGGGAGTAGATTTATGCTTCCCAGAATCAAAATGGAGTCTGTGATGTTTGCCTAAAGTACAGCTTTCACAGAAGGGTATTTTTGATATTTGGTCCTCACCAAATGCCCCCCTTTATGTAGGATTGTAAGACCTTTTTCACCAACATGTGCAAGCCTTTTATGTCATTTTAGGGTGGAATCAGATTCAGTGTTAGAAACAGTAGCATTATTTTCAAGTACTGTTTCAGCTTTAACTACATAGATTCCATTTTTCTTTATACCCTTAAAGATGACAAGAGATCCCTTGATCACTTTCATCAACCCATCTCCAATCCTACCACACATCCCTAGGTCATCTAATTCTCCCATAGAAATTAGATTCCTTTTGAGTTCAGGTACAAACCTCACTCTCTCTAGGGTATACTTGTATCCATTTTCAAATTTTAAGGTCACATTACCTAAGCCTTCAACCTTGCAGGCAATGTTATTCCCCATAACCACTTCACCACCTCCTACCTTTTTAAAATCTTGAAGCCAGGACCTTTCATGTGTTATATGAAAAGTGCAACTTGAGTCCAATATCCACTCATGGACATATCTGTTGTGAGCATAATTTGCCACTTCCAGGTCAGGTTGCTGAGCCACCACATATACATCAACTGTATTGGGTTCAGCAGGCTCAACAACATTTCCCTCATCAACTTTCTTTTCTTTAAGTTCTATTTTCTTGTTATGGCAATCTTTTACGTAGTGTCCAAGTTTACAACAACCATAACATTTCCTGTTATTTCTTGATTTACTCCTGAATTTCTTTCTGTTACTGTTTCCCGAATGATTTTGATTTGGATAGTTATTATATTGCCTATTTGGTTGTCTTCCCCTCATGAACAAAATCTCAGATTCCTTCCCTTGTCTTTCAGTTTTAAGTTCCAATTCTTTACTTCTTATAGAGTTTATAATAACTTCAGGAGTCAAAGTGTCTCTGCCATACTTAATGGCAGATTTGACATCCCTATATGCCTCTGGTATGGCATTAAGAAGTATTACCGCTTTATATTTTTCAGAAATTTTATCCCCTGCATTAGTGATATCTTGTACCAATTTATTGAAGGTATCAAGATTATCATCTAGGTCTTTGGTTGGATCAATTTTAAAACTAAAAAACCTTTCTAGAAGGAAGAGTTTATTAGGTAAAGACTTTACTAAATACAGCTCCTCTAGTTTCTCCCATAGAGCCTGAGCATTTTCTAATTTTCCTACTTTTCTTAACACTTGGTCAGAGAGGTGTAGGATGATTGAGGTATAAGCTAAATCATTTGATTCAGTTTTCTGTTCTTGTGTCATTGTTTCAGGAAACTATCTAGTTATTGCCTTAGACACTTTCTGTTGTACTAAAACCCCTCTTATTTTTTGTTGCCATATAGGAAAATCTCCCTTCCCATTAAAGACTCCAAGTTCAAAGCTAGTGGTGGTCATTTTATAGATCAAATAGGTAACACTTAGACTAAAACTGTTTTGATCACAATAAGGCAGATAAGAGGCAGAGATTTTTACTATTACAGACAAGACAGCAAAATATGTGTAAGTGCGGAAATAATAACTTTAACATACACACTATCCAGTACAAAGCTTAAAGATCAACTACCCAGTCCTACCAGGATTTCGTGAGACTCAAGATCTCAGGTCAAGGCTTGGGTGGAGGGTAGAGGTTTTTTGTTAAAGAAAAAATTTAAGAGGTATTAATACAAAAGACCGAGAACAAAGATAATCACAAGCATTGTTATAATATTTCAGTATAACAAGAATCAGAGACAAAATTTTCAAGTATACTTCAATACTGATTAATAGACAAGTATAGGCAGATTATAACTAATCACACAGTTCCAAATGCAAAATCAATTTAGAAAAAAAATCATTATTAGTCAATTAGGACATGTAAAAAAAAAGATCAGACAGTAAAAAAAAAAATTTTGGTTGGGGGTCAGAGAATTAAACCACAGGGGTGGTCGTTTCACTTGACCACCACAGATTTCACGAAGCCGACAGTCTACCATACCCAAGATCGTACTACTCCAGTCACAGATCTACAGTATCTCGCAAGAACGTAGTTCGATTCACCCACACGAGCCAACCGAAGGCTCTGATACCACTGTTACACAAAGATGTAAGTACAAAAATATAAAACAATCAAGAATGAGTTACAAGAAAATATTCCAGATCATAATTTGTTCTGCAGCTCGTAGAAAAACTCAAAACCAAAAGGCATGAGATGGAGATCCTTTTAGTTTAGGGCTCAGACTCATGAAAAACACAGGATTGTACCCGTCTGTTTGACCCACTCGATCCCCCCAACCCTAAGGTTTTCCTCTATCAGTTTAAAAGAAACCACAAGGGTAAAATAACACACCAAACCCTTACCAATCTCTTAGTATTCGGTTTCACACAGAAGTTTCACTCAGAAAATGAATCCAATCAAAGATTGGATGTTCACGAAGAAAAAGTAGGGTTTTGGAAGGCTCTCGAAATCTCAGGCAGCTGCTCAAGAAAAGAAAAATGACGTTCGAACTGATTAGGGCAAGGGGTGAGTTTTATTTATACCCACAAAAGGCAGCCGTGGATCAAAGTTTCATCCAACGGTCAGGGGCTCCCAAGAGAAACTGAAGAAAGCGTGTTTCTGGCTGCGTTAAAAACGCCACGCCATAGAAACACGCTTTTAAACCTATTTTGGGCCAGGGTGGATCGGGTCAAGTTATTGGGCAAGAACCTAGTAAGTTGTAAAACCAGTAATTTGGGCTTTAGCCCATTTTTGTCATCACAGCCCCTAAAACAAAAAAGACCATTGAGCATCATAGCCCAACACTATTCTTAGAATTTACAGAACATATGCGTCTTGATTACTTTTGTATTGGGTAACTGCATGATTGGGTTGTTCATATTCCACCTATGGTGTACATATTTGTATACTATTTGTGATGAAGAGACACAACATTTTACACTTGCAGGAAGTAAGAGAGAAAATTTGAATGATTGAGACTGCTTTTGAGTTCTACAATCTGTTTCTGAAAATAGGTGGACTTAATTTAAACTTTCTAATTGATACAAAGATTGATTACCGTACTCAGAGCAGATTTATTCTTGAACTTGTCTGTGACCAATAGTGACTTTTGATTAGAAAAGGGATTTCGTTTCAATCCAATGAAGACTTGTGATCTGAACATAAACTCTGGAAAGAATTTACATAATGAAACTGTCTCATTTCAAACACATTGATCTATGGTTGGTCAAAGAAACTAGATGGCTGATTGACTGTTAAGGTGTGGTGCTATTATCATTTATGGGATTACCATTCTCGTGCCTATTATACATTATTTTCTTTTTTCACTCAGAAGAGATCATTACACTTGATGTTGGCTCCATCCCAATTGTCACATAAGGCTTCAGGGTCTGTTTGTTGTAGCATGTCTACATCAGCACTCGCATCACAAGCTTCATTTTCCATGCAGTCCCTGCCTACCAGCGAGCCTGTTGTATCAGTGGATTGGCTCCATGCCAACCTTCGAGAACCTAATCTGAAGGTATGCACTGTACCTTTTGACCTTGTTATCCTTTTATGAAAATGACCACTCCGAGTTATTTTGCGATGAAATGCCATGTTCTTTTAATGCATTTTAAGGTATAAGAATCTTAAGATGCCGTATTCAAAGTCTCATTACATACTCCTCTTGTAAAGTGACCATTCAAATAAAAAGATTAGTTTCCTATGTTATCTCCAAAAAGCTAATAGAAATTTTGTTATATTCATTAAAGTAGAAGGTTTACCTTCTTTATGTGATTATGTGCCAAGTTTAAGCTTGAAGACTTAGGTTCTGGTAAGAAAGTAAAATGAATATAGGAGAATTGGATTTTAACATTACTGATCCCCTCACTCGTTTTTTTATCATAAAGGACCTAAAATTCTTATATTGATTCGCATAAGATTCGGTTTCCTTCTAGTTTCAGTTTCCAAATTTGCTAGTTATCGTCAAGTGGGACCCCCAAAGTTTTTATCACCTTTTAGCATATGAAGTCCTTTTCCTCAGTAATAATGTTTTAGTTTCAAAGCGAAGGTCTTTATCATATCACTTAAATATGCAACTGTTTCAGGTATTGGATGCATCCTGGTACCTGCCAGATGAACAAAGAAACCCAGTTCAAGAATATCAGGTGCTTGCCCGTTAATATGTTTCTTCCTTGTACAGTGGCTCAATTAAAATGTGCCTTTATAACTATACTTTGTAGCATTTATAATGGTTAAAAGGCACCCATTTGGTGATGTATCCAAAGTTACTTGAGATGACATTTTATGTTTTCTACACTATTAATGTTTATTTTTTTCCCCTCAAATTTTTATTTTGGAGTTATCTTTTTTTTTTTTTTTTTTTAACAGGTGGCACATATTCCTGGTGCTCTTTTCTTTGACGTTGATGGAATATCAGATCGAATTAGCAATGTAATATGTTATTTCTTTTTTTATCACATGTTCAATGTATGTTCATTTTGAAGTCTAGACATGGTTTCCCACTTCAATTTTCATTTGTGAGATAGATGCAATTAACCTTTGAAATAATGATTTAAGTTAGTGGCAAGTTGTTAGGAAATCTATATTCAATAGATTGATAGCATATATATATATATATATATATATATATATATATATATATATATATATATATGCATGTAAATAATGTATAAATAGTTTTCCTCGGGAATGACGTGTACCAGTTGCCACATATGTTGCCATCGGAAGAAGCATTCGCTGCTGCAGTTTCTGCCCTTAGCATTGAGAATAAGGATGGGCTCGTTGTGTATGATGGAAAGGGAATTTTCAGCGCAGCTCGTGTTTGGTGGTGAGTTTTATCTTCAACACAAAATAAACAATATAGAAGCATTAAACTTGTGGATTCTCTGGTTATTACTGATAACTCAACTGCTTTTATATAACAGGATGTTCCGAGTTTTTGGTCATGACAGAATTTGGGTTTTAGATGGCGGTCTGTCAAGATGGCGTGCTTCAGGATTTGATGTTGAATCAAGTGCATCGAGCGATGCTATCTTCAAAGCTAGTGCTGCCAGTGAGGCAATAGAGAAAGTATACCAAGGACAACGTGTAAGTCATTTTGTTATCTATGTACAATTTAATTAACCATCTTTGGTTCATAATGTATTAGTTGTTTGGTGACTGACAGAAATCATCGATGTAAAAGGGTATGTCTTAGTCATCATGCTTTTAGTTTGTGCATCCCCCTTCCTATCCTTTTCTTTTGTTGAATACATGTGTTATGAGTTAAGATAAAGTGAAGGTTGTCAAGGCCATCTGATTTCTGGCACTGTTGGCCAAACATCTATTTCTTCTGCTTCCTGGAACACTTCATGTTTGTAAGTGACAAAATTATCGCATACAGAATGAGATTCAATTGTCCAAAGAATGAAGGGTTTACTTGGAATGTAATTTTATAATTCAACCATTTACAACACTCATAATGCAGCTTACCAGAAATGTGCATTTTTCAGTCGTATTAGTTAAAATGAAGGTAATAATATTTAGTCACTGATTATTTTACATAGTGCTGAGAGTAAGTTGCCTTCCATCTCTTGCCACTTCCTTAAATGGGTACTAGAATCCAAATTCGACCAGAAGAAGAAAACTGAAGATGAAATTGAAAACATAAAATTGAGAAACTTATTGTACTATATTTATAAATGGAGATGGGAAATGACTGGGCATGAACTACTAAGAAGATAGCAAACAAGATTTTTTATCAGAATGAGTTGAGATGGGTAAGTGATCTGGTCAATTGCAAGAAGGTTTGGAAGAGAATGAGAAGAGCGGCAGCACATTCAGTGTTGTCAATTTGTACATCCTTCATAATTTGGGACCCATCATTGTATTGGGGCTTCCTCTTTTGGATTACTGTTTGCTGATTAGATGGATTCCTCAAATTCAGATAATGGTTTCTTCATGTCAGCTGCAAAATCCTTTCCCCTGTACAGTTATGCCAATGCAACTGATGCGTTAAGCATCAATATGTGGCCTCTCTTCCATCCATTTTTTTTTTCTCATCAGTTTGATTCAAGCCATCATTCACTTAACTTTCACTCATCTAATGTGCCTCTAAGATGACTTTTTGCAATTGATGTTCAATGTTGATGTGTGGTCTGTTTTTGAACTTCTGATGGTAACATCTGCAGGTTGGGCCAGTTACCTTTGAAACCAGATTTCAGGCACATTTACTCTGGACACTTGAACAGGTCTATCGTCCTTTGTGTTGTATTTGATGATGCTATTTGCCTTATATATTTTTATACATTATCAATAATGGTTGTGCATCATGAGAAGGTTATGGCATAGTTTGTCAATATTTTGCACAGAACTATCATATCCTTTTTAAGTGTCTTACGCCACGTTGTAAATAGATATGGACACATATCTGTCATATACTGCTATTATATGAAAAAATATAACAATTCTTTTAATTAATCTTCTCCATCCTTATTAGGTGTTTGTTCCATGGGGCTCAGACTAAGTGCAGAAAATTTCCTAACAGGGGCTCAATCTTGTGCAGAAAAGACTTAAAGTGGGGCCTTATTTTCCAGGGTGTTTTCAGCTCATTGGATCATTATGTGCCATTATAACACAAAAAGAACATACGTAGAAAAAATGCACTCTTGAACTTTGAACTAATAAATTTAGCATAAGGATTTAAGTTTTACTTTTTTGAGGATTTTTGTTTAGCTGATGGTATGCTTAAAATTGGATTTGTTTGGTTCTCAGATCCCAAATTGGAAGCGAGATTATTAATGAATTTGGGTGATGTTCTATAAATGTGGACCAGGGTTTTCTGCAAGTTAGGCTTTGAGGAGGTTTCTCTGTGTCATATATATATACCTCTGGAAAAATTCATTTTCCAGTTTCAAAGCATAGTTTCTCTCTATTTTCAGGTCAAGGAAAATGTGAAGGAGAAAACATATCAGCACGTTGATGCTCGTTCAAAAGCTAGGTAGATGATCTATAATAACCTTTTTTTGTTGTGATAGTTCTTATGCTGTTTAATTGTGTATTCATCATACCAAAAAGGTGCATTCCATGCTGCTCTATAACGCAATTTATTTTTAACAGATTTGATGGGGTTGCACCAGAGCCCCGAAAGGGTATAAGAAGTGGCCATGTACCAGGGAGCAAATGTATTCCATTCTCCCAGGTTGAAAACTATCTTTAATTAGTGATCTTATGATTGGTAGGAAGTTGTCCTTTTGAAAACTAGATTCAGCTGTTTGTATATGTCAGTTCTGAAATCAAACTATTTTGCCTACAAAAAAGTATGCAGAAAGAAATGATCTTAATATTACACGATGTTCAAGCTGTTGATGTAGGATAGTTCTACTGGAATTCAATTAGTACTACTAGTTTTTTAGTATTTAATATTTTAGTAATCAGGATTTCTATAATTTATAGGATTCCATTCGTTTTGTTTCGTCTGTAATGAATAAATGAAGAACTTCCTAGTTTTATGACATTAAAATTTTCCTCGCAGATGTTGGATGGTTCACAGACACTCTTACCTGCAGACGAGCTCAAGAAAAGACTTGAGCAAGAAGGTAAGAAATACTGCAATAACCCTTTTTTTTTTCCCACATCTCCGTGATACTGGTCTGTGTTCTTATGCAGCAGGAACTTTTGCTTTAGACGTAGGACCAGTTTCCCGATCATTCTCTAAATTTTATGCAGTTTGTCCATTTTTGCCGTCTATTTGGGAGAAAAATTGTTGTGTAGTAAGTTGCAGTTGGTTAACTGAAGATTGCACGTTGACTGCAGGAATTACGTTGGATAGACCTGTGATAACTTCTTGCGGCACTGGTGTAACTGCGTGTATTCTGGCATTGGTAATCCCCTCTCTTTCTCTTCCCCGACCCCCCACACACTCGCAGACTGAGGCATGCACACGGTCACAGAAAATTAAAACTCCCATGATTCATCTCTCAGGGTCTCCATCGACTAGGGAAGACAGATATTCCAGTATATGATGGCTCGTGGACGGAATGGGGAGCAAAAGACGATACCCCTGTTGAATCGTCTGAAGAATAGGCTTCAGATGATGCTTTTGATGGTGGAGGTTTGACTTGTTCATATGAAAATGATTAAAATACGGATTCTGGAACATGTTATTTTAGTCCTTTGATATTGGTGGTGTATATTGTTTCTTTATTTAAATGTGAAATTTGCAGAGAACATGTCAAAAATATAATCTGATTCAAATCACCATTTGGCTAGAATCAATCATTATTTACATGGTGGAAAAAGAGGAAAAATGGGCTCTTTTCACTCGGGCCGTCTCTTAAGAGTAAGCTCGACCATCGCCAGAAGTTGATAATTCTGAAAAGTTCTGGAGCTGCCTTTGCCAATTGAGTATCGATTTCTTTGGGAGTCGAAAATATGGATTGTTGAAAAAAAAAATTGCAATGATTAAAATGTTTTTCCTTGAGGGTCCGTTTAATTGCAAAAATGGAATTTGGATAGAAAGAAAACGAATTTTAGGAAATTAAATTGCCTAGAAATTATTTTTTGGGAAATTGTAAATTATTGTGTTTGATTGTTATAATTTTTCACGCGAAAAATATTGAAATAAAAGTGTTTTTTAGTGTTCGTTTTGTTTTGTTTTACATGAACATTATCAATTAAAGGGATAAATTTTATTAGTATTGTGGATGAAATTTGTTTTTATTGCCAAAAAAATAAAAAATCAAGAAAATTATCTTATCTTTTGGTGTTCATTTGACTTTATTTTACATGAAAATTTTCAATTAAAGTGATTTTTTTACAATAATTTTTAGAATTTGTTTTCATTGCAAATAAATAAATAAATGAAAAAAAAATACTACAGTCCAAAACATGAAAAATGTCTCTGTGGCACGAAAATGTGGAAAATGAATTTTAGGGAAATTTTTGTCAATTAAACACCAAAAAAATGAAAAGATGGAATTGCAATTCCATTTTTCATGGAATTTCCATTCTATCAAACACACCCTACGTGTAATACAATGATTGGTATGTTGACGTGACAAGGGAAAATGAAAAGAATTAAGGTAGTGTTTGATGAAGCAAAGTTTTCCATGGAACTAGGAATTCCAATTCCAAGTTCCATTTCTTGCATGTTTGATACCATTATTTTCTAGGGAATATGTTTCTTCGTTTTTTCCAGCCATGTAGACAATTTCCAGCTTTTGTGGGAATTGATTTTCCGGGCAATGTTGACGATTTATTTTATTTTATTTTTTTTGAAAACAAATTCTATCCCTAATTGTAAAAAAATATTTCCATTTAATTGACAATTTTCATGTAAAATAAAGCCAAACGAACATCAAAACATGGATGATTTTTTTTTTTTTTTGCAATGGAAACAAATTTCATCCCCAATACCAATAAATTCTATATCTTTAATTGACAATTTTTATGTAAAACAAAGTCAAACGAACACCAAAAAATACTTTTATTTCAACATTTTTCACGTGGAAAATTATGTCAATCAAACACAATAATTTACAATTCTCAGGAAAATAATTTCTAAGCAATTCAATTCCCTGAAATTCATTTTCTTTCCACCCAAATCCCATTTTTGCAATTAAACCGACCCTAAACTACATTACTCAAAAATGGATGGTCAAATGGTTGACATTCTTTCACATGCACGTGGGTTACATGTGAATAAAAAAGTCCAAAATAAAAAGTGGGCCCCATCATTCTGAGGGTTGATCATCCCCTCTGTCAGCCATTTTCAATCACTGTAACATGATTGGAATGAAAATTTGTGTAGAGCTCCATCTTTCAATTAAAGATGACTCTGTTAATTTGGTATGGTTAGAATTCAAAAATTCTGGCTTATTTTGAAAATAAAATCGAATTTTTGAACAAAAATTACAAAAATGGAAAATCCAATTGAAATATTTATTTATTTATTTATTTATTTATTTTAATTCAAAATTGTTGGTTTGGTGTAACCTGGACATGTCAACCAAACGGTTTTGAAACTTTAATAGAAAAAGGGTCATTTGGTTAATTAATAGCAATTGAGCACGTCTGTGTTTATTTTTCTAAACTAGCTTAATCAGCACTAATGGTTGTGAAAACAACCTACTAATCAGTCAAAACATCTGATTTAACCCTTTCACATGCCTCAGGTCCCTGTTACTGATAAAAAAGATGATGAGATGAAGTCTTTGGAAATAGATTCTTAATCTCTAGAATTTGGTCCTTGGAATTCATCACTCGTTTAAGTCCTGCATTGCAATGAAGAAGCTCTTTTCGCTCAACCTAATTCAGAGTTTTGTGCAACTACAGCTATTTATAGCTTTTGAATTTCTTAGCAATGGCATTTATTTATTTTTCCTATCGAGGAAGGACTATTGCCTCACAATGAGGGACTATATGGTTCGAGGGAATAGCTGTCACTTTGGTCGCCTTCTAGTCGAGTTCTTGCAACATCCTTATCATTTCAATTCACATCACCTATCACATTATTTGGCATGCCACAGATCTTATCATTTCACTCCAGATCACCTGCCATTAATGACATTATTGTATTCTCGTATTGCTATAAATTCACACGCAATAAGATAGAATTTATCAAGGAGTGAAAGGATAAGGAGAGATAAAAAAAACCATGAATACTAAATGCTTGTTTGAATTTATGCTCTTTTTCGTGCTTATTTTAGCATCTTGTATGTCTCTCTGATATTTTTCTCTTTCTTTGCCTCGACTATACACTTAGTGTCTGCCCTGACAATATCTTTTTTATCAAAAAATTTCTAGGAAAGTAAATTTATTTAGAAATTTGAAAGTTTAAGCCTATTACTTTTATAACAAATATTTTTATTTAATAAAAAGTATTATTACTACATATGTTTTGAAATATCTATGATAAGGGCCCAAAATCTCATCGACAAGCTGGTAGTACATAATTGAGAATTGAAATAGAGAAACTAAATAATTGATTTTTTTTATTATATTCACACATATTTTAATAACTTACGATGTTCATACAGAGGATGTGATTGCTAAATGGTGCGAGGCACCAAGTGCAAATTTCAAAGGACCGTACTTCAATGTTAACCATTGTACGCGTGTTGGCAAAAGCGAAGATTATACCGAAGGTGATTGTACGGATATTCTACCGAGGTGTTTCTGCAGGAAATTTTGTTAGTTCACGAAACTGATAATATACATTTAGCTAGTGAGAAATTTGGTTTATGAGTTTTTATTTCCAATATTAAATAAAGTAACTTGATTTTGAGCTTCTTGTGAGGTATATTCCTCTTACCATATATATAGATTTATTCGAAATAAAAATCAAGTGTTATTTACAATAATTTTGAAATCGAGAAACTGTTCGACTCGTTATATGAAAAATAGAGGAAATTATACCAAATACAATAAATTAGATAAATATTCATCTTTTACATTACTACTTTTAAATCCAAAAATACTAAAGTATATAGAGTAAAAACGATAATCAAGAAATATTATGACTATCTTTCAAATTGAATGCTAACTCCAACAAACATGCCACCCCCACGTCATCCCACCCCAGCCCACCGCCACGTCATCCCACCCATCACACCCCCAATCATGCCTTTTTCTTGTATTCGAAGAATATTATATGCATTTCAGACAAATATCCAGAGATGATAATAATATGTATCTTGTCGGAGAAGCATGCATTCACACCGTAGAGAAAGTTTTGCAGCTGGCCACTTTTATCGAGCCAATGTGCAGATCAATTTCGAATTATAATTTTTGAATGGAAGAAAATATTCTTGATACATTACTCACGTCGTACTTTGTTACACACATTTCAATGACAAGTTAAAAAATAATTGCCAAGAAAATGGGTTTAATAAATCTATTACGCGGCCATCGTCCAAATACGTACTTGGTATTGTTTCAAGAAGTCACTTTGAACTATACGACACATAATTCGAGATGAAAAAAAATAAATTGACGGATTTAAAATATAACAACTTAAAATAGATTTGATAATTCTATTTCATTCCGACTATCTCTGATACCAACTTAAATAAAATTCAGTTTAGCATGAACTGGGACACATCTGATTTGATATATGAAAACGTAACGAATTTTCGTATCATTATAAGTTGTCTTAAATATGCAAATTGCGAAGTGCTCTTTACACAAAAATAAAAAATTGCAAGCACGGGGAGTCCTTACCAATTAATAGTGGATAGAGTTGGACAAAATTCTTGAACTGAATCGAATCACGATTTTTCTTAAGTTTAATATTCGAAAGGGTGTTTGAATCGAGAACCAATGGGTTCGGTTCGATTTTCGATTCTAAATCAAGAATCGAAGAACCCAATTTCTCTAATTTTTTTAATTAATTTATTTTAAATGAGCCAAATTATTTTATTTTTTCTAAATAAATTTGCTTACTAATTAATTTAACTCAAACCAAAATGTTATGATTTTCCTATTTTTAATTTTCAGTTCAAAGTTAACTTAATCAAATTGACCTAAGTTTTATCCAAATCTGTAACATTTACCATAATGCAATTTCTACCGTTTTGGAGAAATCGAATTAAAGTTCGACAACGTCTCTCTTAATTATTGTGAGCTCGCTATCTTTCTCTTCCGGTGATTTTAACAATTAAATCTATGAAGAACTCATCAAAAAGAGACGCAAAAAATACATAAGATTGGATTACGTTATTTTGTAAGAGTTGTGATTGAACATATCATTAGTTGAAGTAATGTAATTTTATAAATATTAAAAAAAATTAATTATAATATGAAAAATGGGAATCGAATGGAACCAGACCGAATTGAACTGAATCGAACCCGAACGTTTCTATAATTAAATTTGGATCCGACGATTCCACCTACTAAATATCCGAAAATTTTGGAGTTTGGTAACCATGTTCAGTCCTAATAGTAGGAAGAGAACCTAATTGGATCAAATTATATCCAGCCCTAATAATGGATACGCTCTGCAAATTTACTCAAAATCTATTGGAAATTATTTACAATCAATCAATTAATTAAGTGAAAAATTCACAAATCCTGCCTTAAATATGGAGACTTCAAAAACCAGGTTTTAAGTTTACAAAATGCAAAAATCAGGTTTCTTAGTTAATTAATATTTATTAATTAAATATAACAATATCACAATTATAAATTTAATGGTCACATATATATAATTATATGTCATAATTTATTTATTGATCACATATTATCAAATTAATTGATCACAGATTATTTCGATGTCACAAATCAAAAGTTTTGTAGGTCACAATTTATTTTATTGGTCACAAATAAAAAAAATATATAGGTAACAGTTTTTCTATCGGTCACATATTTTCAAATTTGTTGGTCACATATTATTTTTCGATCACAAGTTATCAAATTTTTAGGTTACAATATACTAAATACTTGGTCACGAACAAAAAATAATTGGTCACAGACCATCGCCACCAACACCATGCCAATCACCATAGTTTAATTATAGTTGATCACAGCCGCCAAAACAGTTGGTTACAGATTTCAAACACCCCCATCATCAGTCTTGATCCATCACCAACAATATTAACACAACCCACCACAATCCACATCTGCAACACAATTGGTCAAATACCACACACGAAAGTGTCGCCAACACCACCGCACTCACAGCGCGCACACACCACCACCGTATCCAACCACACACTACCATCGCCACCACAAGGAGCATCAACACCACTACCACACCCCGATGTCGCATTGTTGAAAACCACAAAAATCCCAAACCACCACCACAACCACTACCACAAGCAGCATCAATACCACCACCACACCTCAACGTCGCCCTTGCTGAAAACTGTAGCAGCTCCAAACCACCATTACTACCACCATAAGCAACATCAAAATTCAAAACCACCACACACCCTCATTCCGCCACTGCTGAAAACCACATCAGCACGAAAAATCACTCGTTGATCTAAAGATCTTCGAGCATGTAATAACACCTCCGGCGTTTAGATCTATGGGTTTTAGATCGTCAATGTGCCGTATACCAACACCAGAAATTGCAGCGTTGTTGCTTCATATCAGCTAAAATGGGGTGTAATCAATAGCATTTGTGTGGCAAGCATGAGCGTCGCATTTTGCAAATTTGCAGTGGTGGTGTCTCGCCAACAAAGCTCCAGTGACATATGCAATCGGAACCTCTCTGCATTTACAGATCTGTGGTGGTGTTTGCACGAGATTTGCATTCAAAATAGCTCGTTGGAACCTAGCTTATGGTGGTTTGTCTAGCGCCGAAGCTGTACATAGCGCCAGATCGACGACAGAGTACAGGGAGAAGAGAGAGGAGAGAGTTAAGATAGAGTGAGAGATTTAGGTTTTATAAAATGAGAGTGAGGTTGATTAATTATGATATTATTATAAATATTAAAATGTATAATTATTAGCTGATTTATGATTAATTAAACTTTGAACTTGATTTTTAAAAAGTAATCTTTTTAATACCCGTTACCGTGTAATTTCCAAATTAATTAATAAAAACAATCATTTTTAACTGACTTTATTGTGCTATCTTTATAAGGTAGAAGATCCTAGCAATCCATATAACAGACTATAATATCTGTTGACCTCGAGATTCGGACCCTCCACGTGGTCAACAAATAGTTACTCCACGTAATCCTCTCTGCGCACAACAACACACATTAGAAGCACACAGTCAGAACAAGCGACGATGGCAGCGACTGCATACACTTCGACGATCAAGTCAACGTTGGGTGATCGACATAGTGCTCAAGTTATGTAAGAGAGTGGGGAGGAGAATATATATTTCTTGGTTTGGAGAGCTAAGTTAATAAGAGTTTCATTACCCCTTTCTCTTGCCAAACCTTGGATATTTATGGATGTATAGCACCGTTGGATGTGAGACACGTGTATGTATCTGACGGTGTGAGGCGTCCGATCATAAGCGTCAATCAGCCGCATCTAGAGTGGGCGGGCAATTAGTTCTTCTGAGTTGAGTTGATATAAAGTCGATACGTCACGTCAACTAGACCTATGAAGATGTCATACTAATTGATCTTTGGAGTTATCTAACAGTGGCTGCGGAGGGATCTGTTAATGGAGTGCTTCGGGGTGTTCAACGCTTCGGAGTTGAGGAGCACTTCGGCTACTTCAGTGGATCTACTCTTCACCCTGCGACTCGCCATGTTGAGGTCGTCAGGAGTGGGCATCACTTCGTAACCACTTCGGACGAGCACGTGGCACTTTGAGGGGTGGCGTGACTATTTTTCCGAAGTGATTTAGTTAGGGGTGTAACAGTGGTCCCCCCAAGTTCAGGCATGAATATTCATATCATAGGTGGACTTGCTTTCCTGATTGTGTATGCCGGCCTTAGAGTAAGTATTGTGGATTCTGATGAAGTGCTGATGTGAGAGGATGGAATAAGCATGCGTGTCGAATAGGTATTGGCTGAAGCGGATGATGATCGAGGTGGAGTGGGTAGGGCGTTCTCTTGGTGTCGCCGAAGCTTGTAACAGTAGGCTGAGGAGTTCATCCACCACGGGCGCGTTGACCCACAAGGGACGACGCGTTGGGAGATTGTTGTAACCTTGTAAAGTTGAGGAACCGCATCGTCCGAGTTAATGACCCACAGGGATCTCCGCGTTAGGTGCGTTGAAGCTTGTAAAACTGGTTGAAGAGCTCATCTTCTACTGATGCGCTAACCCATAGGGGACGATGCATTGGGAGATGACCAAATTTTTGTAAAGCTGAGGAAATGCAGTGTCCGAGGAGATGACCCACAGGAATTTTCGCGTCAGGTGTGTTGAAGCTTGTGGAGCTAGTTGAAGAGCTCATCTTCTATCGATGTGCTGACCTACAGGGGACGACGCGTTGGGAAATGGCCAAAGCTTTCTAAAGCTAAGGAAGCGTAGCTTCCGAGGCCATGACCCACAGGGATCTTCCCGTCAGGTGCGTTGAAGCTTGCAAAGCTGAGTACTTCATCGAAGCGTATTGGGATGGACTGTCCCTGATCTGAAGCGTTTGATTATGATATTAATCGATGTGACAGCTGTCGCGTATTTTCAAGGCGACAGTTGGATGTGCTGCCTGTTCCCAGGAAAAGGGCTGCTGCGGCCACTTATTGCTGAAGGCTGTTGTTGTTCGAGGTGACGTGCTCTATGCATGCGTGAGGGGCACAGTCAGATCTTGGGTGTTGATCAAATCTGACGTTTCATTTCAATGATCCAGATTTGTGATGAGATGAACGGCCTAAATTGACATCGTTTGAATTCAACGGTGGGGGATCATCTGGGGTTTCCTATAAAAGGAGGGCTTGAGCGTTGTTAGAGATTTTCACTTTTACGAAATTAAGCTCTCGACGCTTTTAAAATTCTTTCCAATTTTCGACGATTTTCAAGTGTTTTCCGACGACATTCTCAGTTTTTGACGAGTACAGAGGCCCATTTCTCATTTTTTTACTGTAGAAAACCCCAGTCCATTCATTTTAGTAAGTATTTTTCTAGTTCTTCGCGTTTTTTGAATTCTGGAGATGGCTTCTGAGGGTAGTAACGCGTCGGGGAGGGAGTTGGAGATAGTGAGGGTTGACCAGCCAATGTTGGTGACTTCCTCGGAATTGTCCGAGGTGATATTAGGGAGGAGAACATTTGGAGGTGGCCTAATAGTCCAGTAGACACTTCCATACACTTAGGGGCGTCTGATTACCCTTTCAAACTTAAGCCTACTGACCTTGATAAACTTAGGACGAAGTATAGGATCCCAGATAGTGTGGGCCTGATTTAGCTAGAGATTGATAAGTGGCCTATTACCCTAGGTCGGGCTGTGTAGCTATGAGCGAAGCGTTGTCTAGGGCTTGTCTTAGGTTGCAGATCTACCATTTCTTTCATTATATTTTGAGGAGTTATGGTGTGACCCCGACCCAACTGAACCCCAATTTTTGGAGCCAAATGGTGGGGTCATAGATGCTATAGAAGGAGGTGTCGTTTGGGATAGAGATGCCCTTTTCGGTGTTTCAAACTTTGTATATCCCTAAGGTAGCGATGGGGGGTGATAAGACCGGGGGGTGGCACTACCTGACTTCATGGGGTTCCCACACTTCATTTGTGCTCGATCTATCGAGATCCATTAAGAAATGGAAGAGCTCATGGTGCTGGACCTCAGGGAAATGAGACACAATGGAGAAGGACCCTCTGACGCCTCTTACAGTCCCCATAAAGTATTCTACACTTAGTGAGTATTGAGCTTTGTGATTTTTTGTGTTTCGCATCAGCTCGATAATTAACTCTTTGTTATTCTTGCAGATACTCTTCCAAGGTGCGAGCTCTCTACCGAGGAGTTTGACATAATTTGTATCGTTTATCAGCTTTCGCTGAAGAGGAGGTCTTATAACGAGCTTATCAGGAGAACATTCACTTTGTTACGCACGAGCAGATGGCCTCCCAAGGTAACTATCTGGAGTGTACCTACTGGTGTGGTCATAAGGGAGAGGTCGGCGGCTCCTGCTGCGACTACTACTGCCCTAGTCGGTCTCTCTAGCACTGCCATTCTAGTCACACAAGTGTTGGGACAGCAGAGGAGAAAAATGGCTCATCCAGAAAAGGAGATGGACTTTCTGGGCACCAACAAAGAGGAGCCAATGAGGAAGGTGTTGGAAGCCTTGCCTCTGGAGACCGCGATCGTAGCCCTGGTCTATAGCAAGTATTGGACCGAGGAGTGGAAAGGCCATACCTCCTCCTGCACCACAAAGGACCTGGTTGCTGCCAACAGTGCTTGCATTGCCCGGGCTCTGAGTACAAGTGTCCAACTTCAGGGCTTGGTCAAGGATCTCGACGACAAGAGGGAGGATCTGGTCAAGCGCCTGGAGGAGACACTGCACTACGGGGATACGGTGTGAATTGCCCATGAGAAGGCCTCGGAGACGGAGAAGGCAAAGCAGGAGGCGGAGGGCCGGCTGGTGAGGCTGAAGAAGGAGCTCTACGAAGTGGAGTGCCAGGTGGCTGCTATGACGAGGAGGATTGATCATACCAATGAACACCACCGACTCGCCATTGAGGCTTTGGATGCCTCGAACCAAGAAAAGGCAGAGCTGAGGCTATGGGTAGAGGCCCAAGCTGAGGAGATCGAATCTCTGAAGGTCGAGGTGAAGATGGCAGGGGAGTCAGCGGTGCAGAATTTCATCAATCATTTTGAAGAGCACCCACTGTACGACGACTTTGCCAACTTATGGGCCTCGTGGAATGCCCAGGCAATGTTGGATCACTTGAGGAATGTCCACCCAACTCTAGATTTGACTTCATTGGAATCGGAGTTCGGTGGGCCTACCGGAGGTCGACCTGACATGGCCGCCGAGAAAGCTACCGAAGCCGCTCCAGAGGTCGAGCTGGAGTCCAGAGCAAGATGCCTCTAGAGTAGAATAGGAACACCTTGTAACGGCTTCAGCCCGCATTTTGTACTTTGTTTTGATATTAATGAGATAAAAAAATTTCCAAGTCTTGCTGCTTCTTCTTACTTTACTTTTATATTGAACTATTTGTATCTTATGAGTAAAGTAAATATTAAGCTCCACTTACCAATAGTAACCAGTAGATGACAGCAGAACTGACCCATATAAAGCACTGAAGAACTGAGGCACCAATTGGTTAACCAACATGATAATGGAATGTTACAATACCAGACAAAATGTTATAACTTTGAAACTTCCATCATGTTTTTACCAAGGCAGTTCAACACTTCGTAAGATAGGAATGTTACAATATCGGACAAAATGTAGATTGGATCAATACATACACATCATTGATAGTACTTCCTCAAGTGTTCAGTGTTCCACTAATGAGGCAGTACCTTTCTTGCCATGTCTTCGATTTCATAAGTGCCAGGTCGGGACTCCTTATGGATGCGATAAGGACCTTCCCAATTTGGTCCTAACACTCCAGACCCAGTTGACTTTGATGATTGGAAGACCCTTCTCATGACGAGGTCCCCCACACGAAGAGTTCGGTTTCTGACCTTCGAGTTGTAATAACGGGTCATCTTTCTTTAATACTTAGCCAATTTTATTTGAGAGGAATCACTCCTTTCTTCAAGAAGGTGAAGTTCGTGCACTTAAGCTTCATTGTTGTCGATGTCATTGAAATGTGTCCGACGATGAGAGGGGATACCCACCTCGACAGGACTCATGGCTTCGGATCCGTAGGTCATGGAGAAGGGTGTTTCACCTGTTACAGTTTGGCTGGTCGTTCGAATGGCCCAGAGGACATGGAGAAGTTCATCGACCTATGCCCCTTTCGAGGCGTCAAACTTCTTTTTCAGGGTATGCTTGATAGTTTTGTTCACTGTCTCAACCTGCCTGTTCGCTTAGGGATGATGAGGTGTTGAAAAGTCCTTCCTTATGTTGAGTTCGTCACACAAGTCTCGCATCTTTTTGTTGTCGAACTGCCTCCCGTTATTAGATACTAAAGAGTGGGGAATGTTGAACATGCAAATGATATTTTTCCAGACGAACTTTGTGGTGTTCGCTTCGGTGATTTTTGCCAGAGGTTTAGCTTCAACCCACTTGGTGACGTCGTCAATGGTAACAATGACAAAAGTAGCGCTTCCTTTTCCTTTTGGGAGTGGGCCAATAAAGTCTATGCCCCACTAAGCAAACGGCCACGAGCTGGTGACCACGGAGAGGCTTTGAGAATGTTGTCTTTGAATTTTTGAGAACCGTTGGTACTTGTCACATTTTTGAACGAATTGATAAGAGTCCCTTTTCAGGGTTGGCCAGAAGTAGCCTTGTCGAAGCACTTTGTGTGCCAGAGCCATTCCTCCGGAGTGGTTACTGTAGACTCCCTCATGGATTTCCCTGAATATATACACGGCTTCTTCCCATCCCACGCATCGGAGAAGTGGCGAGGCGAAACCCCTCTTGTAGAGTACATTATCCTAGAGAATAAAGTGAGCAGCTCTCCTCCTCAAATTTCTTCGCCTTGCTTTTCGAGGCTGGAAGTGATTGATCTTTGAGGTAGGCTACGATGGGTTGCATCCAAATTGGGGAGCCTTCAATCCACAGTACTTCTTCGCCTCCAGAGATGGAGGGCTTCGGTAGGCGCTCAATTGGGACAATTTTTAGCAACTCTGAATCCCTACTGCTGGCCAATTTGGACAGGGCATCGGTGTGTGTATTTTCGAGGCATGGAACTTGAACCAGTTCGAATCTCTCGAAGTGAGGGACTAGTTCATAACCAATTTTAAATACGCAGCCATGCCACTGTCTTTGGCTGCAAACATTCCGTTGACCTTACTTACCACAAGCTGTGAGTCGCTACTTGCTAGGAGCCTTTTCACTTGCATTTCTTTCACTAGTCTAAGGCCCGCTAGGAGGGCCTTATATTCCGCAGCGTTGTTCGAGGCTTTAAAGTTGAATTTCACCGCGCAGTTTAGCTTATGGCCCTCTGGGCTTTCCAAAACAACTCCTGCTCCGGAGCCAACTTCTCCTGACAATCCATCCATAAACAGGTTCCATGTTGGGAGCTCGGTCGGTTCCATTATCACCTCCATTTATGGGGCTTTGGCGAACTTGACCACGAAATCTGTGAGGGCTTGGCCCTTGATGACGTTTCAGGGTCGGAACAGTAGGTCGAACTCGCTGAACTCGATTGTCCATTTTAGTGAACGGTCCGAAGTGTCTATTTTTTGCAACACTTGTTTCAGGGGGAAGTTGGTGAGAACCTTAATCGAATGGGCTTGAAAGTATGGTCTCAACTTCTTTGATGCTGTAAGAAGGGATAATGCAAGCTTTTCCATATTTAGGTAGCGCGTCTCCGTTGGGAATAGTACCTTGCTAATATAGTACACCAACAATTGATGCGTGTTTTCCTCTTTGACAAGGACTGCGCTGATAGCCTCGTATGAAACCGTCGGTACAACAGCAGTGGTTCTCATGGTTCAGATTTTGATAGTAGAGGTGCCTCTCCTAAGTGCTTCTTCAACGCTTGGAAGGCTTCCTCGCACTCATACGTCCATTGAAATTTCTTTCATTGTTTCAAGACTTTGAAGAAGGGTAGGCTCTTGTCAGTGGCCCTGGAGATGAGCGACTGAGTGCAGCTATCTGACCGTTGAGGCTTTGGACCTTCTTTGGCTTCTGAGGTGACCTCATTTCTAGTAAGGCCCTTATCTTTTTCGAATTTGCCTCGATTTCTCTTTGGTTGACAATATACCCTAGAAATTGACCCGAAGCTACCCCGAAGGTGCACTTCAGAGGTTTCGACTTCATTTTGTACTTTCTAAGAATCTGAAAGGTCTAGTCGAGGTGACCTACATGTTCTTTCGCCTGGAGGCTTTTAACTAGCATGTTGTCTATGTAGACTTTCATAGTTTTGCCAATGAGCTTGACAAACATCATATTGACCAGCCTTTGTATGTAGCTCCGGTGTTTTTCAACCCGAAGGGCATTACCTTATAGTAGTCCAAACCTCTGTCTGTGATGAACGATGTGGATTCCTCATCAAGTCGGAACATGGGTCTCTGGTTGTACCCTGCGTATGCATCCATGAAACTCAGGAGCTCATGTCCAGCAATGGTGTCCACCAGTTGATCTATCATTGGGAGAGGGAAGCTATCCTTGGGACATGCCTTATTCAGATTTGTGAAGTCTACACACCCTCCATTTTTCGCTAGATTTCTTTATGAGGACCAAGTTTGATATCCACTTCGGATAGATAGCTTCTCTGATAAAGTCGCTCCAGCTGAGTTTTTCGACTTTTTCTTTGAGCGCCTCATATCACTCTAAATTGAGGGCTCATCTTTTCTGCCGGTGTGGGGTGCAGGAGGAGTTGATGTTGAGTTGGTGGCAACTGACCCTTGGGTCTATTCTCACCATGTCCTCGTGCTTCCAGGCGAAGACATCTAGGTTCCTTTTCAGAAAGTTCATCATTTCTTCTTTCACTTCGGGGGGTAGCGCTTTCCCTATGCGCAAGACCTAAGTGGGTTCTTCATGGCTGATGGGGAAAGTTTCCAGTTCTTCCATTGGAATCACATTTAGTTCGGACTCGATAATTCGAGGATCCAATCAAGAGGGTGCCCTTCTTCAAGGGCCTCTGCTATGTCGACGTCTTCCTCCTGTTCGTAGGTACGCCATTGTTCAGGGGTGTCGAGCATTTCTGTGTCCATGTTGGCTTCGTCTGTGGCACCTGTTATGATGATATTAATAGTGCGGGATTCGAATTTTCGCAGAGGGTTGAGGTAACATGCCCTTGAACCCATTTGGTCTCCTCAGACTGTAGCAATCCCCTATTTCGTTGGGAACTTCATACATAAGTAATGGATGGAGGTAACTACCCAAAGATCTTTCAAGGCAGGTCAGCCTAATACTCCATGGTAAGCTGATTTGTGGTCCACCACCAAGAACTCCATGAAGTGGTGGGCTACTAGGGGGGCTGACCCCATCTCGACGGGTAGAGTAATTCACCCTCGTGGGACGATACTGTCGCCCGTAAATCCAAATAGCGGGTTGGTCATGGGGATCAACCCATGTTCAATTTGCATCTTATCAAAGGTAGATCCGAACAATATATTCACCGAGCTGCCATTGTTGACGAGTATGCATTTGAGTCTATTTCGAGCTACTACGGCTCTTACCACTAACGCATCACAATGAGAGTGGTGAACTCCTTGTGCATCTTCTGGAGATAAAGTGATCGGGGCCATCCTTTTAGCCACTTAGGTCTGATCGACAATGTAAGTAATCATTGGTGGATCCTTTCCTTTCCTTGTGTAGTTCTTCTGGGCATTCCTGGTATTGCCCCCGATGTGAGGTCCTCTAATGATTGTATCAATTTTCCTGATAACTTGGCCTCCAGATGGGGCTTGATCCCTATGTCTGGATTCTCTTCGGGGCGATTGGCCTCTATATCGCCTTTCTCCCTTATTCGGGGAAGTGGACCTATGAGGTATTCTTCTCTCCGTGGGTTACTTCGGTTCGAGGATCAAGGAACATCCCTACATTTTCGGGTGTCGTGCCCGTAAAGTTGGTGAAAGATGCAGAACCTTACCCCTTCCAAAGGCCTGTTTGATCGCTTTTTTTTCTTCTTTCGATTGTTGCTTGTTCCTTCGGATGGTCCTGCTTCAGTGGGAGCATTTTCATATGCTAGTACTGGCACTGCATTTAGAGTGGCTGAAGCCAACGCCTGTCCGGATGTGGGGGCTACCGTGTGACCGGCCTGGGTCCATTGCTGGGTGACGAGGTATGCTGCCGGTATTCAACCTACCTTTCGCTGAGGTGGAGGGAGTCCCTGCGCTGCACGATTTCGATGGTCAATCATCTCTTCATTAACAATCTCTACCCACATCATTTCTACTAGTTCGTCATAGGTAGTGGGATTCTTGCTACGTACATTCCTCCAGAACAAAGTGCTCATGTTGAGGCCACCTTTCAAAGCTGAAAGGGTCTCTCTGTCAGTGACTTGCTCGCAATATGTGATTTCATTGGTGAATCTGGCGAGATAGCTTTTCAGCTTCTCGCCCGGAGCTTGCCTCATGTCTTGCAGGCGTTGCACTGTGGCCTCTCCTTCCCTTCGTGAAAGGTATTGATTTAGAAATGCCTTGGCTAGCTTCTGATGCTCAGGGCTGGTAATATGTTGTACCACACTTTCGTAGATCCGGTGAGGGTTAGATGGAAAGCCCTACATTTTAGTGTCGATGAGGCTCATTTGTATCATGTACTTAGTCAGGTGTTTCTGTGGGTCTCCCTTTCCTTCATACTTTGAGATTTTAGAGGGCATGAAGTTTGCAAGCATCGAGCAGCTTTGGATTTTTCTAGAGAAGGTAAGGTTGTCATCATCGTCATCAATTTCGTAGGAGCGACATGGCCCTTCGGAGCCCTCCTCCTCCGATTCATTTTGGGGAGGTGGAGGTGCCTCTTCTCGACTACCCCAATCCACTAGATTTCGCCTCTCCCATCTATTTCTAGGCGGAGGAGATACTTGTCCTTGTTCCTGCTCTTGTCGAACTGATTTTTGCATGGAGCGGACCCTATTGCTAGGGTTCTACCCTATTCTGTCGAAAACACTGACAGGCCTTTGTGGTTTGTATTCTGGTGGGAAGTTCTCTCCTAGCGGTGGTTCTGCTGGTTGGCTTCCCTATGCGTAGGATGTGACATCAACACCCACTTCTCTTTCAAGGGGGTGTTCCCGTCTTCGGCTTTGACCATGAGGCGCAGGAATTTCTTGGGTTGGATATGGCCCTTGATGCATTTGAAAGCCCTGATGACCTCGGGTCTGCATGAAGAATTCATGCATCACCACATTCTAAGCAGCAATATCCCTTATTCCAGCAGCTGTTTAAGCCATTCCTTCAGTGAGCATTGCTGTCCTGTTGCCTCGGTGATGCCGGCGATGAGGTCTCCGATGTGTGACATTGGTCCTAATTATCTCTTCTTCAGAGGCATCCCTGTGCGCTGCGTAATTTACATCTTCATTACTCTTAACTCATTTTGTATACCTTTTCGAGGGTGTTAAGAACTTTATAGGTTGACTTTGTTCTTTTTCAAGAACTTGCCCTTTTCAGGGTAAGTCGGTGGTTTGCCGGTGGCTTTTTCAGTGGACAATATGGAACTTTTAGATGGAAAATTTTCACAGACAGCGCCAATCTGTTGACCTCGAGATTTGGACCCTCTATGTGGCCAGCAGATAGCTACTCCACGTAATCCTCCTTGCGCACAACAACACAAGATCAGAAGGACACGACTGGAACCAGCGGCGATGGTGGCGGCCACATATACTCCGAAGATCAAGTCAGCATTGGGTGATCGGCACAATGCTCAAGTTATGCAAGAGAGTGGGGAGGAGAATATATATTTCTTAGTATGGAGAGCTAAATTAATAAGAGTTTCATTACCCCTTTCTTTTGCCAAACCTTGGGTATTTATAGATGTAGAGCACCGTTGGATATGAGACACATGTATGTATCTGACAGTGTGAGGCGTCTGATCATAGGCGTTAATCAACCGCGTCTATAGTGGACGGACAATTAGTCCTTCTGAGTTGAGTTGATATAAAGTCGATACGTCAAATCAACTAGACCTATGGAGATGTCACATCGATTGATCTTTGGAGATATCTGACAGTGGCGACGAGAGGATCTGTCAATGGAGTGCTTCGGAGTGTTTAGCGCATTGGAGTTGAGGGACACTTCAGGTACTTTAGTAAATCTACTCTTTACCTTGTGGCGCGCCATGTTGAGGTTGTCAGGACCCTACGACGCACTATGTTGAGGTCGTCAGGACCTGCGACGTGCTATGTTGAGGTCGTCAGAAGTGGGCATCACTTCGGAACCACTTCAGACGAGCACGTGGCATTTCGGGAGGTGACGTAACTGTTTTTCCGAAGTGATTTAGTTAGGGGTGTAACAATATCCACACATATTTACTTCTCCACTAATTCCATACTATTTTTATCACTCAAAAGGCTAGATTTTGGAATTAATATTATTCTTGTCCTCTATAGAAGAATAAGAATTCCTGGCTGTAAAAAGCCAGTTTAGGTTTGAACGTGGAATCACATTTGTACCGAGTTTAGAACTAAGAAATGGACAGAAATTTTTCGAGTTCATTTTTGTTTCTTCTACTCTTGGGTTTTCGTAAGTCTTCGAAATCATGCATCCGTTTATATATATACACACATACACACAATTTTCTGTTAGCTTTAGTTTAATTTTACTTTTTGTGCAAATGCAGAAGAGATGGTGATGCAAGGTGAAGCAACATATTGCCACTCAAAAAGTAGCTTGTTTAAAGATTGCAATTGTGGAACACTTTGCAGGAGAGAAGGATTCTTAGAGGGAGAATGCAGATGGTTAAGGTGCATTTGCACCAAGATTTGCAATGCAGAAGGCGGCGGAGGTGGGATTTTCGGACAACCGCCAGTTCAAGGACCTCCCGATAGCGGCGGACCTCCTGAGGGATATTCTCCAGGTCAAGCTCCAGCAGGTGCACCAAATCGCGATGGACCTTCTGAAAGTGCAAGTCCTCCAACTCCAAGTGGTGATGGGATTTTCCGGTGGCGATGGACCTTCAACTATTAAACGTATCTCTCGAAAATTCTAGTTTCTTTCATTGTCACAACAGCAAAGGGAAAAGAAAAAAATATGGAAAGTAGAGAAAAAGAACAAATTTCAACTCTTAGGCAGGTGCTGCCTTGTATTTTCTCTTTTCACAGTTTCAAATACAATTTTCCTAATTTCTAAAGATGGTATTATAATATAAAGAATTGACCTCCTACCAATGAGATTATAATGCCCATCGCTGATGAAGATGTGCACCATCATGTCAACGGATGAGATAAAATAGTAAAAAAAGGAAGGGGGGGGGGGGGGGGGGGGAGGGGTCTAATAAGAGTGTAAAATATAATATTGTATCCTTTTAATTATGGCATTGGTGTGATTATTTGATATCAAAATGCACTCATTGTACTTATGCTTTGATTCAAGTTGTATTTCGGTAGAAAATGTGAAATTTAGAAGAAAAGAACGAAAAAGAATCAAAATACAGAAAAAGAGAAGGAAAAAAAAAAAAAAAAAGGGGGGGGGGGGGGGGGGGGGGGGAAAGGGAAAAAAAACCATTGATGTGGCAGCATCACCTATTGCCACATCAGCGGTGGACATTATATCTCATGCTCACTATGAACTGTAGATCTACTCTGTTCAAATATATTGTTTATGATTTCGAAGCAACCTTTTGCATTTTGATATCGCCATACAAAATGATTAGTGCTCTGGTTCTTGTTAATCAAATTAAGCATATATTTGATCCACGATCATTTGATTGGTGAGCTCATTGAAGCCTAAATTATATATGAACAATGACAATATTGAATTCTTCGCTGATACCCTTTATGTGAAATCCACTCTCAGATAAAATAGCAAGTCACTTTCAAATCCATGGCAAAATTGGGAAACGTGAATTGGAGTTCTCGGGGTGTGTCATGAAATTTATTAGGATTGCCTTTTAGCAAAATATGCAATAAAATTTTCCCAAATTAAAAATCTCAGAGCGTGCGAAATATTTGATTTTAATATGGATCAAATTGGCTCTAAATTCTTTGCAAAATCCAATTCTTTTAGATTGATTCTTCCCCCACCTCATGAAGAGATCTCAACGAAAATGTGTATAATTACCACTATTTTACATGACTCCGAGACTATCATCACTTTATATGTCGACAACAGGGTGCATTGCTGTCAAACCAACTTGTGAAAACAAGTTTTGACAGTCTAAAAACCATAATACTTGCACAAAACGACAACATTTTAACTTCTTTTCGTTCCTTCACTGTGTTCACTATTGTATGCTCAATCCTAAAACAAGCAAATTCATTCTTTACTCAAAATGTCTCAACAATCGCTTCTATAGAATGGTACGTATAATAGTCAACAACAAGAAATACGAATGAATAGTTCAAAATGATCTATAGTATTTTACATGTGATTGCTTCTTGTCCTGTTTTCTATTCTGAACTTCAAGAAATGATCGACTTATAGGCAACGACCAGCATTTGTTACACAACCCCAGCAATCCATTAATGCTTGTAGCTACTATCACTTGATTTTCCCTTTTGAATTATACCATTTTCAGTCAAGTAGTCAACAAATTCGTCGATAAGATATGGCCAAGCACGTTCAGGATCATAGTTTGATAATGTAGGATCAATATTCTGCATATACACAAAAGAAAACCTGTCATGAACTGCTATTTAAATAATCGTGTATAGTAGGTATACTATATTAAAATCATATTCTTGTGCAAGCTCAAGGGTCCCCAAGGGTGAGAAGGCTGGAATGCTGAAATGTTCACATTTCGATCAAACAAATTACAGAAATGCAAATAGAACAGAGATGCTAAAATTTTAGGTGTAAATTTAGAAAAACTGTGGGAAAAGGCAAGAGAAAGGAGGTTCCGTCCCAAACAAATCTCTTAAATCATTCATTTCAGGCATCGTAATTTACTCTTGCAAACTCCAGTAGCTGGGACCAGGTGTCCCGAGAGATTGCTTTGTTGTGGCGCTCCTGAATCCAAAAATCCAATAAGGAAAAAAAATGTCACAAGTGGAAACAGAAAAAAAACCTCTCTCCGGTTCTTCATAAATAATTCATGCTATGGGAATGATCAAGCATACGGAATTACAACAAACCACGTGTGAGAGATTAAGCTAAAAACACAATCCCACACCCTTACCAGGAAAAATAATAAGCGTGCTAAAAGACAACGTTGAAAAAAGGTAGCAAAATTTTAGTTTATTTATTTTTTGATAGTGGGGGAGCAAATTAACTACATTGACCGCAAATTCCCACGGTCAATAGTTTTAAAGAAAGCGTTGAATGATACAAGGTCCCTCAGAATCCTCTTGGTATACTTCTTCCATTCGTTATCCAATTTCCTGCCATAAACCAAGCAGTTGGACTTTTGCGAAATAATAAGACCATCCGCAATGGAGTTCTTGATTGGTATACAAGTACCTGAGACCTCAAATTACCTAAATAACACGCCAGTTGAATTAATGTTCCGTTACTTCTTACAGTTCAATTTTTTAACTGGACAGTAGCAGGTTGAGCGGTACAAAATTATGAGATGGAATTTTTGCATGGTAGAGACAAAATACAATGTGTGTATTGATTGGTTTTAAAGATGAAAATAAAAAAAAATAGGACAAAGGGCGAGGATCCAAATGCTGTTTGTTATACCTGTAAGAACTGGCACCAGTAATCAACTAATGGCCACTGCTTTTCTGCAAATAGCAACTGCCACATCCCAATTGCTGTATCTAATGCTAAAGACTTCTGACCCTGAAATCAAGATAGAAAATCAGCAACCTGAATTCCATACTAATATATCAGCTGGTAGAATGCAAGTTAAAAGACAATCTGATTCATCCACAAGATGAAATTTTTCAGACGCCTGGTTGAAGATAAAAGACGGAAAGAGAAGGCTTTAAGTGTTTAACTCTCCATTGTTTCTCCCATTTGGATAATGGACATCTTACTTAGACCCTGTTTGGTAGCCATTTTCTTCAAAATGCATTTCTCTCTCTCTCTTCTTTTCAATCACACATTATTTATTAAAATAATATTACACGTAAATCAAAAACTTTTCCTTATTTTTCAACCACACATTTCACATCAATTTACTATTCTAAAATATATTTTTACATAAAAATGCCTATTAAATACCCCCTTATTAGTGGCTGCTTATAAGGTACATGTAGCAACTATGGGTTTCTAATTCATATCAACAATTTTTAATACAAAGTTAATAAACAAGGCAGCATAAACTGAAGATTGGATAAAAAATATCTTTTGAAAGTTCAAAATTAAGTTATAAATATTTAGCCCCTATTTGTCTTCCATTTTTTCAAAACTTTATTTTTCTACACACTCATTTTCAATCACATTCACATGATAAAGTGCTTGTTTGGTTTGGATTAAAATAATATTTTCATCTAAGTTAAAATTAAACAATCAATATTAACCAAATCTTTCATGGGTCCCACAAATTTTCAACCACACACAATTCAAAAACTTCTATCACAATCTACCAAAAAATCTAATTTTAATCTCCACTAAACATCCTCAATATATTCTACACGTAATCCAAAATTTTTCCCACTTTTTAACCTCACATTCTCCAAAAATTCACTATTCAAAACAATGTTTTTCCAACAAATTGACCACCAAACAGGGCTTCAGTAAGAAACCTGCTCAAATGCAATTATTTAATACAGAAATGTATTCTATTACTTTCAGCCCCCGTTTGAACCCCATTAGTTGAAAATGAAAATGGGGGGAATAGAATTTTTTAGAAAAATGAGTGGTTGAAAAAGAAGGAAAAGTTTTCTATTTACGTGTAATGTTATTTTATGAAAGATTGTGTAGTTGAAAATAGGAGAGAGAAAAATGGAATGTAATGTAATTGAATTTAATGCGGATCAAACGGGGTCTTAGTTAATGACGCAATTTAATTAGTTTCTTGAGCTTCCATGCTTTCAAAAAGTACATTATCAATAAATTATTACTTGAAGGCAGCATTTTACTAGAAGGTAACTCCATACTATCATCGAGCCATAAATTCTGTTTTGTTGCTTTTCAGGGATATCAGTTTTAGAGGGCTTGATGCATTCCAAAGTTTTCCTACTCAGTTAAAAAATATTAAAAATAAAAAATTGCAAAATAATTTCAGAAAGAACATTTATGGTCCAATCCAAGCTGACGAATTTCAACTACAAAGGGGGAAGTTCAAATAATCAAACCAAAAACGTTACCTTCTCTTTTGCCCAGTCAAAAGCAAAGTCATAGATATCTCCGAACTTTTCTGGACAGAAAAAATCAAAGAGATAGTTTAATAATTGGAAAAAAAAGGGTCTTCTATAAATCTTCAGATGGTTAATGCCAACTAGGGCAACTAATATTATTCACAACCACAAATTTTGAAGCATGAAACGGATCTCCACTAAAACAACCCATTTTACCCATAATTTTGACTTCAAATAACAACAATGAGAAAGCCCAAGGCAATGGCAGTGATCATTAAGCATACGACATCATCAGTGCAAAAATGCAACATACAAAAAATAAATATAGCACTGCAATCGAGATAAGCGTAATTTCTTAGACCAAGAACAGAGAATTCCATATCATCACATACGTTTGTCTTTAAGTTCAGAACGCATAAATGGTATTCTTTCCCTGAACTTCTCCAGTGAAGCTATCCTGCCATTAAAGACATAAATGCCAATAAAATAATGGACAAAACCTGCAATTCAGGATCACCCAACAAAAGAAACATGATAGACTTGATTCATATTACCTGAGAGACAGTAATCCACCAACGAATTCCTGCCTTGAGAATTCACACATGGTAGCAGCCTCCATATGCCATGAGACTACCAACTGCAGATTAAACAAATCAAATCTCAACTAAGATCACATAACAACAATTAACATATTCATAAATGTAAAAACTTTAATTGATTGCCTCATGAATATACATATAAATATTCATATATTAAAACTTGTATTGATTGCCTCATGAATAGACTAATAATATTCAGTACCGTATTTTAATGGAATAACGTAGTTTACTAAATTTTTCTCTACTTTTTAACCACACATTCTCTAAAAAATAACTATTGGAAAACACATATTCCCCAAAAAAGGGATTCAACCAGAAGCTTAATTTCACCATAACCCCATAAGAGACCCGAACCCAGATTTTAATTCTAATTATGATATCATTGGCCAAAATTCCTAAACTTATTTTCAATTTTGATAAATAAAGGTTACTTATTTTAAAACTTATTTTGTAACGTTTAACACTTCATTAATGGTGGAGGACTCATTCAAAACCATCTTAAAACTTGTATCATTTTTTTCATTGTGACGTTCCAACACCATTGATAGAGCAGTAAATGGTCTAATTTATCAAAAATCTATACTCCAAATGGATCAAAGAATTATATTTCGGTGAGGCCATGACAGTCCTAATCCCTAAACGATATGCTATGTGAATTCATCTTCTTTTTTTTCGACCATTTGCAAGTAATCACGTAGTGTCATGAACTTCCAAAGGTGTGTAGGAGGAATATTCACGATGTTTGGCAACAGAAAATTAGAGAAATGATGGAACTGCCATGTGGCATAATCAACATGTGTCAAAGGCATGTTGGCCACGTTTCGATGCTCCATAGTGTTGTAAACTTCAAAAAATTGCCTCACAATCAGCATCTTAAAGTATTTTGCAAGCCTTAATCTGAGGCGAACCTTAAGATGAGTTTCAATTGGCTTCGTTAAACCATGGGAATAAGGAATATGAGTATTGTACTTTATTTATGTAGTTGGAAATAGACATCTCAGTCTCTTAATTCATCATTTGAAAGCGAGAAGTTTCGCATAGAGGAATATAGGCATTACGATAGCTCTTACACATATTAAAAAATATTCTATGCAAAGGATAGGTAACAAATTATATTAAAAAATATTCTATGCAAAGGATAGGTAACAAATTGAGAAAAGATTCTGGTAGTTGAAAGAGCTAGGGTGCATTGACAAATTCTCGGGAGAATGTGCATAAACTATCCTCACGAATAGACCAATAACATTCAGTACCGTAATTTAATGGAATATCGTAGTTCCTTCAGGATACTTGTTGCTCAAAATTGGGTTTTGCATCTTGTGATACAAAAAGGACAAAATATGAAACAGTTTATCATTGGCAAACACATCAAAATAAAAAAGAGCTATACAAGAAATCGAACTAGATTTGAATTTCTCGATTTCGAGATATTTTACCCCTTGATGACACAATTCCATCAATTCCTGCATAATCAAGAAATTTAGGTGTACTACTAAATTTGAGTGCACAATTTAAATGCCATACCATGACTATATCCTGAGGGTCCACCTGCCAAGAAACAAAGGTATTATGTTATTCAAACAATGGTATTCAGTTAGAGACGTTAATTTTTTTCCTCTCAGGCAAGATGAAAGAGTTTCACCCCTCCCCCAAAGGAGGCTCGAACCCAGGCCATCGGCTCGGTCAAGCTTCGCACTAGCCACTTGAGCTAGGCCATAGCCTTTCAGTTAGGGATATGGTTAAGAGACTACAAGCATTATTTGAATAACTGTGTTCGTGTCTCATGGGGAACATATGATAACAGATACCCCATGAGACACTTCAAAGTTATTCGATTAATGCTTGTGTGATATTCTTAAAATATGAATTAGCGATACAATGAATGATAAAGTATTTATCAAATCTACCCGTAGATCATTGCACAGGTAACTGATCCCATCAGCCAAAATCATATCAATGTGTGAATCTGTAATTCATGAATGCCTATGTAAGATTTAATAATTAAAATAGAATCTGTGTTTCACCAATATGATAAAAGAGGCTGAAATTCTAGGGAATGAGCAGTTGATGAAGAGAATATAGAGGATTACTAGCACAGACTATATTTGATAGGTAGTCAATGCATGTACTAATCATCATTCAACATCAAGAATAGTTTGAAAATGAGAAACAAATGAACATGGTAGGCAGATAGACAAACTATCTGCAAGCATAAATGAGTTGCATGTATATCAAGACAAAGTAAATTGCCTTTGTATTGATGGTACAGTTCATCCAAACGCTTTATGTTAGCCAGAGCTTCGATACGCGGCTGTCTGTGCAATACATTAAATGCTCCTTCAAGATGCCAATCAGTGGCCTTCAAAGCCTGAATAGCGAATTTTTCACTGCATCCAAAATAAAGAATAAGTAAACCTATGTAGTAAGTCATCATCCACCACTCCACTCCAGGCTACACAAATTTGGTACTTGAACAATCAATAAGATTATGAAACTCACCAAAAAAAAAAAAAATGAAGAAGGAGGACAAAATAGGCTGACATACTCAAAGGAAATATTTTTTGAAAAAAATTAACCCAACTGTTTAATTAATCGTATGGATATGCAAATGCACCAAAAGTGCATGCAAAACTACTACTTGTTACACCAGCATGCAGCCAAAAGCATCACAGATATATAGTTGAAACTAAAAAGTTCTACAACTTGGTCCAAGTAATTATATTTTAAAATATAAATAGGAAACTGTTAGGAATATAACTCAAATAAGAGTCTTTTGAAGAGGCGTATTCGACTTGGACTAGGAGAATATTAACCTAGGGCTTAAGGAAACTAAGTTGAATAAGGAAACAAAATTCTGTTGAAATTGGGTCTCCTAACTGTAATATATTTACTTACCTTTTAGGACTCTTTTAGGGTTGGCCTATAAATACGAGGCTCCTCTAGTCAGTTCGTAGAGAGTAACATAAAAGCAGTATTGCTAGTCTGTCTTGTATTTACCATACTCTTGAATTAATAAACATCGTTTCTCCGCGTTTACCCTTTATGTTCTTTTTTTACAAATTTAATCTTGTGTTTTCGTGGTGTGATCTAGTATACTTCAATATTATCATTAAATCTCGTTCTTTATAATTTGGTTTGGAATCAACGTGTGTTATTAGAGTTTTCGCGCCCAACAAATGGTATCAGAGTGAGGTTGTTCATTTTTTGTGGATTGGTTGAGATTTTTTCGAGATGGCTGAGTTGAAGTATAATGTTCCGCTATTAGATCGCAATACAAGGTTCTCGTTGAGGCAAATAAAGATGAGTGCTATTTTAGCGCAGTTGTATTTTGATGATGCGTTGCTGGGTATTGAGAGGATGCCAGCTGTAGCTGATTGGACAATGGAAGGATCGACAGGCTGTTTCTTTGATTCATCTTCATCTGTCCAACAATATTCTGCAGAATGTCTTGAAGGAGAAAACGACGGCTGCTTTGTGGTTGAAGTTGGAGCAGTTATGTATGACTAAGAGTCTTAGAAGTAAACTAACTCTCAAGCAGAAGCTATATTCACATCGCATGACGGAAGGAGAGTCGTTGGAAGACCATGTTGCCGTGTTTAAGGAAATAGTTGCGGATCTGGAGACGTTGGATATTAAGTACGATGAAGAGGATCTTGCCTTGATCCTGTTGTGTTCGCTGCCTGGATCTTATTCGTCGTTTTGGGACCCTATCTTGTATAGTCAAGATATTTTGACTATAGAAGATGTTTATGATACTTTGCACTCAAAAGAGAAAATGAAGTATTTGGTTGGAGCTACATCAAGGGATGGGGAAGCTCTTATATCTCAAGGTGGTCAACGAAGAGGCAGATCGAGAGTTAGATTTAGCAATGTGACCTGTTACTACTACAAAAGGAAGGGACATATTCGGAAGGATTACGATATGTCACAGGCTAAAGGTGATTTAGCTGTAAATCGTGGGGTGCAACCTTTAAATTTAGACAAAACCAATGTAGTTGAGAATTGTTCAAATGGCGAAGAGGTGATGTTGACCGTAGTATCTGATGTGGAATCTAGGCCTGAAGAAAAGTGAATTCTTGATTCAGCATGTTCGCACCATATATATTCCAATAGGAATTTATTTCAAACATATGAGGCTGTTCAGCAATATGGAGTTGTAATGGGAAACAACCAATCTTGCCGTATTGCTGGGATTGATCGAGTCAGAATGAGGCTGGGGAATGGAACATTTAGAACAATTGGTCAGGTTCGACATGTTTCTAACCTGAAAAGGAATCTCATTTCTCTAAGTACCCTGGATGCAAAAGGTATAAATTCTTTGGAAGAGGTGGAGTCTTGAAGATCTGAAAGGAAGTCCGAGTTGTACTGGAGGGACGGAAAATATTCCAGTTGTACATTTTGTAGGGAGTGCAGAACTAGTTAAGAGGAGACATTTGAACAAGTTTAGTACCATGGTAGAAGTTCAGTTTGGTACAGTATCTCTTGCATTGGACTCTGAGTCGATTCAGAACACTGCTAGGGAGAGCGTTGGTGATTCCGCTTTGCCACCAATTTCAGCGAGTACACTGTGTTCAGTTGCTGGGGTAGGACTCATCAAGCATAGGTACTGTGGTATCAGCAATGTTTGGGACTATGATGCTCGGACTCGGGTGTGGGTATCGGATACAGGTACATATCTAGGAGTCGGATTCTTCTCATTTTAAAAATTTAGATATGGGGATAAGGTTAAAAAAGATCTGAACTTTGGATACTGGTACAGGGATACTTCTTATAATTTTTTTCCTAAAAAAATGATTCAATTAAAGCAAATAACAAATCATGCCACTTACAATAAATAATAAAACCTTTAGATATAACCCCTAATTTATGACAGTACGAATATTGACTTTTAAACCACTTAATTCTTTCATTTCTTTCTTTCTTCTTCTTCTTCTTCTTATTTTTTTATCGGAAAAATACACTTACTAAAGGGCAGCCCAACTAGTTACGGAAATTCCCTCGTATCATTAACTTCTTTTTTGGGCTCTACCCTTTCTGCAACATTTTGCAAATGTTGCTGCAATCCTCCATAAATTTCTACATATTTCTATCAAAAGACTCAAAACAAATGGTTGTTGCCACTACAAACGCAAGCCAGAAGCAATACTTAACCGTTCATTGTTTTCTCCCTTTTCTAGCCAGGTCCGAGTTCAAAATCGAGAATCCGACACATATCCCATGTCGGTATCCATGTCATGTCGTGTCGACACGGGTACTCCGCCATTTTTTAAAAGTCCGAGCATCATTGGTCTGAGATGTTTCTAGGGACGTTGAAAGCGACAGTTCCAGCAAGAGACCTTCTGATCAAGTATCTGATTTGATTCTTGCTACAAGGTGTGCTTCGGCCCTGCGTGATCCACATTAATTCCTTAGTGGAATTGGGAATTCTAGGGATTGGGTTCGGGTGTCGGTTGTGGACGTCGGGCAGAGGACAAGTGTTTGGTTTATATGGAATGGTTACTGTGTTGAGGAGATTCCGCCAATGAATTTCGATGTAGATAAATATGAAATCTAGGAGTTTCGTTCGTAACACCGAAATTTGAGTCAAGGTGGAGATTGTTAGAAGTATGACTCAAATAGAAGTCTTTTGAAGAGGCGTATTCGACTTGAACTAGGAGAACATTAACCTAGGGTTTAAGGAAACTAAGTTGAATAAGGAAACAAAATCTTGTTAAAATTGGATTTTCTAATTATTATATATTTTCTTGACTTTTAGGACTCTTCTAGGGTTGGCCTATAAATACGAGACTCCTCTGGTCAGTTTGTAGAGAATAACATAGAAGCAGCATTGCTAGTCTGTCTTGTATTCTCCATACTGTTGAATTAATAAACATCGTTCCTCTGCGCCTACCCTTTGTCTTCTTTTTTTACAAATTCAATCTTGTGTTTTCGTTGTGAGATCTAGTATACTTCAATATTGTTATTAAATCTCGTTCTTTATAATCCGATTTGGAATCAACGTGTGTTATTGGAGCTTCCGCACCCAACGGAAACAGCCTCATGAACATCAGCCGAGAAATTTTATCAAAATTTCAGATGTTCTGACAACTGAGAACAACAGCATACATGTTAGGTTTATCATGCCATGACACTTCCAATAGTTGAGGTTCCACAGCATAAATGTAAGATTTAAGATATGTATAAACAAAGACTCTTGAACTGGCATCAGAGGCAAACAAACATGATAAAATGGGAAGGAAAAGGTAGAATTCTCAAAACACTTAGGCTGCGGTCGGTTTAGTTTTCCATTTTCCATTTTCGGTTTCGAAACGACTTTTAGCCCCCATTTGGCCCCCATTTTTTGAAAATAAAAATGGGAGGAATAGTATTTTTTTGAAAAATGAGTGGTTGAAAAAGAATAAAAAAATTTTGATTTATTATGGAAGATTGTGTGGTTAAAAATAGGAGAGAGAAAAATGGAATGTAATTGAATTTAATAGGGGCCAAACGGGGGCTTAGTTTTCCCCGAAAACGACGCGTTTTGGGAGTTTTCCGTTTTTTGAGAATTTATAACTGAAAACGCTCAAAATGATAAAAAGTCGTTTTACATTTTCAGTTATAAATTTTAACTCGTTTTCGAAAGACGAACCAAACACGTTTTCCGCGTTTTCGAAAACGAAAAACGAAAAATGGCCCGAAAACGCCAAACCAATTGCAGCCTTCTTTGTCTGATTGAACGAGCCCAAAAGGATGAAGTGGAGACCACATATTTACTTAATATAAATACTTCTTCACAAATGTTTTTCTATAAGCAGGTGAATTATGTGAGCCAATGATAAGAAAAAGAGTACTCCCAAGGATCTGTAGGATAGCTAACGAAGTGAGCATCAAAAACACTTACAAATACTTCTTGTATATAGTAGGCCAGCACTTACAAGAAGGCAAGCAATTTCTTTGCAGAAGATGTATACAATTGTATTCACCTCAAAAGCGCACAAAATATTTCAACCCAATGCAATTTTACAGCATACACAAGAATAGAACATTAAAAGCCACGTAACAAGTTCACAGACCAAACCCTGATGTAAAAGGAATTACCGGCTAAAAATGATGTCTCTATTTGAAAACAGTCAGTATAAAAATTAAGCATCAAATACAATTTCAATCATTAGTATACCCTGCCCCCGTAACCGTCATGAATTGCTGCACTTTGTCACGACGACCTCTACCCAAATTGTTCTGTCGAACAAAGAACAACTCATCATAATCGATTAATTACCGTAAAAATTACATAATATCTGCTATTCTTTCAGCTAATTTTTTGCCAAGAAACATCCAATAATAGTATAACTTAGTTTCTTAGAGGATTTTTTGGAACTTTATATAAGTTCTTTAATCAATTAAAAACATAAAGAAAATAAAAAATCGCGATGCGACGGTAGCGAAAAATACTTGTACTTACCATTTTGAGAAGCGACAAGAAACGCTAATAACCAAGATTTTGATCGGATTGTTGAAAGGAAGTCCAGAGAGAGAAAATTAGAGTGGAGAATCGTTGCAATTTCTCTCTCTCTCTCTCTAGCACGTCGTTGGATTATTATAATTTTTTCACTTCAATGGTTGCGCAACCACTGCACACTCTCCCCCGACTTCTCAAATTTAAGGCGAGTTTGAGAAAATTACAGATGAGTACCCATATTATATACCAAAAAGAGCATTTGGGTCCCCCCAGCGTTTTGAGAGAAGGACCATTCAAGTAAAAGTTTAATCAGACTTGGGTTTTGGGCTAGTTACGGCCCACCCAGGCCCAATATACAGTCCTATCTACAGGCCCAATTACAATACTTGAAGATAAGCAGTTCCGTCCCAAATTGCATTTCCAGCTTTCCGCATGAACATTGAACGTTAAATCTAACGCTAAATCAAAGTAGTAAAGTAGCGTTAAATTAAATTTCCATTAATTTTCCGAATAATTTGTTGTAAACCCAGAAAAAATCTAGCAGGATGGTCCTTGGTAGCCGCCTCTTGATGTCAAGGACTCTTTCTCTTGCTTCAGCGCCGGCCACCACCACAACCACTACCCTTCACGAAATAGCTTCGAACCACCCTAAAGGTAATATTTCATAGCTTGTGCGTGTGTGTGACAGTTAAATATGTTATTTTTGTTTGGTTATTTGGGAATTTAGTACTTGAATTTGTTCAAGCATAGTAAATCCAGATTTACAGCACTCGGTTTCTTTCTATTTCCTATCTGGGCACAGTCTTTATTGTGTCTGGTATCTATTGTCTTATTTAGTGCAAGACTTGAACGAGCTTATTAATTAAGGTGTTTAAAAGGGGACACATTTATTCATTTACATTTAAATAATAATCATTCATACTAGCAGTTGATGAAATTGATTTGTAGGCATTGCCAAGGTTGTACTGAAGAAGGGAAAAACTCAACTTTTTAGGGATGGAAGTCCAATGGTGTACAGTGGTGCGGTTGATAGGATAATTGGTAAACCGCCCCCCAAAACGGGAGATATTGTCCTGGTAGCGGATGGGACTGAAAAGCCAATTGGTTGGGGCTTGTATAATTCAGTTTCTATGTTTTGCGTTCGGCTCATGCAGTTGGAGGACGAAGCGGCCCGGTATCTATCCCAATAAATCCTTCGTAGAGCATGTTTGGCTATACTTAAAACTTACTTCTAAATTATTTACTACGCCAACTTTTTGGGCAAGTAACTTTTAAACACAGCCAAACATGCTCTAGTAGTTAACTTGTTAAATACACTCGCCTAATTATATCAATTGTCAAAATGGTACAGAGATCCTTCTTGCACACTGAATGTTGACAAACTGATAGAAACAAGAATAGATGCTGCTGTTACATTACGAGAGCGGTTAGGCCTTCCTTCAGCAAATACAAATGCTTATCGTCTTGTTAATAGTGAAGGAGATCGGTATAAACCCTTAATACTTCTGCTGCTTAAAGGCTCTCTTAGACTAATCTTGCAACATAAATTTTCTCCTTTATGCATCATACGTTAGAAATTTTCTTTTGTACTTGCATTTGCTCAGTCTTCCCAAAATGTTTTTATATACCAAGTTTTGCAAGCGCTAAACCACCCGATATTTTATAAAATTATGAATATGGTTTACTGTCATAATGAGCTGGATATGAGGGCAAATGGCTTAGAATTTTTGGCTGACCAACTATCTCAGCAAAGTTTTTAAATGTGTTTAAACTTTGGTGCTTTATTTATTTTTATTACTCTAGCCGTGTCAAACAATTGTCCAAATAAATGAATAATTTACAAAGCCTCCTCTGCATGGATGCGGTTAATATCTCACATTCACCATTAATTTTATCTCGGCCATATCACGGTGGTGTTATGGTTAGAAATGCTACTTCTGTTGCTATGCTGGATGCAACTTCGTGCTTGCACCTATTGATGCAGATTGCATTCTTTGATCTGCAGTTTCATTACATACCAAAACTAAGCCTGGTTGGCATATCCTTTTTATCGAAATCTATTGATTATTTCCATGCTTTGCCGTTCTTATGTTTTTTTATTTTCTGCTGCAGGTTGTCAGGTCTTATTGTTGATATTTTTGGAGATGAAGCTGTGGTAGCTTCATCTGCTGCTTGGGTTGAAAAGTACAAGCAAAAAATAAAAGATTGCATCGGCAGAATAAACAATATCAACAATGTAACCTGGAGACCCTCCACTGAAATCTTGAAGGAGGAAGGTTTAGACTTCTCTGATTCTGCATTTGTAGAATCATCAAATTCTTCCAGAATGGTTAAGGTAAAATTCCAGGTTTACTTAGACCGTACAAGCTTACACTGCTTGAGGGTAAAATCTGTTGAGATGGAAACTGATTGTTTATGGTTTATAATGGATAATATTTACCATGTCATCATATCACATACGGAATACACGGGTATCTATATAATTTTGGCTGATATTGGAAGTTTAATGTTCTTATAGATTATTCTCTCTTCAAATTTTGCTGTATCATTTCGTTATCTACTATGTTTCATTGAAGTAGGAATTTGATTTTTATCGCGTATCAAGTGTGCAAGAATCATCACACATATTTCTCACATATACTTCTGTTCTAAATTTTATATTTAGAGTCGTATGTGTCAATATTTATTTTTTCCCTTGAACAGGTTGTGGAGAATGGCATTTCCTATTTGATCTCTTTGGAAGGGCAGAAAACTGGTTTCTACGCAGATCAGCGGGAGAACCGTAAGTTGATATCTTCAATTTCAGAGGGCCAGAAAACACTTGATATTTTCTGCTATACTGGAGGTTTCGCGCTGAATGCAGCATGTGGCGGTGCTCTGAGCGCAACTGGTAAAATATATATGTTAAAATTTTGTCATTTTTTACTGACGTCCTTTAAATGAAGCAAATGATCTAAGTATCAGCAAAACTTCATCTATGGTTTTATTGAAGTTCTCTATTGATGAAAGTATTAAGTTTTTGAGTAGAGATAGTCATCGTACTTTATTTTCTTGAAGAAAATATATTATATATTTCTGTGTTCATCTGAAAATATAGCTGCAAGAACTAGAGCTACCGGAGTGATCAAAATGACTTATTATCATATTTAAACATTTATCTAGACTTCTCACTAGCATTAATTTAGGGAATATGATTTTCTCCTCTCTTTTTTTAACACGTAATGATTAATGAAGGCAGGGTATGTGGTATGGTATGAGGATGTTCACGATCGCTGTCTTTCTTGTCGTTTTAGATTATTTTGAAATTTCCCTAAATTCGAATGTTGGAGCTACCTGAATCTTTCTAAATGACAAAGAGAGAGCTCCTTGAATTGAATTGGACAGTGTGTTAAAAATAGAAAGAAAGAAGGTTTATATAGTTGCGTTCAAATTCATTTGGAATAGGCTTAGCTTCTTATTGTCGTCATAATTATTTTCTTGAAGGTGTTGATTCGTCTTTGCCTGCATTGGAAGTTGCCAACGAGAACATTGTTCTCAATGGCCTTGATCCGGGAAGAATATCATTTCTTAGACAGGATGCTACTGAATTTATGAAGAATGCTATTACTAAAGGTGAATCATGGGATATAGTCATCTTGGATCCACCAAAACTAGCTCCACGTAGAAAGGTACTCTATGTGCCTATTTTTCGTGCCTTTCTGCGCTTTTTTATTCTTAGTAGTACAAATGACTTTGTCGTTTGTCGTCTTTCCATGACTGTGTCGTTTCTCTTTTTGTCTTTTGGAAAGAGGACGAGGATGTACTTACTAGAATTCAAACTGATTTTCTTGGGACACCGCGACATTTTCAGGTGTTACAAAGCGCATCTGGCATGTACAGAAATTTGAATTCTTTGGCGATGCAAATAACAAGACGGGGTGGATTGCTAATGACCTGCTCTTGTTCTGGTGCTATGACCCAAAGTGGAACATTTTTACGAGTTCTCCAGGCACGTTATCTCCCTTTTTTTCTCGATTAGATGTAAAATTATTTGAGATAATATGAACATTTGCTTAATTATTTGAAACTTCAGTGACCATTGGATTTATCCTTCATTTTCACAACACCTACAACCTTTTCTGGACATTTCTATTTATACAGGGTGCTGCACAGATGGCTGAGAAAAAAATTACAGTTATACGTCAAGCTGGAGCAGCCTGTGATCATCCTATTGATCCTTCGTACCCAGAAGGAGCCTACCTCTCAAACATTTTGCTTAGGGTGCTGTAAACAAAATTTTAACTCATTTTTCTTCATTAGTAGCATGCTACTCAATCTTCCCCCACCATAATTGTTAATAATACTAAGAAAAGAAATTCATCAGTTGAACTAGAATGGAAGAAAGGGCATTGCGCAATCAATTCATAAATAAAATTTAAATGAGGAATTCAGGTCAATAACAACAAAAACCAGTGCAACAAGGGTTATAGCATTCGAATATTTGAAAAGATAAGAGAGCAAGATAATATCAACCGTTATGTAGTGCCTAAAAATGCATTCACCAGAATGTCAGTCAACAGCTTGTTTAGTGACCTGGATTCCGATTCCATGACAAATATGATGGATCTCCAAGTTGCCTGGGACAGAATAATCAGTGAGATCACATATCAACAGCATATAAGAGCACCAAATGTGACTGGACTAACCAATGAACCATAGGGAGAGGAACGGATGCTTCAACACAATTAATACAGCAGGGGTAGACAGAATTATAGTATTATACCTTGGCTTTACTAGATAAATAATAACGAACACCATGGCAAGGAAGAAGCACAATCCACCCACAGTGAGATACGCTTTACCAAGAAAGTCATTCTTCCCTCCAAGCCAACTGGTGGTAGAAAGAACAAGTTTCTTCTTGCCATCGAAACTATATGTGTTATAATTGTTTTTGAGCGTCACATTGATCAAATCACCAGCCTGAAGATCCGTCTCTATTTTCCCATACAATTTCCTGAAAGTTGGAAGAGCTGCAGTTCGCATCCAAACGATAAGGTCTTCCTGCTCACTTAACTGTAACGCAAAAAATATTCGTTCATGACTTGTGGAAATTAGTTTCATCAAATAAAAGTTTTTGAAGTGAATGAATGGGTTTCTAACTCTCAGTTCTCACTCGTGGTCATAAGTGTAAGCATGGTCTTGCAACGTGTTAGATGTTAATGACAAGAGTGTTGTTTTAGACAATTAGTTTCAAATAGAATTCCCAAATTCATCTTTGTTCTTTGTATAGAACAAGCTAGCACATATGATAGTTGCACGTGGGTTATTCCACAGTGCTGAGTATAAGGCCCCATTCGATTTTTATTTTTCTCAAAATGCATTTTTCTCTCTTCTTTTCAACCGCACATTCTTCATTTAAATAATATTACACGTAAATAAAAAAATTTTCATCCATACATTCTTCATCAATCCACTATTCTAAAATTCATTTTTCTTTAAAAATGGGTATCAAACACTCTCTAAATCATTCATTCTTCCAATGCTCCTTCACGGCTCCCATAGAGAACATTATGATTCGGGTTTACAAAATTAATGGACGTCCCCAACCTTGGGATCATGAACTGCATTGGGTGGTGAATACCATAATAGAAATCATAATTTTGATCAGATGCATACCCACCACCAAACAACAGTGTTTCTTTCATCCCACAAAGTTTCTTCCAACTTTAATAACATTTTAGCTTCATATATTCAATTAAATTACAAGTCGTCATGCAGAGAAGTAGTATCTCAACAAATTGTGAGCAACTAAATGCAAGGAAGTGTTGGTATTTAAGTGTTCATACTTTAAACATCTAGTCAGTAAACATGGCTAGAGGCTTACCGGTTTCAATGGGTCAAGATGCGCACCGCCAATACGAGTGCTGTTCTGAAAGTTCTTAGGGTAGACATCTTTGCCAAATTTATGATCCCTATCACTCTTCCATGAGATACCTCTCTTGTTTATGGCCAACAACTGGTTGTTGCGGGTGAAGTCATAAGTATCGTTAAACAGACTCCAGGCAACTAGACCACAAGGAACAATTGTCATCCCATTATTATCTTCAGGTTTACACGCACTTGTATCATTCTCGCTTCCTGGGCTTCTTAACTGCTGATCACTTCGGCTCTTCACATACCTGAAAGCACCAAATGTCGGTCACAGAATTTCAAAATGAAAAGAATGAAGTATAACCAACTAATGATGCTCAAGATAATCCTCAAGTACTCACGAAAGATATTAAATAGGCAACAACTATGAGAAAATAATAATAATAATAATAATAATAATAATAATAATAATAATAATAATAGATAAATAAAATAAAATAAGATAAATTTAGTGCACAGGATGGTAGAGTACATTATAAGTACCTGCGATGATTCTGGTAGAAATTGTCAAGCTGATAATATATATAAATCGGTTTCTTCATATATTTCGGAACCTGGCATTAACACAAGGTTCAGCCCCAATTATTAAATTTTGTTCTTCATTGATATCAGTAATTACTAATGGCTAACTCACCGTCAGCGTTCTGTTGCAGGTTTTAACTCGAGGGCTTTGTATAAATCCAACTTTGTCGTTTCTTGCATCAGCAGGAATGCAATCAGTATCATACCTATGAACAATTTCAACCACCTGATAACGAAAAAGAGACTTCTCAGTCAGAAAGATGCTAAAACGGTAGATACACAATAGTTGAATCTGATCGTACATCCCGGGAAGCATAGAGGGAGACAACTCCAATGGGAATAAAGACAATGCTAACAAGCAAGAATGCTGAAATCACCTGCACCAAATAAAATGCATTACAGGCAAGTTATGCCATCTGTAGAATAAATTCAGCAACATTGATAAATGACCAGAAGAGACATCAGCGGTCTGCAGGAACTTCTTAAAGTCTCACCCATTTAGGCGTAAGAATAGGCTTGCATGCAGGAAGTTCCTGTTGCGTGAACCTTGAGTCTGAAGGACATGATTGGAAAAAAAATTGTTAGATGATTCACGATCACATTGATCAAGTAAATAGGAACTTTTCCAGCATTAAGATAATGACAGAACAAACACTCCATATTCTGAAGACTAACAAAGCATTGACTTGACATATTTAATATTCTAGAAGAAAACAATCATAAAACAACATCGTTTGACACCACAAAACATATATTTCCATCAGCTTACATTGTGTTTCACATTTTCTATTATACCTAGAATATTCAAAACAGTCTGGTAGAAAACTAGCAGTGAGTTCTCACGGAAATTAGTATTCAAGTAATTCAGATAAACCTGAATTTGTTCAGTAAGCAAATTTCTCTGCAGGAGAACTATTAGCTTTCATGATCTTTATCTTCAAAATTGCCTGATCCTTCAACGAACGATCAATTTACTCCATGACGCATTAATAGACCAAAATGCTTGATATTTTTAAGAACTTTAATTTTTTACCGCGCAAGAGGATATCCACACCTAAAAACTTCGTACTTATAAATTCATGACAGAACTAGTTCGGTAGATCAGCAAAATGTGAACTAAGGTGGTCAAATTCTTCTTCAAAATTTGAATTAAATATCAAACTTTGAGCAGACAACACATATAGGCAAGCCCTCACAATCCCAGAAAAATTTCTACAAGATAACAAAAAAAAAGTGTATATATATATTTTAACAAAAAGCATAAAGAGAAAAATACATTTAGGTCGCTTCGAATTCCTTCTGGCCCCAGTTGTATCCGCCGATCCAATTCCTCCGGCACTCGATGACGGAGTATTCGAGTCCATCACTTCACTAAAATACTTCTTTTCCCCCTTTTTCCTCTCAAAATAAGAAAAAATCGTGCGAAAAACCCCGGAAAAAAAAAAAAAAAAAACCTCAAAAACAAAAGGAAGGATCAAACAGAAACGGAGATGAAAAAAATTATAAATAATAGGCGATCAAAATCTGGAATTTACGAAATGAAATGAGAGGGAGAGATACGTAAGATTTACGAGGAATTCTGTAAATGATTCTATGTTCTGGCTCTAACTCTTTAACTTTTTCTTCTTTGACTTCGAAATTTCTTCACCTATTTCTTTTAAACATCAGCACAAAAATCACAAAAAAAACAACGAAAAATGAACAAACTTTCTTCGTGTTTATCCCTCTAATATAACATTTCAAGGAAGGGTTTCATCTTTTCTCTCTCTAAAGGGGTGGCAACAGTCTGTCCACCCCGATTCTTGTCTCACTAGATTCTAGAACAGCGGAGGAGTTGGGAAGGTAGAGTTTATACAGAGAGCGAGAAAGGGACAACAGAAATAGTCAAATCGATACTCCTGAGGAAAATTTGCAGTTATGTCCCCAAACTATGTAGCTTCTTGGATTTGATGAAAACTGTCAAAAGTTAATCTCCCAGTCGCCATTACTAAATATTCATAGTTTCAAATTGAAATCCAACCTGATATGAACAAGTCTAAACCATTCATGTAGCCAACATGTCTCAATATATTTTTTTCAAAAATAAATCAATAAATGAAAATCGAGAGTTTTTACTTTGAGAGACAATACACATCAACATAATATATTTACATGTAAAAATTACACGCTTAGCACCATTGCTGCTGCTTTCTCCTTGAAGGAAGGATGTTTGTATAGCTTTATAATGTAGTTAAATTTTGGGGTCGAGACTTCTTGCTCGAGCAACGATCATCAAGTGTAAAGCCTGAGGCGATTGGTTATGCGCTGTCGACATATGGGACAATCCGACAATCTCGAGCTACAGTCTCTGCAAGTCTGCATTCAATAATATATCGGTAACAAGTTTTTGCTTCCAATTTAACTGAAGAAATACAAAATATGTTGTACTAGAGTATCTCACCATGTGTCCGCAGTTGAAGGCTAAGTCTTTAGCGTTGGTTAGACAAACAGGGCAGACCTTCATTCAAGTGAAAGACGAAAGAAGGAAAATGAATCAATTCAAAGTTAAGAATTTGGAAATTTGATCACAACATGCAGGAATTTCCAGTAACTTTCACTTTTTTTAAGCTTAGCCAAACATGATATTAGCAGTTTATGGTCCTCTACCTGATTTCGGTCATCTTGCACAGCCATCGAAGTATTACTGGGTTCTTGGGATGGAAATGATACACGTCTAGTGTCGGGAACTGGTGGAGGCCTAGGAACGATTTTCTTTGCCTTACCCGTTACCCCTCTTTTGTCCAACACGAGAAAAAGAGAGAGAATTATCAGGAGACGAGCAAATTTTTATAAACATAGTGCATGCTTGATAATTATATTTTTGTTAATATTTTCTAGAACTTGGAAATGATAGAAAAGCTTATCAACTGGTTAAAAATATTTTTATGAAATGTCAGGAATTTGAAATTCATACTCGTTAGCAAAACAGAAGGGAAAAGGTCCAAGTGCTTTATGGAAAGAAAAAGTTAATTTTTTGTTCTTAAGAGACTCCAGTTTTTCAATTAAAAGCCTTCACACATAACTCAAAGTGTTCATACCCGAGTAGACGAAGTTCTTTAGCTGCTTGGTATTGGATAGGGATCTCCATAAGAGCAGCAAGAGCGAAGGCAGTTTCTTTTTCAGACGGTGTTGCTTGTTTGGACATAACAGCAGTGAAATTAACAAACTGCAACACGGAAAATTACCTTTTGAGACGTCCCAGGTATGTTAAAATTTCACCAATTTTCAGTAAATGCAGTACCTGAAAATTATCAAATTCACGAGCAGGGATCTTGTCATCAAAGTTTCTCATATCTTCCCAGGGTCCATCACCGACGCCAACAAGAATAATTGAGAGAGGATACAAACTGATAAAAGAAATGACCGACTCAAATGTACTGAGACGATTTCCAAGTTACATGTTGCATCATGCTTTTGCGAACGTGATACAAGAAAAAGTCCGATTGAATAACTCTCGAAGATAATTCTACGAAGAAAAATTATAACTGGTTTTGCTGAAATAACTCATTCAAAAAGCCAGAAAGATCTCACTTCAGCACTTAAGTCTTCCTTAGTGTTAAATCATATGTTGCACATGAAGAATTACATGGAGACTGACCTATTTTGGCTGGTATGACATAAGAATACCGACTCTGAATCTTCAATAATAACTGAGAAGAGGGAAATTCTATTTCTAAGCCAACCCTATGATAATTATAAAACTATAATTTCAAAACATACTAGAAAAATCAATGCCAATATCAAGTTACTAGCTGTGAAAGTTGACATCTGGAGAGTTTCTACAGCCGAGCTTCTGATAGCTACAATGACATTAAAATTTTGCATCGTTGCTAATTCAAAAATAAATATTACTGCATGGGCTTGATGAAGTGGCATGAAACTCACACCAAAATCAACCAGATAGTTTGTATTTTTCACTGTACCTTGCATTGACAATAGAGTTTATAGTTTCCGATTCTTGTGGGCTGAGTTCCTTATTTCTCGTACTTTTTGTTACCTTCATAACAAAACGTAATTATGTTAAAGTGAGCGACTGGGTGTAGCAATGTCTACTTGTCAGAGAGAGAGAGAGACCTGGCCATCTGCTATGATTACCAAAGCATGGTATTGTCCACCACTTCTCTCGACTATGTCTACTGCAGCATCCACAACTGGCCCATAAGATGTTGGCCCTTAAACAGACAAATGCATAAATATTTATCAATCTGCTTTGTGAATGAAAATTTTATGTTACATGCATATGGAGGTAGTCCATGGTCTTAAGAAAACATATTCATAAATGGAAGATTAATAAAGTAGGATAGAAGCCTACCAGACAATCGCAAATTTGGAACTATTCTTTTGTAGCGGGCTAAAACTTCTTCAAAACCATGAGAAGGAGTATGATCACTGTGAAAGCTAAATACTTCCCGATCGCATGTAGTCGCTACAGATAGAGGGAGAAATGACCTAAGTTCGTCAGATACTGAACTAGCCACCGGAAAGGAAAAATAATACCACAAATGAAATGAACTAACCATCTCCAAATCCAAAACAAGGAATCAAGTTGTCTTCATCAAAAGGGGCCAAAGTTTTTCCGATAATGGATATAGCTTTTTCATATGGATTAGGTATATCACCAACCGCATGCAGGCTTCTATTGTTGAATGACACTTTACCTTTAATAACAAGATTGATGCATTAGCGTTAAGATATAAAAATTCCAGCCAAAAATACCCATGACAATTCAGTGGTGATGAATATGTGATTGTTTATCCAACAAAAATGGTAACAAATGAAAGATATGGAACCCTTCTTCCATAATTATTTCTTCCCAATGAAAATTTTCAAAATTGATCTTCAACCGTACAAAACAGTTTGGTATGTTGCCGTTCACATGCGTAACGATCTGACAAACATCTGATAGTGACAACAGATACACCGATGTTGAACATGCTGCAAAAATATTCTTTTGGGGTATCTATGGGATAAGCAAGCTATTCTACAAAATCTATGTCAAGAACATCAAAGATAATAATAAAAGTAAAATAATGCACGAAAATATGAGGTGAAGGAGGGATCAAACAATTGTTCAGCTGCCAATTAATGTAATTCCAAAAATCCAATATTCTAGGTAATTAGGAATTCCCTAGTAAGTTCATTCCAAAAAATTAGAAATAAATGCAGCTTTTTATCGGACAATTTAGTTTGCACTTTCACTAACCTGTCCATTCATTACTTTTTGTGAAATCAATTCCCAGAATCAGATTTGATGACTCAAGACCAGATTCCCTCAAGGCAACTGTGACCTGCAACAGTCAATCAACGTTACGAGCTTAAATAATTTATGTTGAGATATGAATCCCACTAAATTTACCGAGGTAACATACTGTAATCAAGAACTTGCAGCAATTTTCTAGTAATTGATATTAGTCCACGGTGACAATCTTGAGCAGCCATTCCAGTTTACAGGATATTTGATACTCACACTGACACACATACACACAGAAACAGAGTGGAAGACAAAAACATCTAGATCATTAGTAACTGTATATCCCCTTGAGCGGACATGTGCTTTCATTCTGTAAATATGCCAAATTTAAATGAAATTCCATAGAACTGCTATTAGACTAGCCATACTATACAGTATTGAGCATTAAAGTATAAAACGATAACAATGAGAGATAAGTTAAAATATACCTAAAGAATTATGAAACCCCAATAAAACTGAATAGAAAAGGGAAAGACGACCCAAATTAACACAAGTTCTTGTAAAATGTTTGATTTTTTGATTTTTTTTGATTTTTTAAAAAATTATTTAATTTTTTTTTTCGGATATATATAATCTAAAAAGTTGTTCGTATAACCAATCCCAAAATTTATTTAAAACTTGTGGTGGTGTCTTGTCGTATGACTCAGTGGGAATATAATCACAATACATAATGGAGAAAAAACTTGTTACGAATGAAGGGACCTTTCCTGCTTAATCCTTTTCTGTTGTTATCAACAGCATTTATGGTGCTTTCGTTCTCATCAACCTTGTCACCATGCAACGCTGATCTTCATCTTTATCCCTTTTCTTGATTAATTCCAAAGAGAAAAAGAGAACTACCATTGCCAGTCGTGTGTGTGCAGTAGTGTGAATAAATGACTAGAGCAAGCTTGGCTCAGCTTAAAACGTTTCCATACAGTTAAACAAGCAAGTTCCAAAATAAGTAAAGTAGCATGTTCAAGGAAAGATATAGTAACTTTATACTTTTTTTAAGCTTGGCCAAACAGGTTCTGTTGTAGATACCTTTCAGTTTATTTCTCTCCTCTCAGAGTGGCGGGTAGTAGTTACTTTAGCTTTTGCAATTTGCAACCACTGATAAGATGTTTAGTTACATCATTCATGCCTTACAAGATTAAATAATACGGCAGGAACAGGAAGATAAAGATGATTTGTACTACATTCTATGGATAAAGGCTGATGACCTCAACTTGGGGAATTAAACCCAAAAGAAACACACATGGAGACACCAGCATCGGATTCACCAAACTTAGCCCCAGTTTGACCCCCATTACCTAAAAATGAAAATAGGGGGAATAGTATTTTTTAGAAAAATGAGTGGTTGAAAAAGAAGGAAAATTTTTCGATTTACGTGTGGCAACTCAACAAAAAAATGAAAAGAATGTGAAAATTATTAAAAATTAATTGATGTGACCTGTCTAAAATGTTAAGAGGGGAGTCACTTGTATTCATCTGAATCTTGTCATAAACACAGCTCTAATTTCCATTTTTCTCAGCTAGATAACTTTACTATAAGTTACTAATTGCTCATTGAACTTTGTTATAAGTTACTGCTTGCTCATCGAAATTTAAAAAGTTACTCGTTGAACTTTGCTATAGGTAACACTTATGAAAGTGTATGAGTAATTGATGAGTAACTTTATTCAAATTTGAATTTGCAATGAGTAACCTTTTAATATTGGTGAAGAAGCAGTAAACCTATAATAGAGTTTAGTAAGCAAATAGTAACTTTTTAAATTTTGATAAACAAGTAATAGTTTATAGCAAAGTTTAGTGACCATTGATTAAATTAACTCTTTTCCCCGCCGTAACAAGTACAGAAGTTTTGCGGATTAGCATATTAACTATCTAATCTAATCAGGATTGCATGTATTCATTTGAATAGCGCCTTAATCACACGTCCTAAAAGACTAACTAGCAGTAAAATTGTGAGGAAAGTAGCAAGGAAGAAGGAATAACCTGGTCGATGGATGTAAAATTATCAGGTATGTATTCATACTTTTTCTTCTTGTCCATCACCCTGCTAGAAGCTCTGCCGCTTGTACCCTTCAAATTTACAATGGAAGTAGAAGAAGAGGTCGAACCACTTCTTGCTAAATTTCTGCCCTTGTGCTTGCGAAATCCAAACATATTGCACATACTCATCTTCTCCACTTTCTTCTTGAATAATGAATATATATATATATATCTCGATTGTGAAATATACAAAACCAGTGGTTTAAGCAAAGTGCAGTAACAAGGAAATTGCGAGAGGAATCGTGCAAGTGTCATAAATTTGCCCAAAATTATATATGAAATCGAATATAGTGAAGGAAAATCAGGAAAAGGGGGATTCTTGCTTGTAGAATTGAGTTTAGTATCGTATTCTTTCTTTTGCTAGTGCTGAGCATGAAAAACAATTCACGCGGTGAAGTATCTGCAAGAGCTGGCCATTGGTGGTTCATTTTTTTCTGTAACTCAGAGCACTTTATTGTTCATATACAAGAAACAACATAAAATCACTGTTCTAAATGCATGAAAAAACCTTCTTGAGGCGTTTTCAAAGAGTCTCCTTTACAGGGGAATAACTTCCAGGGACCATACGGATGCTGGTGCTGTTTTTTTTTTTAGCTGATTGTCAATAAAAGAAAGTCATCTGCTCCCTGTAAATAGCCTGACAATTGTCCTCTATCCACATGAAGCAGCACTCGTTTTCAAAAGGTTCCTTGAGACATTTTCAAGAAAGAAGCGGTTAACTACTCTTTAACTACTCTTTTTGATCGTTTAATGCTCACTTAGGTGAACATTAAGTCAGGCTAGGCTTTATATATATATATATATATATATATATATATATTTAGTCATTTCTTGAACCTAATGATTAACATGGACCAAAACACTAAATTAATGTGACCTATTCTTGGAACTATTTACCTTAAAAAGGTTCTTGTGCTCGTCTAATTTCTGAAAAATTGAAAATTGTTTAATCACAAGAATTCTTAAGTAATTGGAGTATTTATGATTTTAATTGTTTAGTAAATACTATTTTATTTTATTTATTGTCATAAATTAAATGTAATAATAATCAAGTAAATACTTTTCACGTCTAGGCTAGATTTGTAAGCTTTGAAGCTTAGATGTCATCGTCTTGTCATGTCTTGCGCCTCCTAGAAGGCTGTAGAAGGCTAATAGTAATATGAAATAGGACACCTTTGCATAAAATCTTTCGAAGTACAACTGTGCGGACTAGATCTTCGGATAATCGAAGAAAAACTGCAAGTTCAAATACAACATGCAAACTTATTTATTATAAGCTAGACATCCGAGCATCAAATCTTCTTAAGAGAAGCTTCCAAATGTGGTTGAAGATCATTCAGATTGGTAGCCATTTCGACCACATAAGATAATTCTTCATTACCCACTTTGAAAACTCGCGTTATCTGCTTTACCTGTCCACCAGAAAGAGTTTAAACATCACATCATGCTGTCATTTAAGCACCTCAAGTTTCATGTTCAATAAACTATGAAGCAACGCGAAGCATCATGAAGCAAAACGATTCTTGAAGAGGAAATGGAATTTACATGAGAGTGTGCTCAAGGAGTACAAGTGCCATAGCAAAAAATGTGCAGAAACAAAGATAGATTAGCCCCTGTTTGATTTAGCTAGAAAAGTTGATTAAAATTGGAGTTAAAATCAACAATTAATTTTAACCACAAATATTATGGGACCACAGCTTTTCAACCACACATTCCATCAACTATGATCAAAATCTACTACTGATTTTTATCTAAACCAAAGAGGAGCTAGATGATTGGAAACTGTGCTATCTATCATAGGGTAACAGAAGCTTAGATAGAAGCAGCAGAAGAACAGGAGGATGAGAGAACTTAGGAGGAAATTCAATGCAATCGTCTCTCCATAATATAAATTCTCCTGCTGCTTATCACTGAAAGGGCTAATAAATTAGGCAGCAAGAATCAGAAAGTTGACAAAAAGAGAACTGGGAATGACGAGTACCCAAATCATTTTCAAGTCCGAAAATAGACCAGAATCTCCACTGAAGCATAATAATGTGAAGAATGCAGGATCAAATTCACTGCTATTGCATTAAAGGAATATAAATGTGTTGAAAGATCAAGTTGTGGTTAGATTTTATCACTTAGGGGTTATATGCATTACAATCTCTCTTTTATTTATTTACCTTTGAAGCATTCCCGACAAGTGCACTCTTTAGCTTCACAATTCTCTGTTCTGCATCAAATGTTCCTTTCTGCGAAGCACAGTAGTGAAGCAATATAAGAGGAGAAATTCAGTCAGAAACTACAAAAATTGTCTCTTCAGAAGCCTGTCTACCTCTATAATATAAGAGGTCTGTTCTGCTTCAAATTATTTTGCTACCACAACTTCTTATGACTAAGTCAGAAATGTTTTTACAATATGTTGGTTAGAGACAAATATTAAATGAGACAATTGACAAATTTGCTTTTATACTTCTGAATGTTCTTTAGTCAGAACACTGTTCAGCATATAGCTTTTACTTCAAGTGCAATGCTTGGGGCAGAAAATCAGCCCGCTTCACCAAAAATGAGTAGGATCCCACTCAAATTTTGCTGCAGACAGAGGTCCAAAAAGCACTATCCAATACACAAAGGAACAAAGGAGGATCATTAAAGTGTCACGCCATGTTAAGAGCTGAACCTGGAATAATGTCTTGAATATCTCATCTTAATTATACATCCAATTTGTGTACCAAATAGGATTTGAGGTTGTAACTTAAAAATAAAAATTTAGAAATTCAAACTTGCTTTCCTTAGTTAGCCTAGTTCATCCAAGTTAAAACTACAGCCCATCCATGAGCATGAGATAATCATGAAAACTAAACCAAGGACAAATTCCAAATATAATCACATTTTGCATCCATACCTACAAAAACATGAAGCCCCTAATGCCAAGAAAAGTGATCTAGCAGAGTGCGTACCTTTTACAGCTCACTCAATAAATGTGCCCAACATAAGCAGTAGATTGTTCATTAATTCATATTCTTAATCATCCAAGAACAGACCATTCAAGCATTAACAAAAATGACTTAACACCACATTAAACATGGAAATTTAGATTAGTTACTTCATCTTCTTTAGTCAATTTTGAACATTAAAATTGTTGGGTTTTTTGATATCCAATAAATCCCGGACTATGATGTTAACATGGATAATATATTTCATACACATAGGCCGATGAATGAAATAAGTCCGACAACCAAATCCATGAACTCCACCAGGTCCAATTGCATTCCCTCTTGGATGGTTTAAATCTTAGCTCGTTTACTTTCTTTTTGGTCCAATTAAAAGCCTAACCCTAGACTATTTATAAGACTACAACCCTAACTATTTTCTAGTATGAATTGTGAGAAAAAAGAGAGGAAATTTGGAAGCCCCTTTGAAGTGCCAAAATTGGGTGATTACTTTATGTAATTTGTGGTTCCTTCGTAACCTACCTTTGTTGTATTTTCTCCTTACATTTGTGGCTACAAATCATCACCGATTCTTGTCCTTTGTGGGTAAAATTGAATAGCAACCGAGGTAAATTACATTGGTCGTGGATCGGAGCTGGTTGGTTTGATTGTTTGGTAAAGAAAGGTACATTAGATTGAGCCTGGAAAACACCGATTTAAAGATCCTTGGAGCGAGCTTCCGCGACAAAAATGCTCTTTCACGAGCTGATTTTCTTTCAAATCTTACAAGTTCTCTTAGAAGTGCATCATTGGGCATTTAAGCAAATTGCAAATTTTCTTAAATATAAGTTTTTACATAGCCTTTTTTAATCATAAAATACGGACACGCATGAATATCAGTTAAGTAAAAGAACAAACATGAACAAATGAAATTCATTTGCAACTCAGCTTGTTAAAACAAACCTTAACTAATATAAAAGAGTAGCATTATAACTTCTAATTTCACAAGGCCACATTCAAGAGAACCAGATTATCGTATTCCTTTTAACATCATACTTTAATGGAAAAAAATCATGAAGTCTTAGTGATATTCTCTATCTAATGAATGAGGAGCGTGCTTTAAATTCGTCTGCTCTGCATCCGCCACGACTACATGCTTCAACCGGATACAATTCAATGACTTTGGCACTGGAAGTTCCTAAAATGGATAATATCAGGTCAGGTGAATTTAATAATCGACGCATTCCAACCTTGTCCTTTCATGGCCTATCAAAAAGAAATTTCTTACTTCTCTTATTTTGAAGAAAAATCAGAAACTTTTCCATAAGGATATACGAAAATTTTGATTAAGCTTCGCTTTCCCTCCTTTGTGGTGGGTTTCATCAAACAATTAACATATTAGCGAGCATCAGCTACATATTATCTTAAAAGTAACTTAGAGTTCGAATTAATGTTAAAATAGTTATTTTATTGAATTTATGAAATAAAATTACAATTCTATATACAATATTTCCACGGGTTCGTGTCAAAAATAGATTTTCTAAGAGTACCTGGACTTCAGCTAGACCAGTGCTCTGGGCAATTACAACTTCAATGGTCCCATCAATTTGGGGTCTCCAGTATCCACTTTCAGCGTGCATAGGCTGATTGGTGTTCAATTTCCAAGTCTTTGAAGAATAAGCTATAACGGGCTTCTCATTCATAACCAAAACAAAATTAAAAATGGAAACAAAATCACTTATGGAACACTGCAATTTCAATTGCTGCGTAATTTTTCAACGCGAGACAGAACTACAGAATACCTTGTTAGGCGAGTGAGAAAAGTTGAGCTCTTCAGAATAAGCGAAAGGGGAGATAGTGGGGAACCTGCCCTCGCCTTGGCCTCTCCAAGTACCAAGCAAGAAGGCTAGTGGTTGAACCGCCTGATGCACCGTGGCCGGCGGCGGCATGAAATTTGCAGCCATTTCTGCTTTTCTTGTTGCTCTTGGATTTGACAATGGCGTGTCTCTCCTTCTCCGTCGCCTTGGCAAGACAGCTTAGCTTAAAAGCTATACTTTTAGTACTTAGGGAAAATTAGGAATAGACCCATTACATTTCAGACGGCGTCATTTTAGGTCCCTATCTGTCAGAAGTGAATTTCTGAGATCCAATTAATTTAAGTCTATGTTTGGTAGTGATTAAAATCAATTTTTTAATAAATTTTGATAAATTTGATGAAATGTGTGATTAAAAAGTTGTGCCATAAAATATTTGTTGAAAATTAATTGTTTAATTAACATAAATTAATACCTAAATTAAAATCTTTACCAAACAGTGCGTAAATACGTGAGTTTGAAAACTCTATACTTAGATGTAAAATTCTTGTGCGAAAATTACATTTCAAAAATTAAGTTGGACGATCGAATGAGTTGGTTGAAAAAACTACATTGTAAAGTACTAGAAAGAGGTCCAATCTTATATAAACTTTACCACTTATGGTTTACCACTTTAGCTAAAGTAATTCAAGTATGTTGTCTTCCATCTTCATAGATAATATAAGGACGGGTATGATCGACAAGAATTCAAGCAAATAGTATATTGATATTGTCCAGTGCTGTCTAAACCCTCGTACCAAACTTTCCATAAGAGATCTTAACCTGTTTCAAATCCCGTGAACTAAAATAAAACTGGGATCTAATTACATTCTTTTTATACTCTCCATATGAATGATCCAGTTGTCAAATCCATGTTCAGCATTTGCCTCTTTCGCCCAGTGAAGATCCTTCTTCAGGCAATCCTGCCAAACTCTCATAGGAGGTATGGCAGCTTTCAGTTGAACAAACAGTGTGTTCGGGCATTGAATTCCCAATTCACAAGCAGATGACGATATGTATGTTCCATGTGGATTGTGGGAAGCACTAGGGATTGACTCCATTCCTTTCAGTTGATAATACTCTCCATCATTTACAACTACAGATCCAATAATTTGATCGACAAGCATCTTGCAGGCTTGCTCCAACATAGCCACATACCTTCTCTCAGCATCCTGAAGAATCTGCAAATGTTTTTCAGCCTGTGTCACCATGGTAAGGATAGATTTAGCTCAATGTACTGTTACGGACTAACATTAAGCAAATCGAAAATTGGAAACATGCACGAAAAACACAGAATTATAGTAATTCACTCTTAATAAGGCACTAACGTCTACTTGCAGCTGCAGGATTTCACTATTACAATGGTGAATCTCGTGCACCTAAGATTGTCAGACTGAAAAGGCTGCCTAAGTAACCAATTATTAAGCTCCAGACAGTCCAATATGAACTATAGTCTGGTATTGTAAAATAACTTCAAAGGTCGACTTTCTTGAGCTATTGAAAGGTGGATGAGAGGGGCTTACTTCAACTTGCAAGTGCAGTTTGTTTTGAACTTCCATTTGTATGTGCGATGCCTCCTTAACTTGATAAGCCCTAGACATACGATCTAAACCTTATACAAGATTATAAAGTTTCAACATTTGCAACAAGTCGAAGCATATGCACGTGTACATTAATAACTAATTTGGACAATTGATCAATTTCAATATGTGTTGTGTACCACATATTTATAACTGAAGAATTCCTAACATACTAGGAGAATTAATATATTAAGGGTGCGTTTGATTGCAAGCATGAACTTTGCATAAAAATTGTCAATTAAATATGTTTGACTGATTTAATTTTTAATCTAAAAAACATTATACTTGCCCTTTTTTAAAAGAATGGATAGACGAGAGAGAGAAAGAGATAGTGAATTCTCTAAAAAATGAAATCCAATTTTCCCTAAAGAAGATATTTTCCTTGATTTTGAGGAAAACATGGCCACATCACCAAAAGTAGGAAAATGTTTTTCCATGAAAAATAATGTCAATTAAACAACAAAAAAGTAAGAATTTAAGTGGAAAAAATACATTTTTCATGAAAAATATTGACAATCAAACACACTCTAAGAGTTTAATATAAGGCGAACTCTCAATACAATGGATAAAACTAATAATGAAGATTTTGTGATTAAAAAGAAGTCAAATTCACTTGGGATTCCTTCAAGACATCTTCACGTCTACTACTAACTTCAAATACTACTTCAACAATATTTCCAATCAAAATACTCATTAGAATTCGAGTTACAACTTAATTCTAACAAAATCAAATAAATAATTTTTAATAAAAGGAAAGCAAACCTGGAGGTGACTCTTTAAATGAAATAGAGTCCGTCCCTTAACACCCACCAATTTCCCTATTTATACATTTGGAGCTGACACCCTGAATAATACCCCCTACAAGAGAGGGGGGCTCACAATTATTTTATTCTAATGTGCTACAAATACACCATTTTTAACAACTTTCTCGATAGCCCTTTCACATGTAGGAGTGGGCCTATGAATAAAATAATCACGGACCCTATCATTTGCGAGAGAGCTGTAAATGTATACAGCACTTGGTATTGTACATATATCATTTTCCTATTTTATTAGAACCCTTCTTCACATACAAGAAAGGGAAATACAGAAAAGATATAGAATACATACATGCACGGGGTGGATGGTTTATTTTATTTTTTTCAATATAAAATTCACATGGGACCCACCGGGGTGTCAACATCGGATATACAAATAGCAAAGTTCAACACCCATTGTTCGCAATAAAGCCTTTGGGATAGCTTCTGTAAATGTACAAGTCAAACAATTGAAGAAATTCCTGTTCAAAACACATGAGATTTCAAATTCGAACTCCCAAAAAATAAAGTTTGCCTTAGGAAAAAAAATGTAATGATCAATGTCAACTTAAAGCACAATTATCGATGTCATGGATGCAAAGACAGTGCGATCACAGGCTGCACAAACTGTTCGAAAGATTTATAATTGAAGAACTACTGATTGAAAATATAATTACGGTGGTTGCTTAATAACGAAAGTCAAGCCTGGAATAACATTAGCACTGTTACGCCCCTATCTGATCCGCCTCGAAACACGTACCACCATAGATTCTGACCTGATAAAGACCCGTTCGAAATGTTTCCGAAGTGATATCAGCAATGTCTTCAACCTAGTAGCACGCTGCGAAGTACAGGCGATCCCTACTACTAACCTGACCGAAGCACCTCGCCCTTGAGGCCGATGCCAAGTGGACCCCGGTTAGAAGATCTATCGCCAATTTCAGAAAGAGATTTGTGCTAAGATCCTTTCTGCACCTAAGGTTTAGATTGATTTGACGTCTCCATGAGGCTAGTTAATGTGACTTATCAACTTTATGTCAATTCAACTCAGGAGAAATAAGTTGTCCACCCACTCTACAGACGCGGCTGATTAACGCCTATGAGCGGACGCCTCATACCGTCAGATGTATACATGTGTCCCACATCCAACGGCTCATCCCACCTATAAATACCCAAGGTTTGACAAGAGGCAAAGGTAATGAAACTCCTACTACATAGCACTCCATAGCAAGCTTATATATTTCTCCTCTCCCTTATCATTATTTTGCACAACCCCTGGGTACTGTTCCGACCACCTAAATCTGACTTGACTGTCGAAGTGTATATGGCTGCCACCAGCCCCGCTGGTCTCGACCGTGTACGTGTGCGTCTGACCCTTTCGCTGATTGTGCGCAGGGAGGAATAAGTGGAGTAGCTCTCAGTTGGCCATGTGGAAGGACCAATTTTCGAGGTCAACAGATTGGCGCCGTCTGTGGAAAGAACTTCCCATTCAAAGTTTTGCATTCTCCATTGGAGAAGTTACCGGAAAATTAGCGACTAACTCTGAAAAGGGGACGTTCTTAAAAAAGAACAAAGTCAAGTTATAATCCAAGTTCTCATCACCCTTGAAAAAGGAGGTAGCAGCTATAGCCATGAAGACGACAACACCATGAGAGAGGCCTCTGAAGAAGAGGTACTCCATAACAATGTTACTCATCAGAGACCACATCACCGGCGTCACCGAGGTGGAAGAACAGCCATATTCACTGAAAGAATGGCTCAGATAGCTGCGGGTATGAGAGACATCGCAGCTCAGAATATGGCAATGCATGAACTCCTCATGCAAGCCCAGGGTCATCAGGGCTATCAAATGCCCCAAGGATCTTACCCGGTGCGGGAAGCTCCTGTATCTCACTCCCAAGGCCACATGAGCCGGCACACAGAACATCCCCTCGAAAGGGAGATGAATGCCGAAGTCACATCTTATTTGTAAGGGAGCCAGCCATCAGAACCATACTTGGGGGATAATTTTCCTCAAGAACATGAGGACCAGAGGTCGGTAAGCGTCTTCGACCGGATAGGGAAGGGTCCGCCCAGTAAGAGGATCAGTTCGTCTAGATCACGAACAAGAACATGCTCTCCCTCCTCCTAGAAATAGGAAAAATAGGAGGAACCTAGTCAACTGAGGAAATCGAGGAGAAGCACCTCCACCTCCCTAGAACATTCAGGATGATGAAGGGTCAGATGGGCCCTGTCGATCTTATGAGATCGACGACGATGATGATAATCTCCCTTTCTCAAGGGAGACCCGAAGCTTCCCAATGCCAGCAAATTTCATGCCCCCTAAGATCCCCAAGTATGAAGGAAAAGAGGCCTGGAGAAGCACCTCACCAAGTACATGACACATATGAGCCTTAGGGGAGTCTCGCCTGCTTTGAAATGCAAAGCCTTCCATTTAACGCTAGGTGGGGCTGTCGAAGTATGGTATAGCAGGCTTCCTCCCCTAAGCATCAGAAGTTGGCCGAATTTGAAGAAAGTATTTTTGAACCAGTACCTCTCACGCAGGGAAGGAGAGGCACCAGTGCAACGCCTGCAAGATATGAGGCAGGCCCCTGAGGAGACGCTGAAGAGCTATCTTGCCAGGTTTACAAACGAAATCACCTACTGTGAACAAGTCACTAACAGAGAGGCCCTTTCAGCCCTGAAAGGTGGGCTCAACATGAACACTTTGTTCTAGAGGGACGTGCGTAGCAAAAATTCCTCCACATATGACGAGATGGTGAAAATGATGAGAGTGAAAATTGTTAGTAAAGAAATGATTGATCATCGCAATTGTGCCGCGTAGGGACTCCCTTCACCTTAGAGGCAGGTAGGTCGAGGACCCGTAGCATACCTTGTTACTCTGCAGTGGACCGAAGCAGGTCATACAATAGCTCCCACATCCGGACAGGCCCTGGCTTCCGCCACATTAAATGCAGTACCGGTGTTGGCATATGAGAATACCCCTGCCAAAGCGGGACCATCTAGAAGAGCTGATAACAAGAAGAAAAAGAAAAGGTCAAACGGACCCTTGGAAGGGACAAGGTTTTGTACGTTCCATCAACTCTATGGACATGACACTAGTGAGTGCTGAGACGCCAATCGACGCCTTGATCGAAGCAACCCACACCCTTCCAGCAGGAACGAATATCCTTACAGATCCGCCTCCCCGAGGAAGGGGGATAGAGAGCATAGGGAACAATCACCTCGAAGAAGAGAATCAAGGGACCGGGGTCAATCAAGACAGGGAAACCAAGCCCAATTTTCTAGGAGCCAGGTCATCAGGGAGATCAACACTATCATTGGGAGACCCCACATCGGTGGCAACACCAGGAATGCCCAGAGAAATTATACAAGGGAAGCAAAGGACCCACCAATGATCACTTACATTGTCAACGAGTCGCATGCAGCAGATAGGGTGGCCCCAATCACCTTTTCCCAGGAAGACTCAAATGGGGTTCACCACCCCCATTGTGATGCATTGGTTGTAAGAGCCGTAGTGGCTAGAAACGAGTTAAAATGCATGCTCGTTGACAATGGCAGTTTCGTGAACATATTGTTCGACTCCACTTTTGACAAAATGCAAATTGAACATGGGTTGATCCCCATGACCGATCCACTATTCGGATTCATCGAGGACAGCATCATCCCACGACGATGGATTACTTTGCCTGTCGAGATGGGTTCGGCACCCCTAGTGGCCCAGCACTTCATGAAATTTTTGGTGGTAGATCACAGATCGGCTTATCATGGAGTATTGGGCAGACCCGCTTTGAAAGATCTTTGGGCTGTCACGTCCATCCACTACTTGTGCATGAAATTTTCAACTGAACATGGGATTGCTACGGTCCGAGACGATCAAATGGGCTCCAGGGCATGCTACTTAAACTCGTTGCAAAAGTTCGAGCCCCGAACTGTTAATGTAATCCTAACTGAGGTACCCGCTGAAGTCAGTACGGACGTGGAAATGCTCGACGCCCCTAAACAAGGGCATACCTCTAAACAAGAGGGAGACGTCGACATGGAAGAGGTCCCTAAACAAGGACACCCTCTTGATGAGTTAGATCTCCAAATAATTGACTCTGAACCAAATGCGACCCCAATGGAAGAATGGGAGACTTTCCCCGCCAACCTAGAAGATCCCAGTTTGGTCTTGCGTATAGGAAAGTCATTGTCCCCTTAAGCAAAAGCAGAGATGATAAGCTTCTTGAAAGGGAACTTGGATGTCTTCGCATGGAAACATAAAGATATGGTAGGAATAGATCTTAGGATCAGTTGCCATCACCTTAACATCAACCCCTCCTATGCTCCCCATAGACAGAAGAGGCGTGCCCTCAATCCGAAAAGGTACGAGGCACTGAAAGACGAAGTAAAAAAACTTAGCCGCAATGGTTTCATAAGAGAAGCCATCTACCCAAGGTGGATATCCAACCCGGTCCCGGTGAAAATGCCCAACGAAAAGTGGAAGGTATGCGTGGACTTCACAAACTTAAATAAGGCGTGCCCCAAAGACAGCTTCCCACTTCCAAGAATAGATCAACTTGTAGATTCTATTGCTGGACATGAACTACTGAGTTTCATGGATGCATACTCAGGGTATAACCAGATACCCATGTTCCGACCTGATGAGGAAACTACATCGTTCATTACGGACAGGGGTCTATATTGTTACAAAATCATGCCCTTCGACCTGAAGAATGCCGGAGCTACATATCAGAGGTTGGTCAACATGATGTTTACCGAACTCATTGGCAAAACCATGGAGGTCTATGTTGACGACATGCTGGTCAAAAGCCTCCAGGCAGCCGAATACGTGAGTCACCTCGACCAAACTTTTTCGATACTTAGAAAGTATAATATGAAATTGAATCCCCTCAAGTGCACCTTTGGAGTGGCATCAAGCCAGTTCTTGGGGTATATTGTCAATTAAAGAGGAATTGAGGCGAATCTTGCTAGAGATGAGGTTACCTTAGAAACCGAAGGAGGTCCAAAGTCTCAACGGTCGGATAGCCGCACTCAGTCGCTTCATCTCCAGAGACATAGATAAAAGCTTGCCTTTCTTCAATGTGCTGAAACAAGAAAAGAAATTCCAATAGACTTCGGAGTGTGAAGAAGGCTTCGAGGCTCTGAAAAAGCACCTTGGGGAGGCGCCTCTCTTGTAGAAACCTCAACCGAATGAGTCTCTACTGCTGTACTTAGCGGTTTCGGACGTGGCAATCAGCGCCGTCCTAGTCAGAGAAGAAAGTGAGCGCTAATTGCCAGTGTACTACATCAGCAAAGCACTTCTCCCAGCTGAAACATGCTATCCAGACATGGAGAAATTGGCACTCGCCCTTATCACAGCCTTAAGAAAACTGAGGTCATACTTCCAGGCCCACTCAATACAAGTTCTCACCAACTTCCCATTAAAATAGGTAATGCAGAAAATAGACGCATCAGGACGCCTGTTAAAATGGGCAATCGAGCTCAGTGAGTTCGATCTAACGTTCCGACCTCGACACGCCATCAAGGGCCAGGCCCTTGTTGATTTTATGGTTGAGTTTGCCAAAGCCCTAGAAATGGAGGTGATAATAGAACCAGCCGAGCCCCCCATATGGAAACTATTCGTGGATGGGTCCTCGGGAGAGACTGGCGTAGGGGCAGGAATCGTGTTGGAAAGCCCGGAAGGCCACAAGCTAAATTGTGCAGTGAGGTTCGACTTCAAAGCCTCGAACAATGCTGCTGAATACGAGGCCCTTCTGGTAGGTCTTAGACTTGCTAAGGAGATGCGGGTCAGAAGGCTCCTGACGAGCAGTGATTCTCAACTTATAGTAAATCAGGTCAATGGGAACTTCGCAGCCAAAGATGGTAGCATGATTGCGTACTTGAAGTTGGTTCTGGACATAGTTCCTCATTTTGAAAGGTTCGAACTGACTCAAGTCCCTCATCTAGAGAATGCACATGCAGACGTCCTTTCAAAATTGGCCAGCAGCATGGATTCAGAACTACTAAAGGTCATCCCTATTGAGCACTTATCAAAGCCCTCCACCTCCAGAGGTGAAGAGATACTATGGATAGAAGGCACGCCATTTTGGATGCAGCCTATCATCGCCTACCTGAAGGATCAAACACTGTCTACTTCTAGAAGCGAGGTTAAGAAGAAGGGCAGCACACTTTGTCCTACAAGAAGATACCCTTTACAAAATAGGTTTCGCCTCGCCACTTCTTCGATGCATAGGAGGCGAAGAGGCCACATACATATTCATGGAAATCCATGAGGGAATCTGTGGAAATCACTCCGGAGGAACGGCTCTGGCACATAAGGTTCTCCGTCAAGGCTACTTCTGGCCGACCCTGAAAAGGGATGCTTGCCAGTTTGTCCAGAAATGTGATAAGTGCTAGCGCTTCTCGAACCTACAAAGACAACCTGCTCAGAGCCTCTCCGTAGTAACCAGCCCTTGGCCGTTCGCCAAGTGGGGCATTGACTTCATTGGTCCACTCCCAAAAGGAAGAGGAAGTGCAACTTTCGCCATTGTCGCCATTGACTACTTCACTAAGTGGGTTGAGGCAGAAACCTTGCCAGGATTACCGAGGTGAATACTACCAAATTCGTCTGGAAGAACATCATTTGTAGATTCGGCATTCCCCACTCCTTAGTATCTGATAATAGAAGGCAATTCGACAACAGGGAGATGCGAGACTTATGCGACGAACTGGGCATAAAGAAGGACTTCTCGACACCTCATCACCCCCAAGCAAATGGATAAGTTGAAGCAGTGAACAAAGTCATCAAGCATACCCTGAAAAGGAAGCTTGATACCTCAAAGGGGGCCTGGGTTGATGAACTTTCCCACATCCTCTGGGCTATCAGAACTTCTTGCCGGACTGCAATAGGTGAAACACCATTTTTCATGACCTACGGAGCCGAGGCCATGAGTCCGATCGAAGTCGGGGTCGTATCACATCGACGGATACACTTCAATAAGATCAGCAATGACGAGGCTCGAATAAGCTAACTACACCTCCTTGAGGAAAGGAGGGATGCCTCTCAAGTGAACTTGGCAAAGTATCATCGAAAGATGCCTGCTATTAGAACTCTAAAGTCAGAAACAGAACTCTTCGCCTAGGCAACCTTGTCCTCAGAAGAGATTTCCAATCCTCCAAACCAACCAGGTCAGGAGTGTTTGGCCCTAACTGGGAAGGCCCTTACCGCATCCGCCGGGAATCCCGACCTAGTACTTTCGAAATTGAAGACATGGCAGGAAAGGCACTGCATCATCATTGGAACATCGAACAGTTGAGGAAGTACTATCAATGATAAGCCTTTGTTCTGATCCGTCTTAATATGGTATAATGAATCGATTGTTTTGATCTGATCTCAATTGTAAATTCCCTAACTAAGTGCTGGGATCGCCTTGGTAAAGGGTGATGTAATTTATCTCAAGTAATGAAACTTCGGTTCTGAGCCACATCAGTTAGTAAATAGATTCCTCAGTCCTTCAATAGGTTCACTTAAGCGATCCGATCTTCAATTATTAAGGGGCTCTTCATGTTTGCTTAAGTGTTCCGCTTCATATTAACTTAAATGGTCCGATCTCAAATTGTTAACAGGTTAGTATTAAGAGTCACTTTATATTCGCTTCAGTGATTCAACTTAATTAACTTAAGTGGTTCGATCCACAATTATTAACTGGTTACTGTTACGAGGCAATTAGTCTGACGCTTGTCATTCATACAAGTATGAACAGATCGGAAAGATAAAAAAAAAAAAGCAGAAGCACAAATACTTGGCAAAAATTTCATTTCATTGAATAAATTTAAGTACAAGGAGGCCAAAGCCATTACAAAAGATAGCCCTATTCTGCTGGAGGGACTTCTACATCGGCCTCCTCCGGAGCTTCCTCAACAAACCTATCAGGCCGACCTCCAGTTGGCCCCCCGAAATCTGCCTTCAATGAGGAGATGTCCAAAGTGGGGTGCACCTCCTTCAGCCAACCCAATAAGCTTTGGGCACTCCATGAGGCCCAAAAATTGGCAAACTCGTCATACAGGGGATGGTCTTCAAAGTGGTCGATGAAGTTCTGAACTGCCACATCTCCTGCAGACTTCAACTCCTCCTTCAAAGAGGCAATCTCCTCTGACTGAGCCTCTACTTTCTATCTCAGCTCGGCCTTCTCTTTGTTGGAGGCCTCCAGAGCCTTGATGGCGAGCTTGTGGTGCTCATTGGCGTGATCAAGCCTCCGAGTCACAGCAGCCACTTGGCACTCCACCTCGTACAACTCCTTCTTCAGCCACTCCACTTCTGCTTTGGCGGCAGTTAACTGGGCCTCAGCTTCCTTCTTCCCCTCCTCCGCCTGCGTGGCCTTGGCCTAGGCCGCTCGCACGGCATCCCCGTAGTGCATCGCCTCCTCGAGGCACTTAGCGAGGTCCTCCCTCTTGGAGTTCAAATCCTTCACCAAGCCCTCAAGTTGGATGCTTGTACTCAAGGCCCGAGCCACGAAGGCACTATTTGCAGCCACCAAATCCTCAGCTGTGCAGGAGGCGATGTGGTCCCTCCACTCTTCAGTCCAGTATTTGCTATGGACCACCGCCACCGCAGCTGTTTCTGGAGGAAGAGCCTCCAACACTTCCCTTATGGGCTCCTCCGGGTTTGTGCCCGGAAAGTCGACCTCCTTAGAAGGACGGGGTCTCTTCCTCTTCTGCTGCCCCGACACTTGATCAATTAGCACGGTAGCGAGGGGTGTTGTGGCCAGGGCAGTGGCAGTCTCAGGTGGGGCGGGCCTCTTCTCCGAAATGGCCACCCCGGTGGGAATTGTGGTTTGTTTCAGAGCGGGGGGTGGCCTCGCCACAGTTGGGCGTTTTGGAGGGGTGGCACTCTTCTTGCCCTTCCTCCGATGATTAGCCTCCGAGTCCTCAGGTACCTCTACCTCTGTAGGAGGCTGAAGCCTCTTACTAGCTTCCACCAAATCCTCCATTTGCTTTTCGTAGGGGGAGGAGGAAGCCTTCAATGCCCGTGCCTCTGCCATCATCTTTTGGATGGTCTTAAAGTCGGGGAGCACCGACATCTTCTTATTAAGTTGTCTGCAAAGAGCGAATGATGAATTAGTACAAGTGTTGAGAGTTCAGAATAAAGGGTAAAGACTTCGGTCCGGTTACCTTGGGATGCCATCAGATCGTGAGCAATGAAGTGGATGTTCTTTCGGATCAGCCTATGGTGAGACCTCTTCTTTTGAGGTAGCTGATAAATGATGCAAATGGTTTCAAAGTCCTCGGATGATAGCTCGCACCGAGGAAGAGCACCTACAAAGGAAATGTAAATGTTAGGCATAATTCAAACCGAAGAGAAATATAAGGAAAAACAACTACTATTCTCACTAAGTGTTGAGTACTTCGTCGGGACCGTAAGAGGCACCAGGGAGTCCCCCTCCATCTTGTCCTATCGCCTTGCGGCCTAGCACCACGAGCTCTTCCATTCTTTGATGGAGCTCGACAGATTGAGCACGAATGGAGTGTGGGAACCCCATGAAGTAAGGTAATACCATCTGTTCGCGAAATGTTTCTTCAATTTTAAAACCCACCGCAAGTGTACGGTTCATTAACAAGTAGTAAAATGGACTATGAGTCCAAGTATCGTTCCCACGAGGATTGAATTAGCTCTAATTAGACTAATGTGACCTTAGCCGAATCTAATTGAATGAAAATTTGGTTTAAATGTGAAAACCCCTAATTGTGGGAGAAATCCCCAATTTGAAACCCTAATTTTTAAAGAAAACCCTAATTTCGAAATTGGAAACCCTAATTTCGAAATTCACTAATTGAATGACTCAAGAACTCAATTAAAATGTAAATACGCAATTTTTGGAAGTTAATGTATAGAAATAAATTGAAATGCAATCATTAGGATCTCGAATCCCCAATTGACTATTAAAAACCCTAATTTCACAAATTCAACGAATCGATGGAAAAATGCCAATTCAATGTTCCTAAACCTATCCAATATACTCTCTCGATATATATATTGAATCTACTCTTGCACACCACCAACCTATATTTCTATGGATGATACAAATATACAAGAATGCATGAATTTTTATGAACACCTTATGAATTGCACAAAGTATAGGGGTATATTTCTATCCCCTATCGAACCCTATATTAATTTATATTATATCGAATCTATTCCAATTCTTTCGAATGCAAAGAATAAATCATCTAAACTCACATAACATATGGCCAATAATTATGGAAGCAATCAAATCATATAAATCAAACAATTGTCCAGCCGAAACTTTATATTGAATTTATGAAATAAAGGAGATTAAATAATCAAAGGTTCATCGATTTCCTAATGAATAAAAACCCTAGCCTATGATCATAATTACAGAATCAAGAATTAAAACGAAATTAAAAGATATAAAGAATACACCCGTATGATAATCCTTCAATTTTGTGTGTAATCTTCAATTCCTTCTTGAATCCTTATGAAATCAAGCTCAAGATTGTGTTTCTTGCCTTCAAATTGAGTGTATTTCTTCTCCCTGGTCGCTCCTGCCCTCAATTTTTTGATTTTGGGTATTTATATCCCGTGAAAATCAAGTAGGAAAAGAGTTTCAACGAAAACAAAAAACTGCAATGGAGGCCCCCGAATTATCACTATGCGACCGCATAGAAGGATTCTATGCGGTCGCATAGACCAATAAATTTTCCCCCCAACATTTCCTGCAACCATCTATGCGACCGCATAGATGGTTACACTATGCGGTCTCATAGATATAACTAACTATGTAGTCCTTACATTTTGGTCCCTGAACTTCCTTATTGCTTCTCTTGACTTCTTTCTTCGATTTCTTCATCTTTTCAACAAATTTTATCTTCCAATTGATGATTGATACCATCAAATCTCATGCCACTCATTCGGCACATCTTTTGAGTATTTGCACCTTTAGTCCTCCATCTTTCAATTGTCTTCAATTCAGTCCATTTTCACTTCTTTCTTCTTCCAATTATTTTGCTTTGTCATTGAGCTCATACTTGGCATGTTGTTACTCTCGTTTTGCATTTAGCTCAACTTCTCGATATTTGCACATTTGGTCCTCGAACTATCCCTTTGTTGAGTTTTGGTCCTTCTTCGGCTCTTTTCTCCTGAATTCCACAATTTCCATTGAAATACCTACATTGCATGAATTTAATAAGATTAAGCCACAATTCAACCATTTTATCCATGTTTAAGTCATGTTTGTGAATCAAATAAGTGTGTAAAAACATACTTGTCACCATCCCCCGGGTCTTATTCCCCCTAGCAGTTACCTTAGGTATATAAAGGGTCTGGAAGACGGAGAGGGGCATCTCCACCCCTAATGATGCCTCTTTCCACAACATCCAGGAGCCCATCATTTGACTCCAAGAGTTCGGATTGAGTTGCGTCGAGGCTCGCCCATAGGATCTAAGCACCATCCTAAAGAATGGGTGAATTGGCAGCCTAAGTTCAGCTCTAAGGATCACCTCGCTAATGGCCACACAACCCGGCCTAGGGTAGCAGGCTCTCTCTTTTGGCCCGGGGAGGATCAAATCTATGCTATCAGGGATCCTATACTCTGTCCTAAGTCTTCCCAGGTCAGCCTCTCTTAATTTGGATGGGTAGTCCGATGCCCCCCAATGCATAGAAGTATCTGCTGGGCTATCCGGTTACTTCCATATATTTTCCCCCTATTATTGCCTCGATTATTTCTGAGGAGGTCGCCACAATGGGCTCGTCCATCCTCATTAGTTCTAACCCCCTCCCCGAACCAGAACTTCCCTCCGAGGCCCTTTTTTCAATATTTAAAAGCCCTAAAAGGTACTGAAACTTACAAGTTTGAAGGTTTTCCTAGCCAAAAATGGTGTAAGGTCGTCGGAAGTTCAATTTTCTCGTCGGAATTGCTTAGAAAACGCCGAAAATCGCCAATGACTTGAGAGCAAAATATATTGTCTGTTTCGCAAGGGCAAAAAGCCTAAGAAAATCTCAGAGTCCTCCTTTTATAGAAAGATAAATTCGATCCCCACCGTCAAATTCAAATGCGATCAATCTAAGCAGTTTATCGCATCTTCAATCTAGGCCGTTGAAATGAAACGCCAGATTTGATCTACGCCCAAGATGCTGTTGTGACATTCACGCTTGCTTAAAACGCGTCACCTCAGTTACAACCAACCGTCAATAATAATAAGTAGCCGCAGCAGCCTTTTAAGAGAATGGGCATGGCACCCAACTGTCACCTTGGAAACACGCAACAGTTGTAAAATCATTTGACGTTTGGATCGCCTCAGATCGAGCTCCTCACTCAACTTTACAAAGCTTGGATGCACCTAACGCGAAGTCCCCTGTGGGTCATTGCCTCGGACGCTGCGTTCCCTCCCATGCTTTACAAAGTTTTAGCCATCTCCCAATGCGTCGGCCCTGTGGGTCAGCGCACCGGTGGCAGATGAGCTCCTCCTCAACTTTACAAAGTTTAGACGCACATGAGGCGAAGTCCCCTGTGGGTCATCGCCTCGGACGCTACGTTCCCTTCCATGCTTTACAAAGTCTTAGTCATCTCCCAACGCGTCAGCCCTGTGGGTCAGCGCACCAGTGGCAGATGAGTTCCTTGCTCACCTTCGCATAGCCTACACACACCTAGCGCGAGCCCCCTCTGGGACATCACCTCGGTCGTCATGTTAACCTCTTTTCCTACTAATCGTCCCGTCTTGCAGCGCTTCGACCTCACATCGGTTATTTTTTCCCTTACACAGTAACGAAACTTTGGCACATCTGCCTAGGATCATGACCTCGATTACTGCAAAAGATCAATCCCCAAACTCCCACGAGTCGAGGTCCCCACTATCGAGACATATACATTTGATCAGGAAAGCAAGTCCATCTATGATATAAATATTTATACCTAGACTTGGGGGACCACTGTTATGCCCCTATCTAATCCGTCTCGGAACACGCACCACCATATATTCCGACCTGATAAAGACCCGTCCGAAGTGTTTTCGAAGTGATATCAGCAATGTCTGCAACCTAGTAGAACGCTGCGAAGTACAGGCAATCCCTACTACTGACCTGACCGAAGCACCTTGCCCCTAAGGCCGAGGCTAAGTGGACCCCGGTTAGAAGATCCGCCGCCAATTTCAGAAAGAGATTTGTGCCAAGATCCTTCCTGCACCTAAGGTTTAGATTGATCTGACGTCTCCATGAGGCTAGTTAATGTGACTTCTCAACTTTATGTCAATTCAATTCAGGAGAAAAAAGCTATCCGCCCACTCTACAGATGCGGCTGATTGACGCCTATGAGCGGACACCTGATACCGTCAGATGTATACACGTGTCCCACATCCAACGGCTCATCCCACCTATAAATACCTAAGGTTTGGTAAGAGGCAAAGGTAATGAAACTCCTACTACATAGCACTTCATAACAAGCTTATATATTTCTCCTCCCCCTTATCATTATTTTGCACAACCCCTGGGTACTGTTCCGATCACCTAAACCTGACTTGACCGTCAAAGTGTATATGGCCGCCACCACCCCCGTTGATCCCGACCGTGTGCGTCTGACCGTTCGCTGATTGTTCGCAGGGAGGAATACGTGGAGTAGCTCTCAGTTGACCACGTGAAAGGACCAATTTTCGAGGTCAACAGGCATCGTCCTACATGTTAAATGTCTTATGACCAAAATCTAGTTGAGTTGCCAGCAAAGGTTCGAAATCACTTGTTAAACCATATTTCCAGATATAGATATCCTATGAATTGGTAGTTCCAATATTTCAGGCACAAAAAAAAAAGAACATATTCTAAAATAGAAGGTAACAATAAAGAATAACCTCCTTGGATTTGTTACTTAATACAGATGCATCATAAATGCATACTGCATCGAGATTTTCGAGTTTGGCCGATGAAGCAAGGATGTCTAAAACTAGCTAGCAATATCCTAGCAGCGTGGTCACGTACAAAAGCAGCAACAATTTAAAATTTTTAGCGCACATTGGTGAGCAATCAAAGACAGTACAACAGACGATCAAAATTTTATCTTCTTTTCTTATTTATTAATACTACCATCTTAAATTACATTACCAAACAAATTCATTAGGGTGTAAATCAATTTGCAAGTGTTTAGGAAGTGTTTATAAACAGAGGAATTGATGTCGGGTAGGATAGTGATTATCCTATTGGCTTGTTGTAGCAGATGATTCACAAGAAAGAAAAGAAAGAAAATGCCCGAAACAAGAGAAAATACTCTGAAATCAACTCGATATTATTAATAATACAGAATGACGAAAATTAACCCATAAGCCAGGTTAAATAGTTGCAAAATACGAAATTATAGGAAAATTACCTAAAATGGCAAAATCCCGAAATTACACCAGAATAAAATATTAAGTAAAAGAAGTAGGTTGTCAAAAATTTGGCTCAATTCAAGTTTTCTAACATATGGAAAAAGAGAAATGAAATATTACCATAAATAGCAAAAAATAACTAAAAATTAAATTTTGGAAAGGAAAACAGTGGATTTAGGGCTCGAAATTGACGTGTGCGCCAATGAGTGCTTTCTGAATTAGGGTCATAATAGCGATTCTGATAACCGTAACCAAAGTTATGGCCAAATTACGAAAAAGTGTCAAATTTCCCCAATCAAGAAAATAATTGCGATTCACTTCCTATTTTTGCGCCAATCCGCCATCTCATGGTATCTCAGCGCCATCATCGTGCTATCTGACAAATCAGCATCACTCGACTCGGATCCTTCATCAGAAATTATAGATAGATAAAATTGAGTGGGTACAAGTTTGTAGTAATTTTTGTGGGCTAAAATTGATTTGATTGTTGATAATTATGAGCCAAAACATTTGTTTCCTCTTGGACATAATGCAATTTAGCCATTGTTTTGCATACACTTGTAATTTACTTGGAATCCATCAAATAAATTCTAGGGAAAATTGCAGCAGAGGCTCCCAAACCTTTGAAACATTAGCAGATTTTCCTCAAACCTTTAATTTGTTGCAATCGTCACCCCAAACCTTTCGAAACGTTGCGAGGGAGGCCTTTTTGGACGATTTTCATCCAAATGTCAGTTGGTTGACCAAAAAATTTGACTTTGACCATATTTTTAATATTTTTGAAAGGGTAAAATAGTAACTTTCCGTTTATTACATTAAAATAAATTAGAAATTAAATTAGAAAAAATAAGAAATAAGAAATAAAAAAAAATCAATTGTCTTCTTCCTCTCACCCCACCCCTACCCCTACCCCCACCTCAAACCCAAAATCAGATACCGACCATCGTCTTCGTCGCCGCCTCCTCCAACTCCAGCCATTGTACCTGATAGAAAACATGCCAAGTTTCGCGAAATCTATTAAAAAATAATTCAAAATAATTTTCTCATCTTAAAGATACCATTTGTTTTCCATTCAAAATTAAGCCTCTGAAACTGTGCTGTGCAAATTGAGATTTTCAAAATAGAAACTGTGCAGTGCAAATTCAGATTTTCAAATGAGAACTATAGAAAAGGAAATTTTTCGGGATCCAATTTTGAATTCTTCATTGAATGTTTCCAGAATTTTGGTTACAACTAAGGGTGTGTCTAAGATGTGAAGTCGGTGCGGTGGCCACATATAGTTCGTAGGTTGAATCGTTGACGTGATATGGCTGAGAGGAGTGCGTTAGCTTGGCTCACCACTGGTGCCATGGGGCTAAAAGGAGCTGCAATGGTGAGGTGGGGTGAGAGGAAGAAGACAAGTGGGTTTTTTTTTTTTTTTTTTTATTTTTTTTTTTTTTTAATTTCTTATTTCTTATTTTTTCTAATTTAATTTCTAACTTATTTTAATGTAATAAATGGAAAGTTTCTATTTTACTCTTTCAAAAATATTAAAATATGGTCAAAGTCAATTTTTTTAGTCAACTAATTGACGCTTGGATGAAAATCGTTCAAAAGGGTCTCCGCTGCGATGTTTCGAAAGATTTGGGGTGACGGTTATAACAAATTAAATGTTTGAAAAAAGTTTGTTAATATTTTAAAAATTTGGGGCTTTTGCTGCAATTTTCCCTAAATTCTATTCATATATTTCTTGAAATTATTATCCATGTATTCATCTTTCATGTCTATTTACGATTTATGTCGATTAGAAATAACTCCAAACACGTTTTAATCCCTCTTTTTATTGCAAAATGCAATGGCTTTTCTTAGTTTCATCACACACCCGCCTTTTACTCAAAGGCGAGCCAAGACGTTCGTGCTAATCCTATAGCGTAATTTTAGCTCTCTGTTCACACGCAGTGTTCACCTTTTATTACTCAAAAATTTAACGCTGCTTGAATTGTTATAAATTAATAGCGTAAAGAGAGCACAATTGGTACATCTCCATCCGGACACTCGTAAGAGTCAAAGTCTTAAAATCAATCCCTACACTTAAGGGTAGACATTTTAATGTGAACAGAACTTTCCGAATCAGAATTCGACTCCGAAAAATTCGTAAATTCAAATTATTCTATTTAAAAATACTCGAAGTTTAATAAATGGTTCCAATATTTGAAACCTCTGAACTTACACCACCCTTACCTGAATAATTCTATTCATAGTCGTTCATTATCGATAATTGTCCTACGAAGAGTTTTTTATTTGATGATTAACTTATTATTTAAGGCAATAAAATTATAAAAAAATAATGTCTCAAATAACAAATTACCTTGTAAAACGACTATCAATAGTAAACGACTATGAATATCTTTGTTGCTTGAGTCGACTTTCACCAAATAAATAAAGAGCGAAAGTGGTACTTTCACCAAATAAATAAACAAAATTAATGCTCCATATCAAATAACATCTTGAGTAGAAGCTTGATTAAGAATTAATTAGAGAAACTATTGATTACTCAAAACAAAACATCTTAATTAATTATATTGATAGAGTTGAGATACTGCAAAACAGATTTTCAGAAGTTCCACCAAATTTTGATTCTTCTGAGACAATGGCGATTGGCCCGAAAAACTAGCCTCACAAGCCCGAATTGAAGATTCAGCATCAATCGCTGCCTTATCCAATCCATAGAAAGTCTCTGAATCCAAATTGTTCATAACTTCGGATAAGGCCCGAATCGCGTCCTCGTAAAAACCCTGGCATTTCTGCATACCGGATAATACCCTCGGATTTCCATCTGACTTCATGGCTTTCAGTGATAAGCCAATGTAATTAGTTGTACTAGTAGCGTTTTTGTAGGCTTGGCCGAACACTATGTAGGAGAGGACATAGCGGTCGGCAGCGGAGGCCAGAGGATTGGAGAAAATCGTAGCCAGGCAGAAGGAGACATTGGGGGTGTTTTCGCAGATTTGGGTGGCGAGTTGAGAAGAATTTAGGTCAGGAGAAGATGAGGTGAAACTGGAAGTTGAAAAGCAAATGAAGAAGGTGAAGATGAAGATGAAGAAGGGAAGAGAACCAGAAATCGCCATTGTTGGTTCAGATGATAAGCAGTCTGTGAAGTTTTGTTTTTAATGCAATGTGTCTGCATAGGACAAACCAACAAATAAATCCCGTGAATTAATTAAGAGAGAATTGCAGCCACGGTTTCAAAATAAATTTTTTTCCGCAAACTTTACTCAAATCTTTTATTTACATCATCCACACTTCCAGATCTTTCATTTCATTGCAGCAGAGACATAAATAGATGGATTCCATTTATTTGATCAATAATTGACCAAAAAAATTGACTCGCACCAAATATAAAAAGGACAAAATGATAATTTTACAAATTTAATGTGAAATAATTTTGAAAATTAAATTAAAAAAAGAAAAGAAACAGAAGGACTGAGGCACGTTACACTCCAACTACAGCAAATCAAATTAATCCACCACCACAGCCCCCTAGAGCCGGTCCTGTTATTTTCGGGGCCTGAGGCGAACTTTGTAAATTAGGCCCCCAAAGTCAACGTAAATACAAAATTTAATGGTATATTATGCAACTAATCGTTAACTTAAAACTAAACAATAAAACAACAAACAAAATACTGATTAAAATCCAAGCACGTTAAAAACCCATTTAAAATGGCAAGAACTATTCAATCCGTTCATCCTACTAGCAATTTTTTTTCTGTTTGCACTCTCTGTCTAGTTAAAATAAGCAATTAAGCATAAAAAATAAGTAGAAACTCCCATAAGTTCCTCTTAAAAACTATAATTTCCATTAAGTCCAAAATGGCAAAATCTGGAAACCCAAAACTTACAGTTTTCCTCTTTTACCGCTAAAACAGATCAGAATATGATTCCTGTAATCTTCACTTTCTCATGGATAGAAAAATTATTTCCGAATAAAGAAAAACTGTATTTACCATAAAAGACTCTGATCACCAATCCACCCCACCCACCCTATCCATTTAAAGAACAAGGGATAGAGGCAAAGCTAATTTGTGAATATCCAGTTCTATAAAGAAAAACGGGTAAGAATAAAAAAATAAAAAAAAGGGCCACCTAAAGCATCAACTTTACCAATATTTCACAAAAATATAAAGAAAAGAACTTTCAGAAAGCTCTTTTTTGTGTGCACATTAATCTTTACAGGAAATATATAATAGCATGTGTAATTATCTGCTTGATTAAAGCAATAAGAAATATAAATACACACAAACGCATGCATCAAGATAAAAAAAAAAAAAAAAAAAAAAAAAAAAAAAAAAAAAAAAAACACGATTTTGATTTCATAAACGACAAAAGATCAAGAGACAGGAAAATCCAATATGAAAATCCAATATTATAAACGAAAGGGGGCGAAACAAGAAATCATTGCAGTTGAATCAAGAAAGAGGAGAAGTTTAGCGAATTAAAATTGCTGTGGAATTTTCAGGAATGAGTTTTTGTTCAATAAAAGCCAAATATGAGTTCTTAAACAGAAATCTCCAGCAATCCAAGGTAATTGAAGCATTAAAGTGTAAACAAGTTGATTTAGGCCAAATATCGTTAAACAAAAAGAGGCCCATCACCAAACAAAAGGGCCAAAAATTTCGTTCTGATTTCAGTCGTCTTCCCCGCCTCTTCCTCTTCCATCTCTGCAAACTGCAACTGTAATTCTAGAACTCTCGGCTGCTACTAAACATTCACTATCCTCCCTCCCAACCTCTAAATTATGGCTCCGCCACAGTATGTCAGCGACCGTGGGGAGAGGAAAATGATTTCTCCTTCCAATTTTTTCATTGAATTGCTATGAAAAAAAAAAAGAGGGCGAAGTGAGGCCCCCTTCCAGTTTTGGCCTGAGGTGCAGGCCTCATACGCCTCGCCTCAGGACCGGCTCTGTAGTCCCCTTCCCGATTGTCCCTATTTGCCACAACTCCTCTATCATTGCAAAATTGGGATGTGTTAACTGCTTCTATAATGCTATTAGTTCATTTGTTCTGCATTTATGTAAATTTATTTATGAATCACCCAATTTTTCTTCTTCTTTCTTTTTTGCCTTTTCTTTTTCTTCTTTCGGGTATTGAGAATATGGCAAGGGGCTCTACTATTGAATCGTTTCCTCTGTAACTTGTATTCATGCAAGTCTCGAATTCAACATTTTCCTCATTCTAAAATTATGGGCAAATCTTGGTATACATAATTTATGTACATGGGAGCGTCTACACTCCTCACATGAGGGTGGGGCCCACCTCGCTCGCACCCCATATGAGGGATGTGAACACCTCTATGTATATAAATTATGTACACCAAGCACAATCCTTAATCCTGCCCAATTTCGACAACAATAATGATAAGTGTGTTTTTGCACATTTATTTAGGTCACAAACATGACTTAATAACGAGCAAAATGATTGAATTGTGACTTAATCTCACACATTTGTGAATTGTAGGGAACAACGAAGAACATGGTGAAATTCAGGAGAAAAATACGAAAAAGGACGAAAATGACGCAAAGTGAAAGTTCAGGGACCAAAGTGCAAATATCCAAAAGTTGATTAGATGATCAAATCGAGAAATTGAATAAGCCAATTGACGATATCGTAGGATGATGAAATGAAAAGAATGAAGAGAAGATGCCAAGAAGTGAAGGATGCAAGTGGGAGGACCAAAACGCACATATGCCATAGTTGGTAGTACTATGTGACCACATAGTGATACCATCTATGTGGTCGCATAATAGCATACCGAAAATAAAGAGGCAGCAAAACTTTACTCTATGCGACCGCATAGAGTAGCTCTATGCGGTCGCATAGAGCAATTCTCGAGGGAAAATTCAATTTTCTTTTTCTTTTGAAACTTTTATGGAAACAATATTTTTTATGATCCTATAAATACAAAAACTCGACCAGAACATAGGGGATGCTGTTTTTACATGTTTTTGAGAGGTTTTGAAGGAGAAACGAAGGTTAGAACAAGAGAACAACATCGCGCCAAGTGAAGATTGGATTGAAGATTGATTCGGGTGATGACGTTTCTTCAAATATTTTTATGTTTTATTCTTTTTAGCATGTTATGCTAGATTTATCATTGTTAGGAGATCGATGAACCTTGTAATACTACGTTTAATTGTTGCTTTGGATTTTTGACGTATTTGAACACAAGTTCCGGATTTGATTGATTTATTACGTTTTTATTTTCATATGATTATTGTGCACATAATTATATGATTGTGGTGGCCTATTTTATGCATTCGAAAGAAGAAAAATAGGTTTGACATAGTATAAATCATCATAGAGTCCGATAGGGGATAAAACTATACCTCTATGCCTTGTGTGAATCATTGAATATTCGTGAATTTATAATGCATGTCGGTATGTTAGTATTCGTCATAAAAATATAGTCAAATCATATATTGGGATAGGTTTGGCATTGTTCGAGAGAGATTGCCAAATTAAAATAGGAATATTGATTCATCTTTTATGGAACTGTGTGTCAAAGTTGCATAATTGACAATTGAACGGGTATTGCTTGGGGATTCGTGATCCTAGTGCAATGCTTGGACTCATAGATTAATTTGAACTAATTCAATCCTTGTGGGATCGATACTTGGACTCATAGTCCATTTTACTACTTTTTAACGAATCGTACACTTGCGGTGGATTTTAAATCGAAACAAACAAATCAAGGAAGTGAATGAGCTAACTACCAATTTGGTGATATTATGATATGATGGAAATAAAAGAAATATGCAAAAGGATCAAAATGAATCAAACTGAAAGTTCGGGGGACCAAGTTGCAAATGATCTATAGATGAGACGGGAAATGGAATGAAGATTCAAGAGTGTTAGAGGTCAATCGGGTGAGGAAAGGAGTTAAAGAGGTGAAATATGATCGAAGTATTATTAAGTATCAACTTTCAGGCGAAAAAGCTATGCTTGTAATTTTTAGCTTCTATTTGAGATCCATTTTTGGCATAGTAAACATCAGAATTTGAAAAAGCCTATTTCTATCAAAAGTGTAGATCTTTGAGTTTTCTATCCAATGAACTTTGAATCACTTGAATCGGAGATCAATAGAAAAGGTTATGATCAAAATACTAAAAACTATCCGGCGGAAAGAATCGCATAACTATGCGGTCGCATAGTATAAACTCTATGCAGTCGCATAGAAGCCTCCCGAGAATTTTTTCTCAAAATTTTTTACTCTATGCGACAGCATAGAAATGTACTAGGTGGTCGCATAGGTATATTCTGGGGGCCGATTCTGCAATTTCCTTATACGATCTAAACTCTTTTGGTAACCTAATTTTCACGCGATATAAACACCAAAAGACGTCCAGAAAGGGGCAGAACATATTAGAGGTAGAAGAACATTTCTTGGAGAGGATTTTTTGAGCGCAAGAACGAAGATTTACACGAAGAGCTTCAAGATTTCTCAAGATTTGATAACCCAGTGATTTTTTTTATCCAAAATCTGATGTATTCTTTTATTTTAATCACGTTAGGCTAGATTTTCATATACTAGGATTTGCGATGAACCTTATATTATGAACTCTTAATCTTGAATTTTATTTATTTGACGTTAAAACATGTTTTTAATTATTGAATGATTGGCATGGATTTTATTTTCTCTACAATTATGTGCACAATAGTTGTATGAGATTTGTGGCTTGTTTTACCCTTGAGAGATGGAAAATAAGGTAGACATTATGTTAATTGTCGTAAAGTTCGATAGGGGATAGAAATATACTACTATGCTTTACGTGATCTTTAAGTATTCATAAATCCTAAATGCATTTTTATATGTTCGCATCGGTCATAGAAATATAGTCGGATCGCATGTGAAAATAGGTTTAATTCTACTCGAGAGAGATTGTTAAACAAATTAGGAAATTGGTCTTCATAATTGAATCGTTTTGTCAATTTTATAAAATTCGGATTAAAGGGGATTGATATAAGGGAATTCGGAATCCTAGTATGCATTTCGTTATCATATTTTATAAAACTTGCACTTGGGATTTTACAGTTTTACCTACTTGCAGATACCCTCGATTTGTACAATATCGAAAAATGAAAAGGATTCTAGTCGGGAGGGGTTCTAGGTTTTGAAAGGGGGAGAAAATCAAGGCTAGAGTTACAATCGATTTGCATCTCAAATTCTTTGGCGATCTATGAAGGGTAGATTTTGTGCATGGTGGAATTTGAGCTTCATAATAGTTGAAAGATGATGAGTACAGGAATTGTGACAAAATTCTAGGACTATTTTAAGAAACCAGAGTACTCAAATGATTCTATGTGGGAGGATGCAAATGATAGAGTGTGAAAGAAACCTATAAAGGCTGAGGCAAGCGACGACGAGGAAAGGTGGTGGTGGGGTTGGAGGAAGATGAACAATCCTTCTATTTATTTATTTATTTATTATTAATTTAACTTGTTGAATTATTTTACGTGAAAAATGTAATGTTATCATTTTGTCCTTTTTTATATTTGGTTAAAATCAATTTTTTTGGTCAATTGACGGTCAAATGAATGGAATTCATCCATCTATCCTTCTACTACAACGAAACGAAAGTTTGAGACCGTTGGGAGCACAAATGAAAATTTTGGATAAATTCTACAAAAAAAAAAAAAATAAATAAAGATCAAAGATCGCAGCTGTAATTTTCCCTTTAATTAATTAATCAGTTAGAAAATATATTTTAGCTTTTTTTCCCCCTTTAATACTTGGCCGAGCTTAAAATTTTTACTTATAAGTAAATAAAATAAGTAGGTTCCAAATGAATTAATTAAGTCAGATATTTTAACTGTAGAATAAAAATTTACTTTTCAAACAAATAATAATTTTACTTGAGGTAAAAAGGAAATATTTGAACGGAAATAACTACAAGTGTACTAATTTCAAAAGATTTCCTTATTCAAAGAGGTTACCATTGTATTGTTTTGTTTTAAAACTTTCCTTAACTCAAATCCTTCTCTAAATCGGATTCTACCAACTTGATTCAGAAGAAAGCCTATAAATGTAGCAGTCTATCTTCTTCCAACCATCAAAAGTACAGTACTCATAAACAATCAGCTCTCTCTCTTTTTGGGAAGAGAATTTTTCTCTTTCTACTCAATTAATCCACAACAATGGTGCGTCCGATTAAAGTCCGACAGGTTTGGCAATATAATTTGAAGTACGAATTCAGCTTGATATCTCAAGTTCTCCGTCGTTTCCCATACGCATCTATGGATACCGAATTCCCAGGAGTAATCTACCATCATCCCGTACTCCATTATTCTGCTCTTTCGGCCTCTCAAACCTACTCCATCATGAAGAAAAATGTGGACGATATGAAACTTATCCAATTCGGCCTCACATTGTCCGATGCAGAGGGCAATCTCCCCGATTTTGGGACTCCATATTGCTATGTATGGGAGTTTAACTTCTGCGAATTTGATGTTGACAAAGATCTCCAAAACCCAGATTCTATCGCGTTGCTCAAGCGCCAAGGCATTGATTTCTCAAAGAACAAGAAAATAGGAATACATGCCTTTCACTTTGCCACGCTGTTTATGGCATCTGGACTTTCAGTGGCTCCGACATGGGTAAATCAGAATAGGACATGGGTAACTTTTCATAGCACATATGATTTCGGATTCTTGGTAAAAATTTTGTCCCAACAAAAATTGCCGAATGACCTGTCACGTTTCTTGCAATTGGTGCGGTTGTATTTTGGTACAAAGGTGTTTGACATGAAGCAGATAATGGGACTTCATCAGGTTCACGGCGGTCTTGAGAGGGTGGCGAAAAGTTTGAACGTTGAAAGAATGGCGGGAAAAAGCCACCAGGCAGGTTCCGATAGCTTGCTTATGATGCAGACTTTTATCCAGCTGAAGAAGATTTATTTCAATGGTCCGAGAAAAGAGTTGCTGAGTGGGTTTAGTTGCAAGTTACATGGACTAGCCACAAATTAAAAGTTAGTTAGTTGTTTGCGTCTAAGTTTACTTCACAGTTGTTACTCTTTTGGAAAATAATAAAAATTATACTTTCTTCTTGCGCGTTTGCTAATCCTAAATAATATAAAATCCCAAAGTACTTCAACTAAATTGACGAAAACTCGAGTTAAAGGCCTGTGTGTTGAATTCTTTTTCTAAATGAGTAACATGTAAATACAGCCAAACACAGGTCTTTCAACAATGAGGAAGATGAACATGGCTTCCAACATGTACTCAAAGCCACAAACGCCCATTGACACAATTTAAAGAAGTTAAACACGTGCAAAACTACGTGTAAAATAGAAATAATTGGGTTACAACTTAAGAGAAGCATCGCGTGGTTGAAGATCTAACATAATCGTGAGTTACTTTGTGATGTGAAGATTGATAATAGATTCAAGATTCTAAAACTAGTATAGAACATATGTACCAAAATTGCTCGTTTTAGAGTGTATGAACCTGTGAACTAAGGGCCACGGCAATCCCGAAGAATGTCCATGCATGAGAAATTGTAGGCCCGTTTATGGATTGATGTTGCACTCTCCCAAATAAAGGTGATTGTAGTCAACATATTTTGCTCAATAGAAGGCACATTTGGATTATAACTGTTGACCTCGCGAATTGGACATTCCATGTGGCCAACGGATAACCACTCCATGTAATCCTTCCTGCGCACAACAATGCACGGTCAGAAGCATACGGCTAGAACCAGCGGGGGTGGTGGCAGCTGCATACACTCCGACGGTCAAGTCAGTGTTTGGTGATCGGAACAGTGCTCAAGTTATGCAAGAGAGTGGGGAGGAGAATATATATTTCTTAGTATGGAGGGCTAAGTTGTGAGAGTTTCATTACCCTTGTCTCTTACCAAACCTTGGGTATTTATAGACGTAGAGCACCGTTGGATGTGTGACATGTGTATGCATCTGACGGTGTGAAACGTTCGCTCATAGACATTCGCGTCTAGAGTGGGTGGGCAATTAGTTCTTTTGAGTTGAGTTGACATAAAGTTGATACGTCACATCAACCAGACCTATGGAGACGTCACATCAATTGATCCTTGGAGGTAGAGGGGATCCTGACAGATATCTTTCTGACAGTGGCGACGAAGGGATCTGTTGAAGACTTTTCGGCATGAGGGCACTCCGACTAATTCAGTGGATCTATGCTGCGCCTCGCAACGTGTCAAAATGGGGGTCGCCGGATCACTTTGGAACCACTTCGGATGAGGACGTGGTGCTTTGGGAAATGGTGTGCCTGATGATTCGAAGTGGTTTAGTTAGGGGCATAACAGTAGTCCTCCCAAGTTAGGGCATGAATATTCATATCATGGGTGGACTTGTTTTCTCGATTGTGTATGCCGAGCTTAGAGTAGGGACTGTGGATTGTGATGAAGTCCTGATGTGAAAGGGCGATCAAGCAAATGTTACGAACAACTGCTGACTAAGGCTAGTATAACCGAGGCGTTGTAGGTCATGGTTCAGATTTCGGGGCGCTGACCCATGGGAAAACACGTGTTGGGAGATGGCTAAGGCTTTAAAAAGCTGAGGGAAAACGAAGGTCGAGGCGATGACCCATGGGGGGCTCCGTATCAAGCGCGCCAAAGCTTCGTAAAGCTGGGTGAAGAGCTCATCTACCACCGATGCGCTGACCCACAGAGGATGACGCGTTAGGAGATGGCTAAAGTTTTGTAAAGTTTAGGAGGGAACGTAGCGTCCGAGACAATGACCCATAAGGATCTCCGCGTCAGGTGCGTCGAAACTTTGTAAAGATGGATGAAGAGCTCATCTGCCATCGATGCGCTGACCTACAGGGGACGACGCATTGGGAAATGGCTAAAGCTTTGTAAAGCTTAGGAGGGAACACAGCGTCCGAAGCGATGACCCACAGGGATCTCCGCGTCAGGTACGTCGAAACTTTGAAAAGCTGGGTGAAGAGCTCATATGCCACCGATGCGCTGACCCACAAGGGACGACGCGTTGGGAGATGGCTAAAGCTTTGTGAAGTTTAAGAGAGAACGCAACGTCCAAGGCAATGACCCACAGAGATCTCCGCGTCAGGTGCGTCAAAGCTTTGTAAAGCTGGGTGAAGAGCTTTATTCGAGACGAATTGGGACGATTTGTCCCTAGTCTGACTCGTCTTATTATAACGTTAATCGATGTGACAGCTTTCGCGTATTTTCAAGGTGACAGTTGGACGTGTTGCCTGTTCCCAGAAAAAGGGCTGTTGCGGCTACTTATTGTTGACAGCTGGTGCTGTTCGACGTGACGCGTTTTATGCGTGCGTGAGGGGCACAGCTATATCTTAGCCGTAGACCAGATCTGACGTTTCATTTTAATGGCCTGGATTTGTACTGCGATGGATGGCCTAGATTGATAGTGTTTGAATTCAACGGTGGAGATTATCTAGAGTGTTCTATAAAAAGGGGGGACTTGAGCATTTTGAGAGGTTTTCACTTTTGCGAAATCAAACTCTCTTTGTTCTTAAAATTCTTTGCGTTTTTCGGCGATTTCCAAGTAATTTTCGACAACACTTTCAGTTTCTGGCGAGTTTCAGAGGGCCATTTCTTCTTTTTCGAATGTAGAAAACCCCAATTCGTTCATTTCAGTAAGTATTTCTCTAGTTTTTCACTTTTTTTTTGAATTCTGAAGATGGCTTTTGAGAGTAGTGACGCTTCAGGGAGGGAACTGGGCGTAGTTCGGGTGGATGAGCCTATATTGGTGACGTCCAGTGAGGTGGCCGAGGCTACATTAGGGAGAAAACATCTGGCGGAGGCTTGATAGCCCGGTAGACACGTCAGAACATTGCGGGGGCTTCTGACTATCCATCGAAGTTAAGAGAGGCCGACTTGGATAGACTTAGGGCAGAATATAGATCTCTGATAGCGTAGACCTTATATTGCCGGAGCTTGATGAACGAGCCTGTTACCCTAGGCCGGGGTGTGTAGCTATGAGCGAGGCACTCTTAAGGGCTGGACTTAGGTTGCCTATCCATCATTTCTTTCGGTATGTCTTTAGGTCATACGAGCTAGCTCCGCCCCAATTAAACCTGAACTCCTGGAGTTAGATGGTGGGCTCCTGGATGTTGTGGAAGGAGGCGTATCTTGGGGTAGAGATGCCCTTTTCAGTCTTTCAAACCCTGTACATCCCTAAAGTGGCGGCCGGGGGATAAGACTAAGGGGTGGTATTACTTAACCTCCTAGGGGGCCCATACTCCATTCATGCTAGACCCGCCGAGCTCAATAAAGGACTGGAAGACGTCATGGTGCTGGGCATTCGGAAGGAGGGACACAATGGAGGGGGACCCCCTGGCGCCCCTCACAGTCCCAACTACTTATTTATCGCTCAGTGAGTGCTGATGCCCTGTGTTTAAATTTCTTTTGAGCTTCTGTTTGGTTCCTGGCCTATGTTTGTTGTTTGCAGGCACTCTTCCTCGGTATGAGATATCCACTGAAGAATTTGACATAATTTGCATTTTTTTATCAGTTCCCACTGAAGAGGAGATCTTATCACGAGCTGATCAAGAAGAATAGACACTTTGTTATGCACGACCTAATGGCCTCTCAAGGTGAGTTTCTAAAGGGGCTTTATTGTCGTAGGTTTCCAAACTCCATATACTTGTACTAATTTTCTCGATTCCCTGCAGATAATTTCAACAAGAAGAGGCCCCTGAGGCCTAATTTTAAGAAAAAATGATGGCCAAGGCAAGGGCCTTGAAGACCTTCTCCTCTGCCTATAAGAAGCAGATCGATGAGCTGGTGACTGCAAGCAAACGGCTTCAGCCAATTGGCGGAGGAAGAGGAAGCAGAAGAGCCAAAAGCAAACTTGCTAAGGAAGGGTAAGAAGGCTGCTGGCTCCTCGAAGGGGTCAACCGTGGCAAGGCCCCCTCGGTTCTAAAGCAGACCACGATACCCACCGGGGTGGCCATCCGGGAGAAGACAATTTGCCCTTCCGAGGCTTCCCAAGTTGCTGCTGCTTCAGCTGAAGCTTCGCTCCCTGCAGTGCCACTTTCCCAAGTGCCAGGGCAGCAGAAGAGGAAGAGGGCTCATCCTGCAAAGGAGGCAAATTTTCTGAGCGTCAACATTGACGAGCTCGTGAATGAGGTACTGGAAGCCTTGCCTCCGGAGACCGCTGCAGTGGCAGTGGTCCACCACAAATATTGGACCAAAAAGTGGAGGGACCACACCGCTTCCTGCATTGCAGAGGACCTCGTTGCGGCCAACAGTGCATGCATTGCCCGGGCCCTTAGCACAAGCGTCCAACTCGAGGAGGGAGGATCTGGCCAAGCGTTTAGAGGAGATGATGCACTATAGGGACGCAGTGTGGGCTGCCCAAGAAAAGGCCTCTGAGATGGAGAAGGTGAGGCAAGAGGCAAAGGGCCGGTTGGTGAGGGCCAATGAGGAGGAGGAGAGGCTGAAGAATGAGCTCTATAAAGTGAAGTACCAGGTGGCTGCTACGACGAGAAGGGTTGATCAAGCCAATGAGCACCACCGGCTCACCACTAAAGCTCTGGAGGCCTCCAATAAAGAGAAGGCCGAGCTGAGGCAACAGCCAGAGGCCCAGGCTGAGGAGATCAAATTCTGAGGGCCGAGGTAAAGGTAGCGGGGGAGTCAGTAGTGCAGAACTTCATTGATCACTTCGAAGATCATTGATCGCCTAAGGGAGGTCTACCCAACTCTGAATTTAACTTCATTGGAAGTGGAGTTCGATGGGTCTACAGGAGGTTGACCTGACAGGGCTACCGATGAAGCTATCGAAGCCGTCCCAGAGGTCGAGCCGGAGACTGGGGCTGACGATGCCTCTAGAGTATAATAGGAACATCTTGTAACGGCTTCGGCCCATAATTTGTAATTTTTTTTATATTAATGAAATTAAAAATTTTCCAAGTGTTCTTGCTTCTCCCTTTTACTTTTATGTTGAACTGTTTGTATGAGTAAATGATAAGTAAATATTAGGCACCACTTACCAATAATAACCAGTCGATGACAGAAGAACTGACCCATATAAAGCACTGAAGAATTGAGGCACCAATTGATTAACCCACGTAACATAATGGAGAACTGTGGTATTATAACTTAAGAAACTTACATTTTCTTTTACTAAGGCAGTTTCAGCACATAATAAGATAGGAATGTTACTATACTGGACAAAATGTAGATCGGATCAGAACATACACATCACTGATCGTACTTCCTCAAGTGTTCAATGTTCCACTGATGAGGCAGTACCTTTCCTGCCATGTCTTCCATTTCATAAGTGCCGGGTCGGGATTCTTTGCGGATGCAATAAGGACCTTCCTAGTTCGGTCCAAACACTCCGGACCCACTTGGCTTCGATGATTGAACAAAACCTTCTAAGGATGAGGTCCCCCAGACGAAGAGTTCGCTTTCTGATTTTGGAGTAGTAATAACGGGCCATCTTTCTTTGATACTTGGCCAATTTTATTTGGAAGGAATCTCTCATTTCTTCAAGGAGGTGAAGTTCGTATACTCGAGCTTCATCGTTGTCGATCTCATTGAAATGCATCCGATGATGAGAGGGGACTCCCACCTCGACAGGACTCATAGCTTCGGATCTGTAGGTCATAGAGAATGGGGTTTCACCTATTGCGGTTCGGCTAGTTGTTCGACTGGCCCAGAGGACGTGGGGAAGTTCATCGACCCATGCCCTTTTCGAGGCGTCAAGCTTCCTTTTCAGGGCATGCTTAATAGTTTTGTTCACTACCTCAACCTACCCATTTGCTTGAGGGGAGGCAGTCTACTATACCACATTTCGACAGTTCCTACGAGGGTTAGATGGAAGGCCCTGCATTTCAATGCGGGTGAGGCTCATCTGTGTCATGTACTTGGTGAGGTGATTTTTCGGGTCCCCCTTTCCCTCATACGTCGGGATTTTATGGGCCACAAAATTTTAAGGCATTAGGAAGCTTCAGATTTTCTTTGAGAAAGGAAGGTTGTCATCATCATCATCAATTTTATAAGATCGACATAGCCCCTCGGAGCCTTCATCATCTTGCTCGTTCTGTGGAGGTGCTCCTCCTCGGCTGGCCCAATCGACTAAGTTCCTTCTCTCCCGTCTATTTCTAGGTGGAGGAGGTGCTTGTTCTTTCTGTTCTTGCCTAGTCGATCTTTGCACGGAATGAACCCTATCGCTAAGGTTCCGCCCTATTCGGTCGAAGACATTGACCGACCTTTGTGGTTCAAATTCTGGTGGGAAGTTCTCTCCTAGCTGTGGTTCTGCTGGTTGGCTCCCATGCGCATAAGATGTGGCATCTACACCCATTTCTCTTTCGAGGGGGTGTTTCCTCCGCTAGCTCGAACGGCCTTGACCATGAGATGCCGAAATTTCTTGCGTTGGGTAAGACCCTTAGGGCATCTAGAAGCCTTGATGACTTCGGGCTTGCATGAAGAATTCACGCATCGCCATATTCTGAGCTGCAATATCTCTCATGCCTGCAGTTATTTGAGCCATTCCTTCAGTGAGCATGGCTGTTCTTTCACCTCGATGACGCCGGTGATGGGGTCTCTGGTGAGTGACATTGTTTCGGAGCACATCTTCTTCAGATGCATCTCTAAACCCAGGATTTGCACCTTCATTACTAAAACTCATCTTGTCCGCCCCTTTCTCAAGGGTGTTAAGAACTTGGATTGTAGGTTTGTTCTTTTTCAAGAACGTGCCCTTTTCAGGGTAAGTCGACGGTTTCCCGATGGAAAATGTGGAACTTTTGGACGGGAAAGTTTCCCACAGACGGTGCTAATTTGTTGACCTCATGAATTGGACCTTTCACGTGGCCAACGGATAGCCACTCCACGTAATCCTCCCTGTGCACAACAATGCACGATCAGAAGCACACGATCGGAACCAGCGAGGGTGGTGGCGACCGCATACACTACGACGGTCAAGTCAGTGTTAGGTAATACGAACAGTGCTCAAGTTATACAAGAGGGTGGGGAGGAGAATATATATTTCTTAGTATGAAGGGCTAAGTTGTGAGAGTTTCATTACCCTTGTCTCTTGCCAAACCTTGGGGTATTTGTAGATATAGAGCACCGTTGGATGTGTGACACGTGTATGCATTTGACGGTGTGAGGCGTTCGCTCATAGGCTTCAATTAATTACGTCTAGAGTGGGCGGACAATTAGTTCTTTTAAGTTGAGTTGACATAAAGTTGATACGTCACATCAACTAGACCTATGGAGACGTCACATCAATTGATCCTTGGAGGCAGAGGAGATCTTGACATATATCTTTCTGACAGTGGCGGTGAAGGGATCTGTTGAAGACTCTTCAGCATGAGGGCACTCCGGCTGATTCAGTGGATCTACACTGTGCCTTGCAGCGTGTCAAGATGGGGGTCGTCGGATCACTTCGGATGGGGACTTGGCGCTTCGGGGAGTGGTGTGCCTGATGATTCGAAGTGGTTCAATTAGGGCCGTAATAATAACCAAGACCCAATAAGTGCCAAGATTTATCGACAGCAAAAGTCTTGTTGTGATTCTGAAGAATAAAATAGTGCTTGAAAAATGAAATCACCATTGTAGTGTTCGTATACGAAACAAATATATTTCTCTTACCAAATTTTGCCATCTGTGGTACACGTCCATTATATTCTACTTCCTCCATTTTCTTCAGGTCGAAGATATTCATTCCAAAAGCCCAACCACAAGTACGAGGATCAAAATTTTCCGAATTCGAAAAGTTAAGGTAACGATCAAAGCGATGAAAGCTTTCTCTACATGTCTCCACCACACCAATCACCTTACCCTTTAGATCAAGTGACTAAAGAGCCGAAAGATCCTTTTAGATCACTAAACCTTGTAGAGCTTGGGGAAGATCTCTGGGAGGTAAAAGTGGAGATGATTCACGATAGAGAGGTACATTTTCAAGTAATAATCAATCACGGACGAATAACCCAACTGCTTAAGAATCGGACTGTAACTCGAATTCAACAATGTAAATTCCTCAACATTCTTAAACTGTATTGTAGCTTTGCCTGGTGGATTTGCCAAAAACCACATCTTCATTTCAGCGTAATTGAGCCTGTCAGTGACAATGTGGAAAACGTGGTTTGAAAGATCCTACTCGGGATCACACAAGAATTTAACATTAAAATTTTGAAACATTAAATTTGAAGTAAAACAGAATGAACAAAAGATCTCTGTGTTTCTTCAACCTTCAAATGAAAACCAAAGAGTGAAATTTTCATAAGAAATTAATCCTTTTAACTTTGCATGAGTTGTGGTTGAATTCCCTACAACTACTGCTGCCAATATGTTATCTGTATAGCTTGGAATCTACTAATTTTTCTTGGTTCAAAAAATGCCACTAAGAAGAATTCCACATGAAAAACTATGTTGATAGGCATAAAGGAAGACTACGAAGTCTTTTAGGAAGTGTTTTGGCAGTTATATGCATAAAAAATAAGGCCTGCTTTTTGTGAGCTCGGAGTTGCTCTTCTGTCAAATGAAGCATTGCACGTAGCTTCCTAACACAGCAGCACAGTCATCTTGTATTTGCTTGCCTTTCACCAAAGTTTGCTCCATTGTTTTTAGCTTCTCGTAGGTACTGAAATTAGAACACAACAAGTGAAGTATACAATAACAAAAGAATGTTGAAAAAATGAAAAAGAACAATGAAAACCTCCAAGCCATTTGATCAAAAGCTTGAGAGCCTATAAACATTGAAAAGTAAGGATATCCAACAAAAAGGCTTATTTTTTCTATCTCGGAATCCTTTGTGGCATCCCCAGTTGCTCGTAGGACTTCCTTTATATGTAATCAGAGCTCTCTCATGAAATGGGGATTGTTTCAAGTCGCAGAGAAGGAAAGATAAACCTTTGCTGTTACGAGTTGATCCTTAAGATGACAAACACGTGCATCGAGCAAAATTGTTGGTTCATTCTCTTTCTCAGTCGTAGTCTTCCCTTGCTCTCTACTACCGTGTTTTGTAGATTTCCAAATTACTCGTGTTTTGTTTCATAACAGGAACCCTATAAAAGAAAGAGAACCGAAAGTTTAGACTACAGGAAGCAAGGCTATAACAAAAACTACTTTTGTATACCAACCATTGTTTCAATGGTTAGATGCATTGCAAAATACATACGTAAGAATTAAGAACTCTACCTTTTTAAATGTTCCCTCTTCTATTTTTCTCCCCCTTTCTACACAATACATAATTGAAAATTTATTCATTCCCTTAAAGCATATTTTTGAAGCCTGACCAGCAAGGCCAGCCCCGAGAATTTAGAGGCCCCATGCGACTAATTAATATGAGGCCCTTTAACATAATATTTTATTTTACAAGTGTAATAATATTAATAATTAAATAATTAACACTTTTACATTAAAAATAAGACTATAAAATTCAAAATATAGAGTAGTAAAATAAAACTTTACTCACAACCCTAGAGAGTAGGCTGGCATAAAATTTAACCTTATTACATTTTGAGATGTAAAATTAGTAATCAAACTACTAAAATCAACTTTTTTCCAAACCTCTCCAAAAATAAAGGATTCGGCAATAACAAATGGCCTGCAAATATATAGTTATAGAGAATAAGCAAAAGTCTACCTTGAGCAAATAACTAAAAGGATAAAAAAAAGTCTATTACAACACCCTATTGGACAGTTTAAATTTCAAACAATTTTTCTATCCAATTGACACTTGACAACAATGCAAGTGTCAAACAACGTGTCAAAAATCAGTGTACAAGTAGCAAAGTTCAATCGATAAGAACATTGCTACATGTACACTATGGTGTACACTTTAGTTTACAATTTGTCACGTGACATTATCCCATTGGACAGTTTAAATTTCAAATAATTTTCCCGTTCAATTGACACTTGACAACAATGCAAGTGTCAAACAACGTGTCAAAAATCAGTGTACAAATAGCTAAATTCAATCGGTAAGAACCTTGCTAAATTTACATTATGGTGTATACACTTTGCCATGTGACATTACCCTGTTGGACAGTTTAAATTTCAAACAGTTTTCCCATCCAATTGACACTCGACAACAATGCAAGTATCAAACAACGTGTCAAAAATCAGTGTACAACTAACAAAGTTCAATCGGTAAGGACCTTACTACATGTACACTATGGTGTATACTTTAATTTACACTTTGCCACGTAACATTACCCCGTTGAAGAGTTTAAATTTCAAACAGTTTTTCCATCCAGTTGACACTCGACAACAATACAAGTGTCAAACAACTGGTCAAAAATCAGTGTACAAATAGCAAAGTTCATTTAGTAAGAACCTTGCGACATGTACACTATGATGAACACTTTAGTTTACACTTTGCCACGTGACATTACCCCGTTGGACAGTATAAATTTCAAACAATTTTCTCATCCAATTGACACTTGACAACAATGCTACATGTACACTATAGTGTACACTTTGCCACGTGACATTACCCAATTGGATAGTTTGAATTTCAAACAGTTTTAACATCCAATTGACACTTGACAACAATGCAAGTGTCAAACAACGTGTCAAAAATTAATTTACAAATAGTAAAGTTCAATCGGTAAGAACCTTACCACATGTACACTATGCTGTACACTTTAATTTACACTTTTCCACGTGATATTACCATGTTGGACAGTTTAAATTTTGAACACTTTTCCCATCCAATTGACACTTAAGAGGGTTTTTTCTTGAAGCTCCAATATTAAAACCATCAGGAAAAATTACAGGAGAACAAACACACAGGCGCAGATTAATTTATTGCTAATTAAAATTTAAAATGCAAAAGTGAAATTCTCAAAAATTAACACTAAAGTCGCATCTGCTCCTGTACAAAATGCCCTCCCTCATCCTTATTGAGTTAAACGCCTATCTTTAGTCCCATCATAATTCACACACAGTCAAAATCTGCGAAGACATGGTTAAACTCCTTTCTTCATTTCTTTAATAAATAAAATAATCAATAGTTATTTGTTGAATTGGGTTCAATGAATATAATATTAATAAATTCATTCTCTTTCTTACTGGGTTGGATTTTAATTGAATTTTGTTGATTACGGTAGTTCAAATAGATTAATGGAATGCCCCTATTATGATTATTGCTTCTCTCCATCGCTAATGGCATATCAAATTATAAAATCTTGATGCAATGAACTCACAAATTTTGAAACAAATATAAATGAATTTATGTCAGTAGTAACAAAGAAATTCATAATTTGAGAGTGATGGTTTAACCAATAAATAATTTTACATGGTTCCATTGTTTATCTCCTCATATTCCATTGTTTATCTCAAACTTTGTGACCGAGTCCACCGTCTGTGTATTGGATTTACAGAAGAAGAGAATATCCATGGCTATATTTCAGGTGAGGTTTTTGCAAAGGGAATTCAAATCACAAAAAGAAATTGACGAAAACGTGAAGAGAAGACAACTACCAACAGGTACTTCAGAAAATCAGATTTGTAGATTGAAAATTTCATGGAACAGAGAGATTTTTTGGTGGAGAATGAAGATGCTTGCTGGTTGGAGTCTTGGAGAAAAAAGACGGTGATGGTTTGTTTCTCATTGCTCAAAATTTTTTATTTTTTCTAAAGGATTCGAGGGGTTTTGGATTGGGGAGTTTCTGGGCTTTCTTTCTTTGTTAGAGGCCCCTTAAAATTTGAGGCCCAAGGCAATGGCCGGCCCTACTGACCAGTGACGACCTAAAACATGTCACATTACAACGTATAATCCGAGACCCTGGGAAGACGAATGTATGTATCAAAGTTCTCTAGTTCTTATTATAGGATCGTGATTAGGAAGAAAAATGTATGTATCAAACCTTAAAATGAATGACATTATGAATTTGAAACATTAGACATTAAAGTGATAGCAAAACTAATTGAGAAGAAAATAAACTAAATATAATTATACCTTTCCCCCAGAGGAATTTTGCTCAATATGCACTCAGAATTCTGAGAATTATTTTCATTCTTGGGATCAATTTATGCTCCATTTCCCCCAATTAATTCATTTTTCTTGGAATTTTCCCCGTCGGTCCGAGCTTCATGCCCGTTTCAGTCACCTGTATCGATTTCCCGTCCACAGCCTGCTTGTTGCCATCATTAGTGCTCAATGATTCTAGCAAATGCAGATATCCTTATTAAAGGGAATATTTAAGTTGAATGAAATATAATAAAAAAGTAAACTTAATTCGATTCCAAGAAACTGAAATAAATGGGACCTTACAGTGAGTTGTCTTGTGATTCGCGAATTCTCCAGGCTCGAATCATCAGAATAATTTAAAACAGATTGAAAAGAATTTTCAGAATAAACAGCCACCAGTGGTTCTTTCGGTATTGCATATGACTCCTATGGAAATGCACAGATATTATAAAAGATTAGAAATTTCCCTTAAACTAAAAATTCCCAGGGAAAAAAAAAAAAGAAAAACGGAAAATCAATAATCCAAACCTCAGGCATTAGATTTAATGCCTGATTTCATCACCGTCTGCAATTAAAAAAAAAATTCAATAATCCAAGAACAGGAGGAAAGAGAAAAAAAAAAAAAAAAAAAAAAAAGAGGGAAAAAAAAAAAAAAAAAAAAAAAAAAAAAAGGCTTTACCCATCAAAAGATTCAAAACAAGGGGAAAATCTATAATTATATTAAAAAAAAAAAACTATTTAATTATAAGTAAAAAATAAAACTTACAAAGGATGAAACTTCTTCAAGAAATTCCTAGCTGCTGAAAAAAAAGCACAAATCAAAAGGATCCCTTGACATAGTTCTGAGGGGGAAAAAGAAAAAAAAAGACACAGAAAATTGAGAAGAAGAAAAAAAAGATGAAAAGTGGAAATTACAAGAAGGTGAAGTGTAATAGGTTCCAATAGTATTAGTGTAAAGAACAATTTGGGCAAGAACCGTAGTTATCAGCCAGAAAAGCACTGATTTTCTCAGCTTCATCTTTCAACCGTCAAGATCGAAAATTAAACATACAGACACATCTACAAGAATAAATTGAAGATGCCCTGGAAAAGAAAAATATATTAAACAAACTAATGAAAAATCAAGCTTTAACCCAACATTCGAGTCTAGAATTGCGTGAATGATATGAGGTCTTTAAATGGAATGTATATCTGTACTTGTTGTAAAACAGAAAAGTGAGTCAAAACCAACAGAAACAATGAATTTTTTTCTAAACTTTTTGAGTCAAGAGAGAGAGCAAAAATCTGATTAAAAGGCTTTGACAAAGAACAGAGAAAATGAGGAAGTACAGGCTTTTGTGACACAGTGTGTTTTGATTTGAGTAAATTTAATCAACACTAACTCAATTTCAACATTGTTACTACTTCCCCATCCATTTTTAATGTGTTACTCAATACTTACTTATCTTCTCAAATAATAACCCATCCACCACTCACTTGACTTCCATCTCTTCAAATGGATGGAAAAGTACGAGTGGAAAATATAAATCCAACATGGCAATTTTATTCAATTAAATCTTGACCACCTGGAAATAACACCCACAACTTCAAATCGAAGTCACCTCTCTTCTGTCAGACTGGAGAGATTAAAAAAAAATAAAAAATTGCAGGGCCATTTTCATCCTTTCTTATCTTCCCCCTCCCTTCTCTTCTCTCCGGCATCCTCCGATCCGGCCCCAATCAATTGGTACTAGTGTTCTCTATAGTGTAAACTGGAAATGTTCATTCTGTAGTAGCTCCAGCTAGCCACAGCATGGGGAATTTTGCATCCAATTGTATAGCCGAAAGTATGGGCCTGAAGCACGATGTTCTGAAGCCAACACAGGATGCAATGGATTGCTCAGATGATGGAGTTTCGTCGAATCCCAAACCCCAAATCTTTGCGACTGGACATAAAAAATTTGCATTTGAGCAGTTTATGGGTTTCCTTTTTCTATATGGGAATGTGAGCAGTAATTTAATTTAATTTGATTAGTTAGATTTTGAATTTCCATCATTTGACATATAACTTTTTGTCTATTCTGAAAATAATTTTTAAAATTATATCGAATGCAATTTAATATAAACGAGGAAGCAGGAAAGCTCAGGAAAATTTCTTCTGCCAATGTCTTTAATGCACCGATGAGTTCAGATGGATTGGTCGGGGGTGAAAATGGGGTGAGCTTGAGCAACAATGTGAATCATACCAGTGATGTTTCTTTGTGGGTTTAATTTCCAATTGTCAAGATTTTAATAAAATAAATTTGCCAAGTTGGATTTATGTTTTCCACTTGTACTTTTCCATCCATTTGAAGAGATGGAAGTTAAGTGAGTGATGTGAGTTATTATATAAGAAGATGAGTGAGTGTCGGGTAACGCATTAAAGATGGATGAGCAAAGTAATAACATTGTTGAAGATGATTGAGTGTTGATTAAATTTACTCGTTTTGATTTCTATAAACTTGTAATCAAACGTAAGGAAAATTTATTAATGTTAAAACACCATAATCATACTATGGGAAATTACTTCTACTCGTGAAAACAATGGCCGTTAACCGCGGAAATGATCAGGTACCAAGGCACGTGTTCTGACATTTTATCGACTTTCATCTTCATTGATCTTACGCGGTATGAAATATAAGGGCTGTGCTTTTATTTTATTTTATTTTTTTGAATATATATATATATGACGGGAAATCCTTAGCTGCTACCATTTGGGTACACATTGGGTAAATCCAAACCATGTCAGCCAGGTAAACCGCATTAGGCAAGTTCAGTCGACAAACTCGATCAAGAAAATGTTGGTAAGGGAAATCGAATTAGTGATCAAAGGCCTCCGCGCTTACCTACTCCACCAATTCGGTCATTCCATGAGGGGCCTGTGCTTGTTGTACACTATGTACATCAAGAACGTATGCAGAGCCCCTCACAATGCGAGGCCCCGAAGGAACCCAAGGGACTGTAACATTGTACAAACAACTTAACTAGAAATATAATGGGCCCCCTCACATGAGTCGTGGGACCTCCCCTCATGTCATTGTGGAGCCTCCTCATGTGAAGAGGATGTTTGTAGAGTCATAAGTGCTATACAAGTAGAATTTTTCAAATACAATTGGAGCACAATTTTTTCAATTAAATAAACAAGAAAAATTCTTACCCTATTTTTAATATATCATCTATACGTAAATCATTATATAATTGATTATGTACAAATATTATTATTCTTTTAATTATTGCAACACATTCAAATTGCATAAAAATCACATTTAGCCATATTTATTAAATTTAAACTTTTTTTCACAAACTCATTTCTTATCACATTTTCACAGTAAAATACTCAGTATGTAAATCCAAAATTTTTCAATTTTTAACCACAAAAAAAAAAAAAAAAAAATCACTATTCCAAAACTTACTTTTTTTTCCCTGAAAACACTTATTTTAATGGTTGTCAAACATACACTTATATTTCTAACTTTATTTAAAATTATATTCTTATCACAATATAGCCACCCTTTATTATTATAGCAATGTTACGTGTATATAATCATTTACACACGTCCTTATACTCCCCTCACATAGAGGAGGGCCCACATACAATAAAATAGGTTTGAATCTCCCTCCATGTGCGAGGGTGGTGTAAAGTTGTGTATACACCACAAGGTATACCCATAACATTATTCTTATTATTAAACTAAAAATTGATTATATTAATATTAGTTCTTCTTCTTATTATTGTTAATGTTATAAAATATATTTTAAATTTTATACAATATGTGATATTATTAAATATTTTCCTAAGATTACATATCTTCATTATAATTATTTTAAAATGAAAAATATTACTATCTCGTGAATCATAAAATTTATAACACTACAAATGAAAGCTTAGTTTATATAGTAGAAAAGTAGTTAATTTAAATAACTAGTAATATTAGTATTTTAATTATAGATAATTTGAGAAGTTAAAAGCAATCAAAAAAAAAAAAACCATTTTGCTACTTTCCTGAATTTGATGTCACAAGGTTCAAATTCTTCTATAATCAGCTTTTTATAATTTACTAAAATAAAAAACAACTACTAATTGTTTGCGCCTAAGAAGTTGGGCTCTAATATCAATCCCGCGCAAAGCCAAACTATACTTTAAAAGTTAATTTCAATAATTTGCAAGAAATTTCAAAATGATCACTAAAAGTATTTTCTTTAGAGTCGGACATGGTTCGATTTGATTCTCCCAATCCTGAAGTTTTCGAATATTTAGTAAGTCAAATCGTTGATCCAAATTTAATTATGGAAGCGTTTATGTCCAATTCCATTTAGTTCAACTTGGTTCGGTTCGAGCCCCGGGTTCCCTACTATAATTAATTTTTAATATTTACAAAGTTACATTAATTTAATTAATGACATGTTCATTCTTAACTCTTACAAAATAATGTAGGCCAATCTTATGTTTATTTTGCATAGCTCCATGGATTTGATTATTAAATTAACATGAAAAGAAAGATAGCAAGCTCATAATAATTAAGAGAAGCATAGCCGAGTTCAATTCGATTTCTCTAGAACTATAAAAATGGTACCAAGATAGGATAAAAAATTTGGATAAAATTTAGGTTTGTTTGATTAAATTGGGCTTGGACTAAAAATTAGAAATAGGAAAATCATATTTTTGGGTTTGAACTAAATTAATTAATTAGTAAATTTATTTAAAAAATTAAAATAATCTGTTTTATTTAAAATGAATAAATTAAAAAAAGTAGAGAGATTTGGTTATTCCGTTCTTGATCTAAAATTGAGAATCGAACCGAACTCGTCAATTTTCGATTTAAATTGTCGTTTGAATATTTAACTTAAGAACAATAGCTCGTTCGACTCAATTCGGGTCAGGTTTGATTCAATTCAAGAGTTTTGTCCAGGCCTAATTTTCTAACTCTATTAGTCACATATTTATAATGATTTCACAAATTGTGACTTCAGATAGAAAAAAACTAACATAAAATTTGACGTGTGGCCTCAAAATGTCGTGAACTACGCAATGCAAATCTATGAAGCCAAACTCAATTGACATGCTTTAATACAACGATAGTTGGAGGAAAAAAAAAATTCAAAATCCATCTTTCTTGATTTAATACCATAAAATCCATAGTAAATAGCTGGGAAAAAAATAAAAAAATCTGGTCGTGAGAGGTCATTACCCCATGGCCAGTTCAAAGGGACAAAAGTTTGGAAAATACGAAATTAAGCGACATGAATACATGAATTCTCTTTTGAAGATTAATCTATAAACTTTGTTCAACCCAACATCAAGAGGCTGATCAATCAATCACAGATCTCCAAAAGCAATCCACAGGATCAAGATCATCAACTTTGAATGGCCACAAATCTTCATCAAACTTATTCTCATCAATAACATTTTGATCATACAAATTCTGCACACAAAATTGATCAAAATCTGGTGTCGAAGTGGCGGGAAATTCATCAAAATATGAAGAAGAAAGTGCAAATGTATCTTCCAATTCAAAATTTTCCTCCCCTTTAAAGATTTTCGCACCCTCTTTGAGCCAAGGGAAATCAAAAACTCCTACCTCATCACAGAATTCATAGCCCTTCTCTTCTTTGTCGAAATCAAATTCGGGTTTCTTCCCTTGACATGTTTCTTTCTTCTCTTCTTCGTCTCTCGCTCTTTTTCTGTTTTCCCTTTCCATTGTTGAACAGACACCAATGACCAAAAACTTCAATTGAAAAACAGATAATTTGTTAATGCGTTTCGACTACTAGAAGTATCATAGCCCGAATAGCTCAAACGAACAATTTGAAGCCAACATTAACATGAGTGAATGCATAAAAAGATTTCGAACAAATTACCTGTTCTTGGTTTCTCCTTTTTGGCTTTAACTTTTCTGGATATTGGGGCACACAGTAAGTGATTTAAAGCAATGGACAGCCACTAGACGCCTTTACCCAAGCAGATTTCTCCTTTTATCTCTCTAATTCTGTGGGTATAGTAATGTGTGTAGAATATATATCCACATTGGATTTGGTTTGGAATCCTATTTTTACGCTTCTTTCATTTTGATTGCAATAAAGATGCCAATTTTCTGTTATTTTCTTCCTTGAAATGTGATTGGACTTTTGCCACACACTTTGGTTTCCAAGTTTGGCCATCCAAATTTGTGCAACCCACAAATTGTTTTCCCTTTTTTAGACGAAAATGACAACGTTATTGTTAATAGCCTTCATAAAGAACCACCTCGTTCAAATTTTTGAACACATATTTTAGACTTGGCACAATTGCTATGTTAAACAACCTTATCCGATAACATAAATTTCATAAAGAGACAGCATATTCCATGATGATTGATTGGCAATATAAGAGAGACAGAAGCCTAAATTACACACAATCTACCCGATTTCGGAGATATTCATTAGCATCATCCAGCAATATACAGATACAATTTCATTTCCGGATGTACCCAACTTGGCATAACGTATGCATTTTACTCGAACAGAACTTTCTTGGTACAACCAGCGACAAGGGTAATCTATAGTTTAATTTACAGTAAAATAGACGGGAAATGCAGAAAGACATAACGACACCACACAAGTAATGTTGCAATGCGATATTTGTAGAATGAACATGAATTGTTGGACGACAGGAAAAGAGTGCTCTTCAATTATTGCCAACAAATATCAACTGCAGCAACCTCCACCTTGAGAAGAAACACTCCCGCCACCAGACAAGCCTGGGATTGGAACATTACCAACTTGGATTCCATTATGCTGCAAATAACAGCAGAAAAAATTGAAAATGAAGAACAAAACACTGTAGTTGAATTGAATTTTATATATATGGTCAAGTAACGGATTTATATAAATGAGATCTAAATTGGAAGGAGCATTTCAAGCTTGAAAGCACAATCAAGAGGGAATGAACTGGCTAACCCCATTCAACTCGAGAACTCCATCCTGCAACTTTTTGTATATTGTTGCAGCCGTTTTTACAAAAGCCTGCACATAATCGTTTCTTAATGGAAAAGGAAAGGTGAAAAGCAAATAGTGGTGAAAATTAAAAATCTAATTGCTTCACCACCTCCTCAACATTCTGAGCAGTTTTAGCAGATGCTTCCATGAAAATAAGTCCATGTTCTTTTGCAAACTGCTCTCCTTCTTCCGTGCTGACAGCCCTTCTCTGCGCAAGATCACACTTGTTGCCTATCAGCATGATTGTCATATTTGGGACTGCATGCTGCCTTGCATCTTCTAGCCAGCTAGCCAAATGACTAAAGGTTTCCCTCCTGACACATAAGATAGAAAAATCAATCAATAATTAGAATTATTTGGCATAAATTTCCTCCTATGCTATCTTACTGGTCTATTGGACCAGTGGTTCATAGATATGAAGACAAATGAGCTGAAATGTATGCAACATCATGAAAATGCATATACAGAAGCTCCTACTTTTTGTTTGCAATTTTCATGTTAACTAATTTGTTTGAACCATACAGTGGAATTCTTAACCTTGAAGTGCTTATCATTTTCAATCATGCACGACTGCCCTGATGCATTACACTTGATACAGAGTGTATAAAGCCATAATTTGTCAGATTCAAAACATAATGAAATTGTAATATAGTGATGGTCGTTACACTCAGCGTAAAATTTAATTCAAAGAGACCTAAAAAGTGAGAAAAGCCACCACTAACATAAACCACTACAATTCTAGATGTTCAAATGCTATATTTGCCCACAGAAAACAAACTTTTTCCTGTGAGTTACCAATTTTCAGCGACAGGATCGACTATTTCAGGAGAAGATATTTTTGGGGTTGAAATGGCTGCACGCGAACTGCCCTCACTACTTTCGGGCAGCGAAGGTGTAAAAGGCAAAATACTTGCAGATTGAGCTACAAAAATCATCAAATTCTATTGTCTGTTGAAACCTAGCATAGTGATACTGAAGTGCCACCTTGTTATATCATAGACTAAAAGTGCACCAGCAGCCCCTCTGTAGTAAGACCTTGTGATCGATCTGAATGATTCCTGACCGGCCTGAAAATTTCAAATAACTTCAGTTTAGAGTTCGTATTGCCTCCTCAAGCTAACAAGCTTCTAAATACTCAGAAAATATAATACAGAACTACACATATTTTCAGATTAATCGAAGTAACAACTACCGTTATATATCAATGAAAATTCTCGTAAATAAACGTTGTGAAAGACAATTATCATACATCAATAGTTTCAATATCAAGAAGTTACTTAGAATAATGGTTTTATGGTAAAAAGAGGAATAAATGACTGTAATTATCTCTCAGCAAATTTAGATTATAACTGTTAAAACAAATATGTAGATCTCAGTAACATTATCACAATTTGAAGACATTTTTTTTTCTTTTAATTACGAATAAGAGTCATCAGCATCAGAGACGGCAGAAGTAATTGCTTGCTGGCATTTTAACTTGAATTCTCTTCCATGGTTTCTGTTATCTTTTTCCACATGACAACTACAAATCTACACTTCCAACATTTATTGGATAATTTGCACTTCGAAAGAACGTTAAATCACATGCAGCTCAATGGTGGGTAGGAGATCAAAAGAGAAGCAACACTGAAAGGCGTGCTTTACAAGACAAACACACTTGATTGTCGGTCAGAGTCTCAAAATATTTTCTGGAGAACTGATTAATTGCAAAATTGATATTTATCTAATCATCACCCTAAAGAATTCTCAATATCGAAATCAGTGACATAATCATGAATACTCAGAATCAACCGTTCAGAGCCACATGAGAAATGATTAACTGTAAAGTTTTCAAATCAGAACAAGTAGAAGACGAAAAGAAAACCGACCGTGTCCCATATTTGTAACTTAATGGGTTTATTATCGACTGTAATCATCCTTGCCCCAAACTCAACTCCAATAGTTAAGTCATACACAGGCTGAAAACGCTTGTCAGTAAATTGAAGAAGAAGACACGACTTTCCCACTCCTGCAGAAGAAGGTACGTGTAACAATGTATTGAATCATCACCTAGAAACCTTTTTAAACCAAAATATAAAATTGCAGAGTAAAAATATAAATAATTGTTTATGAATCTTAAGCAGGAACTTCATTAAATCCTCATAAAGCTGGTAGCTTTGAACTTCCAATAAGGCTATTTATTAGTCGGAAGTTTCAACATCATCAAGTAACAGAAATTATCAAATTCTAAATAATCGAATAAAATTTACATTAACGAAGAATTCTCACACCAGTAGAATTTACACGGAAAAATACATATAATTTCAATAAAATTCAATAATTCTCTGCTACGAGTAACATTGGATTCAATATACGCAAGCTAGTAAAAGTTACCAGTATCGCCGATGATAATAAACTTAAAAAGGTAAGAGTAAGACATGCTTCCTTCAAATTAGAACGTCCGTGAAAGGAGAACTGGAAAAATTCATACAAAAGTTTCAATTTCGAACAAAGATAGGAATGTTGAAGATGAAAATAATGGAGTTGTGATTGTTTAATAAAGGGACTGGAGTGGTTATTTCAACTTTTTTTTTTTTTAGTATTTAATTTTCAACCCTCAATTACTTCGGCAACCAAATAATTAATATAATACAAATAAATTAATTTATTGACACGTCGTATCTTGTGAGGCAAATTTATTTTTGATTTTATCATTTTATATATATTTTTAGACATATCTTATCTTCGGAGCTAAGTGAAATATTAATCATCTTATTTATGGCCGAGTTGTCCCTCGCTGTTGCATTATGTAAGGCTATGGATTTCAGGATTTCATAGATAAATGTAGTTGAATAGAACAACATGCAAATCACACATTTTACTATGCGAAGATGTGAGGTGTAAGTGGTAATGATGCTTCAACGTCTTTGACAGACACTTTAGAACCGGTCAAGCTCATCCTCGTGGACAAAGAATTTATTTGAGAATCGAGATCAACAGATTCAAGAAATGAAACATGAGGCTTATTCTCTTTTTTGCGAAGTGCTTTCTGAGCATCATTTCTATGTTCAAAAGAGCTACTGTAAAAATGTGTTTCTCAAATTAACACTTTAGTAAGGGCAAAAATGTCATTTGAATGTGGAAGGCCCAAGTGACAGCCCCCAATTGGCTGTTGGTGCTTCTTCGAATCCTATCTTGGCCGTCTATTTTTGATCAACGGCTGAGAACAAATCTAATGCAATTGGTATGGTATTTAAGGGGTCAATTCTAATGGACGATTTTCAATCTGGTTTTTGAGATATTTTCTGGGTTCTTGAGTTTTCTCTCTCTGGCTCTTCGAGAGACTTTTTCTTCTTCATCTATTTTTGTTTTGGTTCTTGTGATCTTTTATGAAATTTATGTAAATCTAGAAGAACCCTGTAAAATACTTATTGCTACATTAATTTTGGCCGATTGTAAGGCCTGTGTTGTGTTTATTTTGGTTAGGCAGTTGGGTTCTTGGATTATTGGTGATTAAGGGTTGACCTTGTGAGATCCTTTGGATCGATGATCAGATCATGTGGCTGAGCGTAGTCTCAGTGTTGTCACCGTCTTTTGGAGGGTTATTTTGTACGTAGTGGACGGGCTTGTCTCTGAGCCCTCCAGATTGGGCATTTTTGGCTGAATTGGGTGAACAATTTGTTTGTGTTTTCTTTACCGTTTATGCGTGGTTGATTGATTATTTTTCACACGAGCACAAAAACGAACGGGAAAATCCCTACACCTACTATAATACCCAAGAAGCTTTTATCAATTTTTCTAAGGAGGACGAGCTCGATACTCACTTAGAGTGGAGCCCGGCAAAAAGAGATGGGACTCTCATCTATCTTTTTTCGTTTGATCATTTCATGTATCGTGTCCAATGTAACTACGGATGCCTACTACTCTACATAGTGCAGCACGGTTCTGAGATTTGGTTAAATCAAATGATGGAAAAATAAAAATTTAATTGTCGTTGGTTAGCTGATTGATCAGTCATGTAAATAAATTAAAACATAATTCTTGCAATAAGTAACATGCTTTAAACAATTAAGCACTTATGTGAGATTTTTTTAACCCAATAAAAAATCATAAAATAAATATAATTCTTGAAGCTGAAGGGATTTTATGAACCTCCAGAAGCAACTGCTATTGGACTCCTCACATAATGCCTTCCATCAGACCATAACAACTCTCCAAACACAAAATCTGTTGAAGTTCCTTCTTTTTCTTCTTCAATAATCAGCTTAAAAGTCTTTTCTTCACCAATTTTCTCAAACTTGAGAGATTTTGGCTCTAAAGAAACCGAAAATCCTGGTGGTTGTCTTATACGAGCAGTATAGGTCCCTGGTGTGCCAACATTTTTCAGTTTTCTTGTCACTGTTTGTTCTCCATCGAGATTCGGGATTGTTATAGAGGGGTTGTTGAAGTTTGTGATTTCATACTCCGTTGGACATTCATAAGGCCCGTCTGAGAATGTACGAATCATTGTTTCATTATAACCAATGCCACACAGGAAATCTAGATAATCGTTGAAATCCAAGTCGTAAACCAATCCAGGATCCATGGCACGGTTTGGTCGTATGTGTCCAGAACCATATCCAAAAGGTGTAGATTTCTCATACGTTGCATCGAGCATTGGATGCATCGTGTTGTCTCGTGTTCTTGCTGAGTTTAGAGCATGATCGCAAACCATCTCATCAGTAAAGGTTGAACAAAATATTAATTTTTAGAACAATACTCGGGGGATTTAGGCCTTTACCGGTTGTCATAATTGCAGATTTTATTGCTGCTGGACTCCAGTCAGGGTGGAGCGACTTAAGTAAGCCTACTACCCCGGAAACGTGAGGGCATGACATTGAGGTCCCGGATTCTGTATTAAAGGGAGTCGTGCGTTTATCAAATTCTTCTCCTGTAGGGCTTACGCCTTCGGAGTATGCAGCAACGATATTCACTCCCGGTGCAGTAATATCTGGCTGGATACACCACAAACTGTAGTTTAGTTTTATAAAATCTTAGCGAAAACGAGAAAAAATAACGAGTTCCTGACCTTGAGAATTTCAGGAGTAACAGGATTAGGTCCCCGGGACGAGAATGAGGCCAAAAATGGAGCAGGCTTTTTGTTCAATACTTCCTTCGGAGCTGTAATTAACCCTAGTGGATGCCTGCAAATATCAAGATATGAGATATTTAAGAAACATTTGTTTTAAGTGAAACATATAGAGACAGATATAGAGAGAGAGAGAGAGAGAGAGAGAGAGAGAGAGAGAGAGAGAGAGAGAGAGAGAGAGAGAGAGGTGAGGTACTTGGTTGTCTTGACGTAGGCAAAGACAGCAACGCCATCTGTGTAATTGATTTGTGTAGCAGGAAGAACATGAGGATCAGCCATAAGTTCATTACCACTTGCCTCGTCGTTACAAAGAATCATCCCTACAGCACCAGCTAATAAAGCTTGTTCACCTTTGTCGACTCGTGCATTTTCCCCCCGAAGACAGACCAGTATCTTACCCTTCACCTTCTTGGGGTCTAATGTTCCTTCTTGGCAGAGTATCCTGTTTAAATTCATCCAATGAGATACAAGAATTATGTTTAGTAAGATGGAACTGGACAGTATTCTTACGCGTCGAGAGCAGATGCATTGGCAGCTTTAGCTTTTTCAGCACTAATAAGTGGATAATATTTATCATTCGGCAATGATTTAGAAAGACTCGTCCCCTGATTAGATATATAAGCATTAAAACTAGCCATGTATGTGGCAAATCAAATCTGACTGTAAAACAGTAGACTGAACCTCTAGGATCATTCCGTTGCTCAGCTTAACATTAGCTTGGAACTCTCGATCAATGGTGCTTGCTCCAACAGTTAGAAGCCACGGTGCAATATTTGACACAGATCCAGAGTCTGGTCCGGAATTTCCAGCAGAGGCTACAACTACTATTCCTTTCTTTACAGCATGAAATGACGCGATGGCTATGCCATCTTCAAAATAGTCTACAGCATCTCCACCGAGAGAGACTGAAAGCACGTTTATGCCATCGTGCATTGCCATATCAAAGCCTTCCATTATATCAGAAAAAAAGCATTCTGAGCCATTGATTGGAGGCCAGCATACTTTGTAAGCAGCTACTCGAGCTTTTGGTGAACCGCCTTTTGCCGTTCCATTTCCTACACCAAATATATTTGCTCCCGGAACGAAGTTTCCAGCAGCAGTGGATAATGTATGAGTGCCATGTCCATCGTAGTCGCGTGCAGTGTTCTTCGAAGAATTAACTTTGCCTCCATACGCAACATAGCCTTTATTGAAGTACCTAGCTCCAATCAGTTTCCTACAAAAAAATTTCACCATGTAACGAAAAGAATTTTTGAAATATTCTCACCTCCACCACCCAAAATTCATAAAAAACAAAGGGAAGTCGAAAAAAGTAATGCAAGAAAAAGCTTCTGATAATACTCTTATCTGCTTTCTACTGTTAAAAAGGTGCAATTGACACTTTCTGACAACTTCAATATGAATAGGGGTTTCTTTTCTGAAGGCAAGGGTCCATTCTGTATTGTCACTATAGTCGAATTTTTTAGCTTTTCAAAGGTGAGTATAAAATGATACTTAATGCATGTTCTGGTGCACAATAGTTGACCAGACGGTAGACAGAAACTTAGTTTCCTTTCCTACCTAATACTGTCAAGTCACGTCCAGCCCACCTTAAGAGACAAGTCGTAAGGAATTTGACTAGCATAATATTCTATGAGGAATGCTCCATGTACACTGGAGTGTATAGGCCCCTCACATGAGAGGGCCCAAGAATTTTTTAATCAATGTGAGCTCCCTCTCATGTGAAAGGGGTGTACACTCTAGTGTACAAGAAACATTAATGATATTCTATTCTTGAAAACGAGAAACAAGCACATAGGCACCATGTACTTGAAGCACTGTTTACTCTCAATGCAGTGCTCTCGTGGCTCCAATGTTCCTTCCTCGCTCAGATACTTTATTACTCTTTGAGCAATGAAATGCATGATAATTGAGAAAGATTCATAGGACAAACAATACGAATATTTCCTTGTTATTACATAGATCATCCTTAACTGATCCCAACAAAATCATTGTATTATTAGTGTCACTGTTAAAGAATGGAGAAACGGAGACAGTACCTGTTGCAAGGGGCTCCAGCATCGCCATCAAGTTGACAGATGCCTTTCCATTTAGAAGGAATGGGGCCGAATCCTTTGCCATTAAAGCTTTCTGATTCAGGCCATACGCCTAATATAGCAATGGAAAATTATTGATTTCATGATCCAACTTAAAATTTAAAATGCAGGATTAGTCAAGAGATTCAAGTGAAGTGTCAAAAGGTAAAAACTTAATCTTACCAGTGTCAAGATTTGCAATAATCGTATCTTCACCAAACCCTGACTTTACCCATAATGACGAGGCTTGAATATTACCATTTCTTTCCAACATAAGAAAATCCCATGAATGTGTTGTGTGTAAATTTCTTCCTTGATCCAAGAAAATAGATAGTACATCTGGATGCTCTTCATTGACACAAAAAAACACTAGTTTTAGTAAAAAAACCAATATGCAGTACTTGATTGTGTAATGAATGAGATTTTATGTATTTTTGTTCTTTATTACCAAGCATGCTATAAACCTAGTACGTAGGAAACATAGGAATACAAGAAAATATGTATTGTCATACTTGCTATTTCTGATGCATCTTCCTCTTCAAGAACCGCGGCAAAACCATTGATATGTCTCTTATACGAATAAATTATCGCATCTTTAGCCTTCTCTATGCTATAAGAAAATAAACTCATCCCACAAAAAAGAAGAAAATAAATGATTATGCATACTACAAAATAAGCAGATTTATTGACACACATACTAATTAACCATACCTTCCCAAGAATGATCCAAGAAACTCATGATGGAATTCTTCGACCCGGCGAAGATCAGCAGAAGTTACTTCTGGACCATGTGAATGTCCTCCCAAGTACACAATATAAGACTGTCAAAGAAAAACGGAATTATAAGTAATGAGGGGGAAAGAAAAAAGCAATTATGCATGATGGAAAATTTCAAGAATAATAGACAATGTGGACCTTTTTGATGGCTAAAGCCGGTTCTTGGAACACCACAGAGAGAATGAATAGAGCATGAATATATGAAATCTTTGCAGAAAACATTTTGGTTTTGTCACTGTAAAAAACCCCGCTTGGATCGATACTTTATTATATAGTGCTTAATAATTAAGCAATAATTTTTTTATTTGTACTAAAAAAAGAGAAGCTGATACTTTTTATCCATCCATCCATCCATTTAAAGTTTACACTTTAAACACTGTACTGTATTTTTCTAAGGAAAGAATTCTTCAAACAGAAAACACTAAAATCGAGGGATTAGTGCTAATCAAAATTCCTTTTGATAGAGACTTATCTATTCAGATCTGTTGAGTATATCAATCTAAACTAAAGAAATTAGAGAATTTTTTACAAAAATAATAATAATAATAATAATAATAATAATTTTTATAATTCATTTTTTGGTTCAATTTAGGACTCTTTAAATAAGTGAATTATTTGTGTTTATTACTTAAACCCCCCTCATTAAGTGATTATTGTAGTAGTACATGCATGGATTAAATAAGAAATTTTGTAAACATTCATCTTCCCTTTAGAACATTCAAATTATAAACTTCAGTTGTGGTTCTATTATTGCTTAAAGCCTCCCGATTACATAATTTGTATATTTATTTGAATGTTTTAAATGTGTAAAAAATTTAAATCAATAACTTAAATGCTCCCTAATTAATTCATTATAATAGTAATACATGCACTTTATTCTGGATTATGACATTGGATGAATAAAATTTGTGAATGACAACTTAATGGATCGGCATAGTTTACATATCGTGGATATTTGTTTGTTGCGACAAAGATTGTATAGAATATCTCGGATCAGGAAATGCTAATCACAGGTGACTCGAAATGATAAAGTTTTGTCAATGATTGTCGACAGTACAACAATTGGTGATTCAGATAGAATTATCGATAACGATTATCAAAAGCAATGTCGTCAATGATATCGTCGAGAATTAGCAACAGTGTTTCAATTACTAATAAAAAGTCATCGGTGATCGTTGACGGTGGTGATTCCGATTGAAATTAATATATGCTAGTGACTCATAATTATAAAACATGTTATTCGAAAGAAAATAAAGTTGAGGTCAACTAGACATATTCATGTGGCCGATTACTGAACCCTATAATCCGATAGATGAGTTAGGTTGGGTAAAATGTGATATCGAGTTGAACTCTAGGCCTGTCCTCGGATAGCCATTCATTATAGGGAATATTACACCGATTACTCATTTATGTTTTTAAATTTCCATTTTACCATACTTTAATTTTCTTTTTAAGTATACTGTCTAATTAAATTCAATCACAAACCCTAGGATTCATTCCAAACAATTTTTTACTTTCAAAATTTAATTTAGCAATTGAAGACCTAGTGATCGCAATGGACCGAGCCGTTTAACCCACGAGCTCAGTTCTGGCTCGTGGCGAGCTGAGCTCGAGCTTGGCTCGGCCCACGAGCCGCTCGCAAGCTTGTGTGTGTGTGTGTTTTTTTTTTTCACATTTTTTTAAAAAATTTTCATATTTTTGGACGAGGCTCGTGGGCACAAGGCCCACGAGCTGCTCGTGGGATTGAGCCCCCTGCTCGGCTCTGACGAGCCCAAACCGCCCACGAGCCAAGTTTTAACGAGCCGCTCAGCCCGTTTGACATCCCTATGAAGACCTCAATTCATAGTTTCCTATAGTTAACCATTTGATTTGCTGATTCGCATACAATAAATTATGTGTGCCCCCTCCATATGAGTGAGGTGTAGACCATTATGTACACCAAAAGTGTACAAGTAGCATCACTCCTCCTTAAATCTTATGCCCTTAACCAAAAAATAAATCTAATATTTTTAAAATTTAAAAGTCAATATATGTTTAAATTTAAGAAAAAAAAGTATGCAAATTTATTACAATAAAAATGTAGGAATTCTAATTTTTCTCAAGTACAAAATAGAAGGTTCAAAAAATGAATAAATAAATAAAATATCACACAAATATTGAAAATTGCAACGAAGGTTTCTAACCCATTGAATTGTGCAAATGGTTCTCAACTTCTATTGTTTTTTTAAAACTCAAATAGTTTCAAGTTTATAGCCCGTTAATCTTCTGTGGTCGGTTTCCATCTGTGTGTCGCCGTTAAAAAGTTTAAATTAGGTTTGAAATTAACAAAATAAATAAAATAAAGAAACAAGATCAAATTTTCCAAAAAATAAAAATAAAAAATTATATACTTTCTGTCACCCACTTTACACCATTCAATTAGGGTTGATAAAGGTTCAATTCGACCAAAATCATCATCGAACTACCAATTTTTTGGTCATACCATAACTGCAGCATAACCGCGTAAATTAATTCAGTTTGGCTTGATTCGTATCTCGGTTTGGGTACTTAATAACGACGAAAGTAAATTACTTGTTATAGGTCCAACAGTCAAATTGGAAAAAAAACAATTTATGAAAAAAGGTCAATGAAAACAAAAACACAATACTAAACCAATTTAACAAGCAATATCCCAAATAAAAGTGCAAACAATATTCCAATTCTCAAATGCAAAATCCGAATTTAACGAACAATTTCTATATATGTTTAATATTTGTATAGTAGGGTGTAGGGTTACTAGGTTAGTTTAGTTGGACTTAACTGGTCGATAATTGTTCATAATTTTGAGCTGGATAGAATCATAAAAAAGAATAATGGAAAGTCCAATTGTCCTTTTTTTTTTTAATAACGATAATCAGTTTGCGATGGGGCGATGATATATATACTATACTCCTCCCGTCCCTAACCAGGGCATTAAAATCAAATATCATATCCATCATATTGTGCCATCGATTCGATTAACTGCGATTTTTGATTTTGACAATTCGAATTGTCATCCCTATATTCAATTGAAAAAGAGCAGAGAATTTGGAACCAATGGTTCTTCACATTTGCCTTGAGTGTACAATGGTCCCTAACTTTTAATTCTTGGCATGAACATCCTAATCAAATGGTTCTTTTTTCTTTTTTTCTTTTTTTTATAAAAAGACCAATATGCCTTTAATCTTAATTATCAAAATTTCAGTTAGATCCCTAAGCTTTTGATGAAGTACAAATGGGTTCTAAACCTTTATTTGTCAATACATTGAACCAATCTTATTGCAAGAAAAAGTTGGCACATAGTAGTTTACTCAATATAATTTTTGAACTTAGGTTTTCATTGCAAGTAAATAATACGTGATTTAAAATAGTTTGTTTTCAAAGTAAAAGTTACATCTGCTTGCTGTTAGAGAGTTTTATGACGAAGAAGAAGAAGAAGAAGAAGATAGTTACAATAGCTTTTTAACTAATGGTTCTCATGTTTCCCTCTCTGTTATCAAAAAAGACTGGTCTTATTATCTTTTATATAATGAGATAATATTAAGGCAGATATGTGCAAACTACTAAATATTTGTTGATCTACAATTCAGAAGAAAAGTGAACAGTATAATTAAGTTCTACATGTCAAAAAAACGTGACAGTTTATATAATTATGTAAACATTTTCACATTGATCTCGGTGAAAATGCTCTTGCACATGTTAGAAATTAAAATAATGTGGTAAAATAAAAAATGGATCTTCTTATTTATTTTAATAAGCAGAAAAAGTCCAAAAATCCAACCTGCAAAACCCATGCATTCTTTGTATACATCTATTGGAACTATATATTTGTTAGAAGTTACCAATGCTTCCTTGCCGTCTTCTTGATGACACCTCTTCTCCATTCCAATGTATTTTCTCTTGTCTTGGCCTTCAACTCTTCTTCTGTTCTTCATTCTTTTACAGAGTAGATGAAGAATATATAAAGAAGAGGGACCAAACCCTCCTGCATGGCTACAAAAACCAATTCATAGGAGGCATTTCATCGATGCAGATTTACAGTAAGCATTTCCATACATTGATGTAACAGACTCTAAATTTGCTAAGAGTGATAGGTTTTGGGCATTGAGATATATTATCCTCTTGTATATTTTAGTCGTGTTTATTGACATTGAAATCTGCCTGGCTCCCTGGATGCCACCTAAGAAGCTTTATCAAAATTCAAGCTTGATGACTTCCTACTTGGCGTCAAGGGAGTCAAGCAGGTCCATTACATTGTCAAACATGACAACATTGTAATATCCTCTTGCATAATTTTTTTCATGGTTTATTGTTCTCATGCTTTAGATTATGTTTTTACAAGTCTCTGCAGAGAAATAGTTCAGAATTTGTGCAGCTATGCGACCCGAATAGTAATAGAAGTGAAAACTTTGAGATGACATTTTTCCTAATATACACGCACATTACTATTTTTCCATATAACTCCATTTACTCAGGTTAGATGTGGTCGACTAATTCAATATTGATAAATTTAGTACAGAGGGTAGAAGGGTTGAGTGTTCATGTTCATTCTCACTGATTTTATTTTATATTTTCATGTTCATTTCTATAATTGTTTGCATACAATTCGACAATTTGGAACCTACCAAATTAAATTTCTCGAAATCATCTTACTTGTATTGAAGTTATTTCGACTTTGTGCAACTCCTTACCTTGAATGTAATCATGTGTAAGTCAATTTTACAAGAATCATAACTCCCATACCTATTTTTCCTAATATCGCATAGTTCTACTCTCCAAGAACTCGACTATACCAAAGTTTTCTCATATGTATTCACGGCTAATCTATGAGAAATAGTTGTGTGCGTACGCATACATCAACATTAAAGCGTACCAAAAGAGGCACCACACAGCATTCTTGCCAGATAAATAACGTTTCTTGAAACCTCCCAAAAAGACATTGATTTTTCTATCAAATTGGCTCAAAAGATAGTATAAAGCTCTTACAAAAATAAGTCTCATTCATTACTTTCCAATTAAACCAAACCAGAAAAACAGAATAAATACAGAGCATCGGTTTAAACTACAAGTCTAATACATACTAAATACAATGTTTAGTCTTAGAAAAATGTAATAAAGCCATCATTTTGCCACTTATCAAAGGAACAAAAGAATTCACCATTTCCCTTCTGCATCCGATAGGTTGATAGTTTTCTTTGTAGACCTCAAACACAGAACACAATGTTGTCTAGATGCAAAAACTCACTACTGTCCGGAACTGAGAGACTAGAGGTGGTCTTGAACTTAGGTATCATCAACTTGAGAGTGAAATACAAAGCTCGGGAATGTGGTTGTAATGTCTCTGTCCATTAAAGAAAAATCAGGATTAGTGGCTGAGAATTGTGTTCAATGAGCAAAATAACCATGAAAGGACAGTTCACATATTGCTAACAACTTACGCCCGTATAAGCACACACTGAAACCTAGATATGGTTTTTGAGATCTGAGATAAATCCCTGTGAATAACACTATATATGCATAGTAGAGAAATACAAGCTATCAGTAACACCAGATTTAATTTCCAAGAAAAATGAAATGGCAACTGAAGTTCGAAATATTGTTGGAAAATCAGAATCATGATATAATGTGTGTCAATGAATGCACCAATCACATTTCCACAAAACTACTGTGACGACATAAAAATTAAAAAAATAATAAAAATAAAAATAAAAAATCTGTTTGCGTCTTGTGTGTGTATGCTTGTGCAGGAGGAGCAATTATCATTGGATCACTCAAACACAACTGCACAAGGTCCGTGCCCCAGTCTCTTGTGAACTACATTATGGTGCATAAAGATTGAAAATGCGATTTAAATAGAACTATAATGCGAAACCTACCAGCTTCAGCTTGGTCATACCAAGTGCTCAATTGAATGGAGAGATCGACTTAAAGTGCATCTTCAGTAAGCAGTACTCTTGACAGTATAGTATACATGAATTTAGCATTTTTTAAATGTTGTCAGTGTTATCTGATCCTAAGCAAACGTGCCAAAGGTCATAAAATCACATCGACAAGATATGTCAAACTTACTTAAGGTATTGAAGAGTCATATTCTTCAGGAGAGATTGATGTCGCATTACAAGATTCCGCCACTCTTCTTTGTCAATCTTCCCATCATGTTTGGTATCAGCTTCCTCAAAGGTCTGAAACAAAGCAGATATTTATCTCGCGACTAATGTCTGTGTACGTGAGCAAATAGTGGAAACTTATTCTAGGGGAATTCATGACATCACATTGAGGGTTTGATTGCATCTGAAAATACTTAAAAGAAAGACCTAACCAAGTATTTGTACTTCATTACGGACTCTTCTGGCTGTTAACTTGTATTTTACCCGAAAATACTCCTTTATAGTTGTTTCCTCGCTTCTTTCCACACATTCATGGAGTGTGGTATTATCAACCTTACTTAAAATCAGTTTCCATAGTGGCCAATTGCAGATTAGAAATTCCAAATTAGTTTTTCTTGAATAATGACTAGTAATAGAAATGCAAGAAATTGGATAAAATATTCATATCACAACTATAGCACTTTCATTCTTTTCATTCAGATGTCTAAGAAGTCACTATGAAGAGAAGCATTCTCAAATGCTCCATCCTAAAAGAATGTGTCATTTATAATGTTTAGAAGAAGAGAATATCAATGTCATTACAAGTTCCCTAGTCTATTATTCATGAAGTAAAATGCTCACTTAATCTGGAAAAAAAAAAATGAAAAAAATGAAAAAAGAAAAGAAAAAGAACCTAAATCAAGCATGGAAATAAAATACAATTTGAACAAAATTGACCAGCCTCTAGGCTCACCTTGTCGATAATACTTTCTATTACATCATCCGAAAGATTCATGCCAGATTCAGCAAGTGTGGCCACTACCATTTGCTTTACCTATGATGAAACAATAGAAGAAAAAGAGAGAGAAAAAAAATAAATAAATAAATAAATCCCAACTCTGTTGAGTTCTGCCACTGGGACACTTAAAGCTGCCATAAAACTTAAGCTACCACCCAGCAGCATCCCCACGCCAAACTTGAAAGAACCAGATATAGTAAAACAGATTTCCCAATAATCATAAAAGGCAAATTTTAAAATTCTATTTTCCTTGTAAAAGTAAAATCATCCTCATATTTATAGCAAAAACTACAGTGAAGTGTGAACATAATATTAGAAAATGGACTCTGTCAATTTCAAAAATTACCTCCTGTCTTTCAATGAATCCCTGCTGCTTGAGATCATATAACTGGAATGAAACTGCAAAGAAAAGGTTAGGTATCACCAGCTAGAAGCAAAATTAGCATCATAATGTAATCCCAGGTTTAAAAGACAAACACAGGTAGGATTCAACATACGTGAGATACAATATAATTACCAAGATCCCCTGATGTTATAGTGAAGGTGCATTCATATGAGATGCATCATTTTGGTTAATGTACATCTTTCTAACACCTTCCACCAGCCCCCACCCCACCCCCCAACCCAAAAATAAAAATCACAAAAAATGAAAAACTAAAAAATAAACCAAATTGCATAAATGGAAAATTAAAAACACTGGCATTCTATGTTATTTTACAAGCAAATATTTTAAGAGAATAGAAAGACAAGCAAAAATGGTATAGGGGAAATAATAGCAATGAAAGGATGGCACTCACAATCAATTTTATCATCAATGGGAGCATTGGGGTGAAAGACTGAAAGAGCACGGGCAAACTCGTCAAAGTCTAATAACCCATTGTGCTTTTTGTCGAACAAGTCAAACACCTGGAATGTAAAGAGATTTAAAGATAAATAGCAATAAGAAATGCTTTAAAGAAATGATTTAGAGATAAATAGCAATAAGAAATGATTTAGAGATAAATAGCAATAAGAATACCCAGTCAAACATGTATGCAGCTTAGGATGTGGTGTAGAGAAAATAAAGTCATAACGCAAAGGCTTTAAAGACGGACATTCAATGTATCAACTAATATGGATGACACGTGAAAACTAACCCGATCAGCAAACAAGCTCTCCTTTTTGTTTGTCTTAAATAAAGCTAGTTGGAACTCTTCCTGAAATTGAAGAAAGCAGAAAGTACAAGATAAAGATTCAGTAACTGAACTAGAGACGATAAAAATCACAGGGAAAATTTAATTTATAATACTGATAAGTGGATGCAAAGAAATAAAGTAACTAATTAACTAAACTTAACTAATAGGCCAATAGATAACATTTATTACCTTGTTGATGAGCCCATCATCAATCACAGCACTGCTGATCTTCTTAAACAATTCATACAATGCTTCTATTTCACTAACACTGACTGCATTTGAGTTTCAAAACAGTCCTAATTAGCATGCAATCACAGTGCTTAATTTAAAGAAACATATAATCAGAAATTAACACAATCTGCAGAATATTGCATTCAAGTCTCCATGACCAATTATACTCCACATTATAAGAAAAAATATGCAGTGCCATACTGCGAGTTACTTTCTGCTCTCTCCCGCTTAAATTTAATTCCTGATAAACCAAACAAGGCCTAAAAAATACAAACACACCATGGAAAGAAAATTCCAAGTGAAATAGCACTTTGACTGCTTAAAAATAATGGTCAACAACAACAAAAAAAGAGAGCCTTATTTTCAATAAATTTGGGGTCGGATATAGAATCCTTTACGTTGTTCCATTCTATCTCTCGCTATCTCAACAAAATTCAATGCAACCAAAGTCTTGACAACTGCATTATGTGATATTAATTTTAATCTGGCTCTTCCTCTTACCTGTTCTACAAGGACTGCATAGTTCTTGTGAATGAAAGCTTCCTTAGATCTAAGCAAGACACACCTCAACCACCAAACTCGTCATTCCCTTAATTCAATTGGTGCCACCTTCATTGCTGGCATATATTTTCATCTCTAACTCTGCCTAGTTTCATAAAATCCCAAAAATTATCTTAACATCATCATTTCGCTGTGTTAATTTTATAAATATTTTGTCCTTAATAGCCTGACCCCTAAAGGATATTGTCTAACTTGCCTTTTAACTTTAGGGAGGTATCTTTTTGCCACATAAAACGCCTAAAGCCTTCTCATTTCATCCATCCTGCTCCTATACATTACATTCTCCTCAAGTACGCTTCCTTACTAATAAGCTAACCTATATGCCTAAAAAGGCTAAAATAATCTATCTTTGGAATTATAGACCACCATCCTTGTTCACAAAGCTGACTCATGAAAATGGGATCATGATAGAGGCTTAATCAATTCACTAAAGAGTACGTTCAGCTAACATACAAAAAGGATAATAATAAATAAGAAGGCCTTGTTTTTGTCGTTCTTACAATTTACTGGTACAGAATTCTCAACTTATGACCGCAGCAACCATAAGAACAGCTATTTAACGATGTTTCCCAGGGATGATCTGTTAGCTTTGGTAAAGTTTCTAATAACCTACTCAATAACACATCATAACCCTCTTTGGAATTTTTAACTTTTGTTTTCCAGCCCTTTTCCATTTACTGCAAAGCTTTAAATGCTTTGATGTCCCTCATTCTGGGGGAGGTGAGAACCACATTGCTGCAAATGGGTGGTCGTGTCTGTATTAATGTTGACACAATACGACTTAAGGAATGCAAGTAATGGACACAAAAAAAGAGGGGCGTATCTAGCTTTCACTTTATACACGAAAGATGACATCCGAAAAACTCGTGTTTAGTGCTAGCCTTGAATATTACGAATCTTTCCATCAGCTTTAAAAACATTTTCTACCTAACCTCTGAAAGAACTGTGATGAACTAGTTACCACTTATCAGCCCATTTAGTCATAAATTTGTAAAACCACAGTGCTGCAAATGGGTGGTCGTGTCTGTATTAATGTTGGCACAATACGACTTAAGGAATGCAAGTAATGGACACAAAAAAGAGGGGCGTATCTAGCTTTCACTTTATACACGAAAGATTACATCCAAAACACTTGTGTTTAGTGCTAGCCTTGAATATTACGAATCTTTCCATCAGCCTGACAAACATTTTCTACCTAACCTCTGAAAGAACTGTGACGAACTAGTTACCAGCCCATTTAGTTATAAATTTGTAAAACCACATTGCTGCAAATGGGTGGTCGTGTCTGTATTAATGTTGGCACAATACGACTTAAGGAATGCAAGTAATGGACACAAAAAAGAGTGGCGTATCTAGCTTTCACTTTATACACGAAAGATTACATCCGAAAAACTCGTGTTTAGTGCTAGCCTTGAATATTACGAATCTTTCCATCAGCTTGACAAACATTTTCTACCTAACCTCTGAAAGAACTGCAGCGAACTAGTTACCAGCCCATTTAGTTATAAATTTGTAAAACCAAATCCATTTCCACCCACATAACTAAAACTTATATGGCCTGCTATTCCTGCTGTCAGATCCAAACATGAGATGGTTCCTGTATCACTTTTCCACCCCTAGTTTTTCCAAGCAATTTGATCTATACAAATCTGCAGCAGAACATAATGCGAGAAAACTATATTACAGTACCAAGTAATTTGAGAACTACAAAAAATTTAATATGTAATGATGGACGCAAGTCCAACTAACTGGTTTAATATTTCCTTTATGTGTATTCTGTTTTCCCTATGTGCTCATTTAGATCTTCATAAGCATATTTGCTCATTACAGCCAGGTATGGTAAGCCTATATGAAGAAGCAATTGTTATGACTGCTAGCTCATCAGTTCTGTTTCAATATCGCATTACTCCTCTCAGCAATGTTGTTAACGGCTATTTGCATGGGCCAAGATGAAATTGATTGCGATAAACCGATAACCCAGTTAAATGATATCTTTACATAGAGCTGAAATGTAAAACTGAGGCAGGCAAAATTTATTGAGAATTCATCTACTGCTTAAAAACGGAAAGTTTCCAGACATACACACAGTCTCCCTTGCTAGAGCTTCAGGATTTTCCAAGCCACCTGGCTGCTTATATATTTCAGAATCGCAGCAATTCACAACAGCAGAAAGCAGATGCTTCACTCCGTCTAAGCACTGCACCATGATCTTTTCTAGGAATCAATATTCTCCATTCCTGGACAAAAATAAAGTCAAAGTTCTTGATATCCCACAAAGCAGAATAGATAAAATAAATGAGTCAAACAACCTCATCTTTTGACATGCAAGCAATTTATGAATCCATCCAAAAACTCCAAAGGATAAATCAACACGAAAATTGCAATAAAATGGTTTCGAGATAGATCAACTGATAATTATCAAAAAAATCACCAGAAAAAAAAAAGTTTAAAAACACTCTGATGGCTTATAAGTTCAGTTAAAGTTGGAATTTAACGTTCATTGTAACTAGACGGATACGATATTCCACTTATTGGCGTAGAAGATCATAATCAGTTTCTTCATCCATTTATTTTGTTATTTTGTTCCTCAACCATTAGGAGAGACTTGTTCTGCATGACACTAGGGTTTAGTGCTTACAGGTGCTTTTTCCTAAATTTACACACCAAAACTCAAAAAATTTTAATTACTTAAAGAGCAGAAACTGATAGCTGATAATAGAGAAATAATTACATTTAACACACAGCTAATTCAATTTTATTTTCAAAAAAAAAAAAAATGAAGAAAAAAGATAGATCTTACTACAAATTTAGCTCTTACTGCTGGGATACACAACCATTTCCCACTTCGATCCAAGAGGTAAAAAGCAGGCAAAGAGTCTAAAAGGAATCACAATCGAAATGTTTCAGTATAAACTCAATCGAAAAGAATCACAATTTAAGCAGGCAAAGAATCTAAAAAGACCTCAATCGAAAAGAATCACAATTTAAGCAGGCAAAGAATCTAAAAAGACCAAATCAAAATACAAAGAGCATTGGTCTAACAATCATTTCCCACTTTGATCCAAGAGCTAAACCACCCGATTCATTAAATAAAAATCTCAAATTCCGCACTTACAATCCCCCGAAACATCAAAATCCAACGGGAAATACATCAAAATCTCGAATATATATATATATATTCCAAGCATCTCTATATACATTCAACTATATGCATACATATCCACCAGAAATACAAAAAAGAGACTTACCTTTTAGAAAAAAAATGAGATGATGGGAAAAAAGAACATTGTTGATTCTGCTTCTGAATCACTTTTTCCCTATAAAGTTTGAAATTCGAATGCGAACTTTTATCAATTCGTGGTTTTTCTGAATTTCAATTTTTCTTTTGAAAAAAAAAAAAAAAAATCAAGCAGCAAATGATTGGGATTGCTTAATGAACAGGAAAAATAATAATAATTGATAAAAGATAATTAATAATATGGGGCAAATTTTTAAATAAAACCTCTGGTATGGAAACCTAGAGGGAGATGGAGGTTGCGCTTGGGGTGTATCTATATGTTGGCAGCGATTGTGGCTGCTGCCGTGGTGCTTTTTTGGCAAAGGCTGGTAGTTTTCACGTGTGGTGACACTGCACGAGACTAACGAGGACTTGCCGTATTGCGTGTTTAGAATGACAATTAATTTGAATAATTTTAGGAATAAGATCGTGTATTGATTGCTGTTATCGCCAAATTCCCGAAAAGAAAATGGTTTGAATGGTACGATCCATTCGCTACTCCAAAATAAAAGGAGTGATCTCGTAATTCTTGATTTGTGAAAATTTATTATTAAATGCTTCATTTTCCTTTTTTCATTGAAGTTGAATGTAAATCTGTGCTGGAGAGATAACTGTCCATCCAAAGCACACGATCTGTTATCGAGTCGTCTTATTGGAAATAACAAGAGCATCTCTCAATATTCAAAATTTCATATCTAAAGTGAGTTTTCAAGAATCTTCAAATTTTAGTAAAAGCAACTCTCCAAAGTCGAATCGATTGGTTGAAATGCCTGAAAGATAACATTGTTTTGAAGAGGGGGGGGGGGGGTGTTTATGATGCTCCTAAGGATTAGTACCCCACTCAAAACAAGATAACAAGGGTCCTTTGTAGAATAATAATAAAAAATAAAAATAAAATCAATTCGAAGGGGGAAATGAGAGATGTTTTGTCAAAGGACTTTGGCGAGGCTTAATACAGAAGCTAAAATAGTAGCCCTTGATTGGATATTTTTTAAAAATTATTTTTTGGCCAAATTCCAATGAAATGTTGCCATTTGATGTGTAACTCCCATCTAGCAAAGCATGGTTCATAATTTTATTCAATGTCACTGAATCTAGTATACAATGATCAGAAACATTTCGGTTCTCCGACATTAGAGTTGACTTCCGAAACATGCTAGCGCCACCACAGTAGAGTTGACTTCCAGAGATGTTACATTCTTGGTACAATAAATTAGTTGTTAAGAATGAAAATGAGAAAAAATTTCATTATTGTCACGTTTCATTTCATTGTCAATAATACGATATGGAAATTAATGGTAATATGCACAGAACATCGAAGTAATAGCTCAATTTTATTTTTTAAAAAGATTGATCAAATGTATGCAAGTAGGGACGACTCAGAAAATCAACAAGTAATTAATGAAAGGTTAGAAAAATCAGTCCTATAATAACATAAAATATGTCCAATAAATTTTCTTTCACTCAGAATTCAGATTTTCCACAGTTTGGTGCATATATTCAAGATTTTAGTGAGATTGAATAACTTATGCTGCCTGCAGTCCGCGTTGAACTCCTAAATGTATAGAAATGACTTTAATATCTAATTATAAATATAAAATATTGGGATGATGATTGAGGAAATGGCGACAATGGGATACTTTTATTCGGTGACCTAAAATAGAGCACAAGATGGTGATATTGGACAACATGCCGGTTATTACTCTCTCTTTTTTCCTTTTTTTCCCCCTTTTTTTGGGGGGGGGGGGGGGGGGGGC